>NC_044245.1:55068216-55427483 GCF_003957555.1 Calypte anna | reverse complement strand
CCCATTCAGCAGAGCTGGAATAGCATTACTTCCCCTCTTTACACAACATTTGAAAAAGCAGAGCAGCAATGTTTGTGACTCATTCACCAAGGCACAGAGGAGCAACACCATTCAACATCTGTAAGAATTCATAAGCTGGTCAGACAGTGACTTCAAAGTCAGTTTTTCTTTTTATTCAACCCTTCCTTTCCTTCTTCCCAAGGAGTTAAAGCCTGATCTCAAATACACACCTCCCATAAAAGAATGTGGCAGGGAGTAAAGGCAGATCTGTCACCCCGTGTTGCTACTCAGCCTTTCCTCACTCCTGAATCTGGCTTTCCCCAAAATACTTCAGTCCCTCCCTAGAGGAACATGAACAGAAAAAGCTGAGAGTCACCTCTCAGCTAGTAATACCCTGTGCAATAGCAATACTGTTTGGGGTTTCCAATAGAAGCGAACTGGAATGGGGGGAGGGCTATTGAAAATGCTTATTAGGAAAAAGAGCCCCCAGGTTTCAGTCTCTGTCATATCAAGTCACTACTGATTTTCACTGGCTTTGTTAAGTGCTCTCAATTAAAAGCTGAATGACAATTCACAGAAAAAAGTTGTTATACCAGCCTTGTCTTTTGTCCAAAGGATATTGGCTCTTGATGAGAAAGAGAAATTCAAGTCCTTCCTCTGACCAAGAGCATTCAGGGGTGTTCTTTCCCCTTCCAAACACCACTGCTATGGTTCAGTTTACTGATGCTGCCTTGGTCACTCCCACGGAGTGTGCCCCTGCAAATGGTGTACTCGAATAGGACATGAAACCAGGCTGAAGCCAGAAAAGCCCTACACCTCCTCTCCCTGACACAGCTGGCTGAGCAGGGAAGCCAGATGGTTCTCTCATCCTCTGACCCAGCTTCAGTACAAATGCTTTGCAGACAAAAGGAAAGTTTCCATCTACTCAGAGAAAGTGCTCTAATCACAAGGCTAAATCACTGAAGGACCAGCAATTGCTGCTGCTTTTTTCAAGGACACCTATGTGTTCTGCTGCATGAAAACTACTTCAGATGAAAACAACTTTTTTTTTTTCAGGGAAGGACTATGTCATTTGGCCCTCACAAATCTATAAGAAAAATCTCATTTTTCTCTTAAAAACAAGTTAAATGAAGATTTGTACCAGAATAAACAAGTATTTGTGGTTACCTGGCTCAGTGGCCAAAGAAAATGTTTTATTCACTTCACCCTGCAAGCAATGACAAATATCTCCTGACACATGAAAGCAAATCTGCTTCAATCCAGAAGTATTAGTCTAGAATTATGGAAAAAAAAAGGTAGTATGCAAATATGAAGTAATTAGAAGTATGTTTTCTAGGAAAAAAAAGAAAAAGACCACCTTGTTTCAGTCTTAATAATAGTTTAAAATAAACACCTTAAATTCTACTTTATATACACTACCAGTAGGAGTAGAACCAGAACCAAGTGATAAATATTAAACAGTACTGTAAAGATATCCTTTTTATATCTGAATAAAACATTTAAAAAATCCCAAACTCCATAGAAAATAAGTTAATTGTGTAAATAGAACAAAATCCTCATTTTTTAGATGATTGCACTTAATTTTAAGGCACTTATAACTCAATGACAATGCAACGTACCACGCTAAACTCACACTAAAGTTTACTTGGTTTGGTTTCTTTGCTCATTTTCTAATCTGGTCAGTGTTGTTCAATGCTTTGTGAGCATTTTTGAGGGGAAAAAAAAATAAAGCCAAAAAGCTGGGCTCTGCAAATGCAGGAATTCTGCACCACGTTAGTTAACCTGTTGTTGAAAGAAATCACTAGAAGCCAACAGAGCTTGTGGCTCACAACTTATACTGACATTTTACCCTAAAATAGTTAGAAAAAAGCAGCTAAGTCACAAACCAGCCATGCTTTCAGAGTCAAATTCCCTAACTATGCATTACATAATAAACTCCAAAGAAAAAACCATACCAGGAAACACCGCTTTCACTGAATATATTCAAAGCATTCACACCCTACAAGAAAAAATTAATGAATAAAACCCTCCCAGCATCTTTACCTCACATTTCTTGATTGTGAGAGGTAAAAAAAAAAACGCAGAATGGGGCCAGTGCTGAAAATGAAAGGACTTCTGGGTACAGATTCCTGGGTACAGTCAACAAAAATGCTGTTACCAGTGGAACATAAGCTGTGCTTTAGTCTCTTCTTTCCTTGAAATCTTTTGGTTTGATTTTTAACTATCCTTGGCTCTTTCTTGTAACAAGGAAATGTTATTATCTCCTTTCTACTAATTAGGAAAAGTCACCCAATTAGTGCCCTTAAACCCCACAGTCTTTCTCTGAGTGGCCTTAATACCTGGGTGGTGACTGGTGCAGCACAGAGACAGGTAAAAGCAACAGCTAGAAAAAACTATGTTGCTAAATCATAAATAAGCTCAAGGCTTATTTAATCTTTTCTGTTCAAGGTCTGAATGCATCTTTGGAAACATATATAGATGCTAGCAAGCCTCAAATATAATCTGGCAAACTATTTAAAACAGGTGTGACCAGTCTTCCTAGTCCTTAGAGCCCCACACCAGCATTCTCCTATAACTTCTAAGATATTTACTTGGATTTGTCTTACTTAAAGACAAATTTCAGGAATCATTCAACAGGAAAGGGATGACAAGAGCTCTCATGAATCAGACCTTGATAGCATGAGGAATTTCACTGTGGGAGCTGCCCTTTCAGACACTTGCCATCTACATATACAAACAAATAGGTATTCA
This sequence comes from Calypte anna, assembly GCF_003957555.1. NCBI lineage: Eukaryota > Metazoa > Chordata > Aves > Apodiformes > Trochilidae > Calypte > Calypte anna. The sequence continues at coordinate 55,424,732 of NC_044245.1, read as the reverse complement.
CAGGCAATTCAGGTAGATCTTCCTGCAAGGAGCCCAGCAGCTCCATTCATCTCCACCTTTAACAACACCTTTCAGCCCCTCTGTTGGCACCCTGACAAACCACTCTTCATGGATGATTATAAACCAAAAAAACCAAAAGTAACTACCTTGCTATTTAAAAGGCTTAAAAGACATTTTTTACTGTCAGTTAATGCATTACCTTTTCCACCGAGGGCAGCTCCTGTGTATTCTCCCAACACTTGGTTATTACGAGCAATTAACCAATGCTTCACTTACTCATAAACTTCTAGCTGCATACTAATTTTTCCTCCATTTCAAACGTATAAACAACTTGAATTTCTACCTTATATTTCAACTGCATTTTCACTGCATGGCTTCTACCTACTTTTGGTATCTATTCTCAGTTTAAAAACCAACCGAACAGGAAAAAAAAACAAACAAACAAATAACCACTCCAGCACAAAATCCACACTACAGAAGTTCTTTGCTATCATAGCTAGGGATGGGTTGCATCAGAATCAGTTTAGAGAAACTGAATTTGTGGTCTACTTTGTATCAGCACTAAGCCAAAGAAACCACAATCAATAGGAGATTATGTTTGCCTGAAGGTTCTTGGCAACAGCTTTATGAAAATGTTAGGGTTACTCGCTCCTTAGTTTTCTCATATATTTCAGAAAGCACCAGGCACTGCCACTTCTGCAGATCTCGTGCATTCTACTAGCAACCTACCCAGCAGCGATTTGTGAGCACTGTTTGAGCGCAGCTCATATTTTGTCAATGAGGTTAAGGAGATCAACAACATTGCAAGTTCCTTGATGCATTCATCTTCCCTGATTCTCCTGGACTGCAGAAGTGGACCATTTCAAATCGATCAAACTGCTAACATCATCTCTTCGCTATTTCATTCAACTCTGATTTAGCCTCTGGTCATAGATATAAAACTGAACCCTTTGAAAAAATCAGCATCTGACGAGTCATGGATGGTCACTGGGAGATTGATACAACAGCACTAAATAATTACTCACCTGCTAAACTGGTTGTTAAATGTAACTGCTTCCACATAAAAACACTGCCAAGACATAAGTGCAAGCAAGTAAATTAACAGTGGTTACTCACTAAAGAGAGTGATTATACAGTAACTATTTGTCCACAGTGGAATGCATTATATCTAAGAAGGTAATAATACTCAGGTCTTGAAAGAATCTGCTTTTTGCCAGTTGTGATCCTAAATGCCTTCAGAACACACCTGGTTTCAGCATCATCAGATGTAAAAAGTCATGCTTCATCTTAGTAGAGACCAGATTTAGACTTAATATTACGAAGGTAATATTTATGTAAGTATACTGTCAGGACTAGATTTATTTCAGTAAAGGAAAGCTTAACAGGATGGGAAAAGAAACCAATACATTAACATCACAAGTAGCAAGGTGTAGAAATTAAAGATTCTTTAAGGCAGGAAACAAGCATGTTCACTGCGAAACTACTTTCTGTGAACAAAAATTAAACTTTGGTTCAAATCAAAGCTATTTCAATTTCAGATTAGAATAGCTAATTTTACAGCCCCCAGTCAGCCCTCCTGAGAACCACTGCTACACCTCTGTTCAGTTTACTCCAAAAGGTTTCAAGAATACTTCCTCAAAAATGTTTTTACTAAACTTCAAAAAACCTGCCTTTATTTCTTTTTCTTTAACAAAAAGATAAATCCATCTACTTAAAAAGCAAATTCAACCAACAACTAGGTGGACACTTGGAAAGAATATCGCTGTAAGAAATTTCAACTCAACAACTGTTGCTAGCTGTTGCTGCTACAGCAGGAAGATCACAGGTGGAAGGCAGATCTTCTGCATCACATTCTAAGAAAAAAAAAAAAGGATCTCAGAAAGTATACAATTTTGTCATCCATTCACTTGATTGTTTCCAAAAACAAAACTAGCAGAAATTGTCCTATAAAGGCTGCTGCAATTTAACTGCTCACAAACTGAATACTTTACAAAAAAATCCACAACAAAATGAAACAACCATACAAAACACACCCCCATCAAACAAAAAAACCCCCCACATGAACACCACTACTCCAGTGCTTAAAAATAATCCTTAACATTCCAGTTACTTACATTTAACTGCAGACGTAGTTACAGGATGACTGATGTGCCAGCCACTTTGATAACACCTGATAAATTCTTAAGCCATTATGTCTGAAGCTTTAAGTGACAACTCTTACATGAAGACACCACTGCCTCTGTCCCTTTTTGTTAGAAGTAGTAGGAAGTCACTCACATCACACTTTATACATCTCCAGCAGCACAAGAGCTGCACTTTTCAAAGATGTCAGACTAATACTTGCACATGATAGCAAGTCATAGAGGCCACTTTTTTTTGTCAAAATAGATAAATATTTAAATGGTAACTGCAAAAAGATTGAAGGGCACAAATAACTAACCAGTTTAGTAACTAGCACACAATAGCAGAAATCTTAATTTGACAGGAAAAAAAAACACCACCAAAACAAGATGACAGAACAAGGGGAAATGGATTCAAGTTGCACCAGGGGAGATTTAGGTTGAATATCAGGAGAAGCTTCTTTATAGAGAGGGTTGTTAAGCACTGGAACAAGCTCCCCAGAGAGGTGGTTGAGTCTCCATCCCTGAATGTGTTTAAAAATCACCTGGATGGTTTTTTGACAGGTCATTTGGAATGGGTAGCAGGGTTAGGAGACAGATGGACTGGATGATCTTGAAGGTCTTTTCCAGCTTGAACAGCTCTGTAATTCTATGATTCTAAAAAATAAAAAAAAACAAACAAAACCAAACACAAAATAAAAACAGAAAAACACAAACAAAAAAACCCCACAAAAAAACCCAAGCCCAAACTACACTACTTTCACAATTAGTTAAACTTTTGTGATTTTAGAGCAGAAACATGTGAGTTTCCTTGGTGTACTGTGCTGCACAGATACAATTTAAGAAAGCTTTGCCTCCTGTGTAGAAAGGCTCACACATTATTTGAAAGTCTGATTTTTGGAAAATTTTATAAAATCACTAAGGGTGTGGCTGAAATTACCCCCAAAACTGAATTAGCTGTATCCCAAAACCTCATGGTGAACAATCACTGTTCTTAAAACTTCCAGATGATTGAAAACTCACTTCCTTTGGAATTTTTTTCCAGTTAACACTAGCACCCCACTGAGAAAGTTTTTCCAAGTGTTCTACCTGAATCTCCATTGCAGATAACAAATGTTCCACATCTGTAAATTTACAAATAGAAGTTTGTTTCCTGGCATTCAAGATAGGAATAATTCCAGTAGCAGTGAAAGCAATGTAAGGTTTGTTTTGCATTTCACAAGAGTCAGAACTTCATACACATTTTTCATTAAAACACACTCACATTATTTTTGATCCTTTGCCCCTCAGGAAACACCAGAACTATCATATCCTCTCTTCATAAAACCTATTATTTTTCCTTCCTCCAATTTTACCTACAGTACCATGCTTTCCTGTCTATCAAATAGCCCATAATATCAGGCTAGTGTGAGTGGTTCTCACCCTCAGTCAATCACTCTTTTACAACTCTTATCAACAGGCTGAGCTTCATCTTCCTCTATTTCTTTCGAAGACTTTTGTGTTGCGGTTGGTTGGTGGGTTTTTTAGTTTTGTTTTGCTTGGGTTTGGTTGGGTTTTTTTAAATAAAAGTTTTCCTTACCACAGGCATTCTGTATCAGCATCACTTGTCACTAAGACTGGGACAAGAGCCAATTATAAACCACATTAGAGTCAGAAATACATAAAAAGCCACATCGATGGGTAAAAGCCACATTGAAGGCTTAAGTTGCAAGGCTTCTCCTGCAGGCACTGAGTTATTTTGAAAGTAGTTTGAATAACCTTGCAGCTCCTGTTCACTGTGTGTCCTCCTAAGGGAATCAAAGCATAGCTAATCCTTATTTCACACCTCAGCTTTGTGTGAATACTCTTCCTAGGGGTTCAGCTGTCTGTATTCCAAGACCTAGTTTTGACACCAGCAGAACTGTGAAACCTTGGATGAAATGTCTCAGAAATCTGCTAGCTTGCAAGGAAGATGTGTGACAGTACTTAGACTAAGGACATGATAGGTAAGAATGGTAAATTTGCAGCTAGACATTAAGCTCCTTGAAACACAAGTTGTCAACAGTTCAAGGACTCAAGAAAAAGCAAAAACCCGTGGAAGGCTATGAAAACCTATAGTGGAAAAAATCTAGGAGTCAGGATGTGGCAACTCAGCAATCTTGTGAATCAGTCCAGTCAGGACACAACAGAAATCAACCTTCCCCAATACTGATGGTTGCCACATCAGCAACAGTGCCAGGACAGGTGAAGCCACACCTGGAGTACTGTGTCTGGTTCTGGGCTCCTCAGTACAAGAGCAACATGGACATAGTGGAGAGAGTGCAGCAAAGGACCACAAGGATACTGAAGGGATCTGAGAACCTCACAAAAGAGGAAAAGGTTAGAGTTGGGACTGTTCAGCCCATAGAAAAAAAGAATCAGGGGCATCTCCTTGGTTTTATAGAAATATCTGACGGGAGGGCATTAAGGGGACAGAGCCAGGCTCTTTATAGTGGTGGCCAGTGATGGGACCAGAGGCAATGGGCACAAACTGAAACACAGGAGATTCCCTGTGAATATCAGGAGACATTTTTTTCCCTGTGGGAATGAACACCTAGGCACAGTCCTAAGCAACTGGCTCTAGGTAGCCTTGCTTGAGTAAGGGAGTCAAACCAAATGGCAGCCAGAAGTCCCTTCCAACCTTAGACATTCTATGATTTTGTGAATCAGGTGTCCTACCCTGGACGTGGTATGTTAGTGCTTTGCCTGGTTGCTCACTGACCCTAGTTATCCACCTATAAATAACTAGTTTGAAGTTACATATACCTTGTTTTCACAGTCCCTTCATGCACATAAAGGGTGAACAAAGAAACCATGAGAGCATGACAGATAATTGCATTAGCTTTTCCCCATGGGGAGAGTTAACAGGATCTGGATCTGTCTAACAGGCTATATGCTAACAATTAAGTATACTAAATGGTTCTTAAAATTCTACCAATTATGCTACTAATGATGTAAGAAAAAGTCTTTGCCCATGATAGGTCCCTATGAACTAGACATTTTATCTTTGTGTGCAAAAACTGGAATACCATCTCCCTTACTAGTCCGTTTAAGAATTAATCACTGCCTCTCCAATAAAATTCTCTTTGCAGTCAATTTTGTGCAATATTGCAGTTATACTTATTTTTCAAACTAGTTGGAGTTGATGGGGAAGCATTGCATCAGCTTATTCAGGTGTATCTTTTGAGATCTCTTCCTTAGGTGCACAGCTGCACACAGTCCACCAATAAACAAGATTAATAAAATTTCACTCCAAAAAAAGATGTTCTTATATAGTCAATTTCATATAATTCTTGGCACTTTTAATAATTACAGAAGTGGGACAACATTTAATTCAATACTAAGAGATAATATCATAAAAACAATTGTTTATACATTTTTCTGTCTTTTTGTGTATACTTTGTTTTAAATCAGTAATTCATTGCAAATCCATGCTCAGGGAGATGAGGTTTCAGTCTGTTGTTTCCAATTATAAGCTACATCTGACATTTGAAACTGCAGTTACAAATGAACATGACAAATATTTGTGTTGAAGCTTCAGCACACACACACACAAGGAATGTAAGCTTGTGAAAAAAAAGTTCAAATATCATTTACAAGTGTGCCCAGCACTGACCACTTTAAAAAGCTATGGCAAATTCTTTCTTCTTGAAGATAAGACTGTGATGGATATAAAAGAGCAAGATTGATGTTGTCGTTCTTTCTTTATGTTGCATTTGAGCTTTCATGATATCAAAGCTGACATAAATATTTATTTGGAACATCTACCAAACTTAGCACAGCTAATAATGAGAAGAAAAATTAAAATTACTCAAGCAGGATTTAACCTAAAATATTATCTAGGGTTTTTCCCAAATTCAGAGAAAATTACATGTGCCTTAAAAGTTTCTGCTTGATTCTTCTCTGTTTGTTTATGGCCATCTTCCTCATGCATTGTCAGCACCAATGCATGGGAGCTGACATTGTATTTCATACATCTGCAAAACAACAAAAACCCAAGCTGTAGCACACCAAACCTTCTTCCATTTCTTCCACACAAGTACAGCTGAAAGCCCAGACCACTAATGCAAGCCTAAGGCTGAAAACCTTCTGCAAGTTTGAAAAGAACATACCCAGCAGTTAACAAGCTGGCTGCAATCCATCACAGGGAACTGGACCCTATTTAAACCACTCTGACAAACAGGCTAATCCAATTTTATATTTCCCCTTCCTTTACTCTTCTCCCATCCTCTATCTGTATGCTAATTCCATACAAATAATTTCCTAGATTCCCCCACTTCCATTTCCTTGATCACTATGCAAAGCTAAGCTTATCTGGCCAAATGTCTGGCAAGATATCCAAGTCTTTCTCAGTGAACTGTAACGATCCCATAAAACTTTCACCATAAATTAATAGCCAAGTCAAAGCATCTGCTTATATCTGTTACCAGTCCCCGATGTACCAAGGCAACATTTGCATCAGGGGTATAAAATTATGTGCAACTCCATCTACTTGCTAATGCAACGCTAACATCAGCAGAAGACAGCGTAAAGCCAAATATGAAACAGCTGTATACATTACTAGCACATTGCTAGCAGTGTTGCTCATTTGTCCACATTTCCAAGGATTATACTGGCATTAACATGAAAGTGCCAATCACTTATAGCCCTCACTTAATACAGATATATTACAGATATAGTCTTAGTGAAGATATTTTACAAGATTTTTTTTAATCTCAATCCAATTCTGCATGTGTCAGCATATCCAGTTGATTACAGAGTTCTTCTAGATAGCAACGAAAGTATTAAAAATCCTAGTTTTTCACATTATGCTGAGCCACAGTGACAGGCATTGCAAAAGACAATGATCTTGCCTGAAGGCACTGAACAACATAATGCAAGAGGGAAAACTCCCTGAAGTAAACAGACAATCAAAAAAGAGTTAGAAACTAATTCCAAATACCTGCCATGTCCAAGCTGCACCCCATAGCCAAATGACTGGCTTTTGCCAGCTGTCAGAAGGGCATCTTGCCCTCTCCAGATGTACAGTGAATGTCTGACTTGCTGCCTGACTGCTGACAATCCTCGTAACATATAGTGATCAAGTTACAATAAATAATTCACTGGAAGAAATTACAGCAGGCAGTAGAGTAAGAAAGCATGGATTAACTGCACACATATCCTGCCAGAGCAGTTCCACAACTTGGAATCCTTTTCATCAAGAAAACTTTTCTTGCCTAGGGCACATCTGCTTTTCCTTTGTTTGCTGTTCAACTAAAGTGAATCTTATTCCATACTACCCTAACTCTCTGCAACAGCCTCTTACAGACTTTGCTGATCCATGGATGACACTCATTAGCAAATTAAATGCCCTCTGTGTTGATGATGCACCTATTGAAAATTAATAAGAAATCAAAGTCACGATGGTTAGCTACAGCTGGGAATCACTTCTCTACTCAGAGTTTGTTTGGCCAAGGATACTCTCAGCATCCCATCCTGAGGTGCTTCTTGCATTCCTTTCAGTCAGGCTACCAAAGAAACTGGCAAAATTTAATTTCCAGTTTTGGAGGGCCTGGAAGTTAGGAAAGGCTAGTGGCAAAATAATGTCTGTGAAGGAGCTGGATAAACTAAGGAATGGACATCAGTTAGGAAAGTCCTCCTGGCCAGATAAGCTCCTGTACATAATCAAGTCCACAATTTAAGAACTTTGCTGTCTCCTCTAACCTAGAGAGTGATTCTGTTGGTGGGGAGATACACAGTGCTGCCCAAGCAGCATTCTCCTTGCCCCACACCCCTGCTCCCGCAGCTCACCCACCCATGTCGAGCGCCTGCTCCTCAGGGAGCCACACAGGGTGCTCAGCCACGCCCACCCCACGACTCTTCAACACCAGGCTGCTTTGCACCGGGATGCACTGCAAAGTTCATCTGAACACAGCTTAGGACTGCATCACTTCGATTCCGTTTACACCCCCGTGCAGACCATCTAGACTGACTGCACTTTGAGCAGCCGTATTGCGGCCGACTTAGCGTCGCTCTTGACACTGAACCAAGACCAACGCCACTGTGACCAGGAGACCGTCCAGTCAGGTAACGCATTTACCCGAGAGGCGGATCAGGGAAATCCGTATTAACTCCCCGCGGGGCGGGAGGAGGTAGCGCCCATCGTCCCTGCACGCCGCCGGTCCTCCAGCGCCCCCTGGCGACTCCGCCTGGCTGGCGGGGAGGGAGGGGGACGGCCCCGGTGTCTGAGCGTCAGGGAGAGAAAAGGAGAGGGGTGCCGGAGAGACTTCCCAGAGAGGCCTTGATTAAACCACTTGCAGCGTTGAACCTTTCCGGTTTGCTCTGGCAGCTCGGACGATCCTTCTCCTAATTAACTTTTGCAGGTGGGGTGGTCTCCCAAGGCCCGCGCCGCAATATCTAACAAGCACCTCAACCAGCGCGGCACCCGATATAGAAACGCTTTGTGTTTCTGCGCGCTCGCAGCTGCGACTCAGCAAAACACTACCGCTTATTCACCAAAACACCTGAGCATGTGTTAATTTTTAAGCATACACTTAGCTCCTCTTATCTCTGCTTCGCTTTTTCTAGGGCACAAATGCCACTTCCAAACTTACCTTGAAGACGAGTATGTACCTCAAGCAGAGCTAGAAGGCACCTTCGCAGCCCTGTAGTAGCGTTTGCAGCATTCAAGGGCTATCAGAAGCAAATTAACACAACTTATTTTTGTTAATTTTGCGAAAACACGGAAACTACAACTGGCTGATTAGTGGGAGACGATGTGAGGTTCTTCAGCTATTCAGACCTAAGTTTATAAATTATAAATGCTGCTGCCAACAATGGCACATTCAACTGAGCCAGCAAAGGGCACTTTGGTTCCAAATGCAGAGAAAGGCAGAGCTCCTCCAGGCAGCGTGGAGGTTTTTGCTGTTGGGCATCTTATAAAAACTGAAAATATTTAGTCACTCTTCAAAATTGTGCCTTATGGTTTTTTAAGTGCAAAAATAGACTTAAAACTTTGAGCCACAAAAGCTAAAATGCTGAAGTTGTCATTTTGACAGCAACCTCAACACAGCTCTATGTGGGCATGTATTCTTCATCCTCAAGTTAGAACTGCCTGCTTGCTTCAAGTCAGCTGAAGTACACTCCAGCAGATCATATTAAATTTTAGTTTGGATATTTACGTGAAGCGTTGCTGACTAATAGTTGCATCGGGAACCACAATGCAGACCACTGGCTATCTCACATTCAAATTCCCCACTCTAACAATCCATTAACAGAGTCTTGTTTGTGCCGGGAGTTTACTAGATGATTTTAAAACATTAAAATAACAAACCGAGAAAATAGGAAGGTATAAGCACATAATAAAATACCAATGCCTACCAAGCACTATGTGCATACAAAGACAGAAAAATCCATATAACAATACAAAAACTTTCAAACATCAAATATTGTCAGTCAACCACTAGATGCAATAACCAGAAATATCTTTATTTTATAGAATATTTCAAACAATTTATAGCAAACAATCTAGGTAGGATTGCCAGTCTACAGCTGCATCTAGCTTCAACTTCTTGCTCTTTCAGACTTCACGAATGACTCGGCAGGCACTTGGTCTCTCCACGACCATGATGCTTTCCTATCTCACCCCTATGAAGACCAATTAGCAGCTGTGATACATCAGTGATAGATACCATATAAATGTCTCCTGTAAAACAGCACTAGACACAGAACACCACAACGTGTTCTCCGTTAGCTTTTCTGTCCATCAAGATCTCAAAGTTTCATCATACTGCTAAGAAAATAGTTTTTCTGTCCAACTCACAAACATACAATCTTATGAGTAGAATTACTTCACCGTAATTCACCTCACTCCAGTATTTTAAACAGGGGTTTAAGCTCCCTGTTTCAGAAAAATCTCTCCTCAAAGATTAGGAGATGGACAGTTAGGAATGATAACCCAGCTGCAGGCTAGCTACTGAGCTAGACAAACTGATAATGCTCTTCATGTGCATATTAAGAATCCATTTTTGAATGTTATCACCTTTCCTGTATACTTTTAGCCTTAGTGATATGCTGTTTCTTTTCTATCATCTTAACTCAGGAAAGCTGTAGGGTGCATGCCTCAATTTTTCCAAAGACTTTTCCTTAAGCCTGTTATGTACCCAAGCTCCCAACATGGCCATGAGGTTAGCAGCACCAACACATCTACAGACACTGAATTTACATCTATGTACTTGTACTGGATCACTGTCTGCCTCAGTTTGGGAACAACAGTCCTGAAGTAGCAAAGCTAGCAATTGCACCAGAATGCCCTAGTTCAGAAACACTACCTGTTCATTTAAATTCAAATCCAATGCCCCAAACACAGCAAACACACCTGTCCCACTATGGATTTTGTCTATTTTTAACTTTACAGTAATGTGCATTTGAACTCCAAAGACCAAATTCAGCACCTTTTCGTTGCCCAGAGGGCTAGACTTTCGATGTCTGAAATCCCAAAGACCCAAGAACAAACTTGAAAAATGCCACCCCAAAGGAGTTTTTTCATCTGAAACTAGTTACAGCACAAAGAAAAAAATGTTGGGTTTCATTTGTTCTGCCCCTCCTAAAACTGGTGCTATATGGCTCCTATTTTAGGTGCAAGAAACTTTCCGTTTTATTTTAGTCACACCTTTTAAAAAGCAATTTACAGCAAAGTTTGCAGCTGCTACAAGAGAAGTTTTTCAAAAACGACAGACTAGAATCTGTAAGTTGCTTACTGCCAGGTATTTCAGGAACACAGAAAAAAAAGAGAAGCAAAAAATGAATAGTCAGCTCACGTGTGGAAATAGCAAGCTTTTCTGTGAGCAACTCTCCGCTTTCTTTAACATTGCTGCATAATCACAGCAGCAACCATGCTATTTAGCAGAGACACTGATTACATGCATCTTTTGTTACAGCTGAGTCCCCGGTTCTTAACAAGGACCTCTGACGCTCAACAGCAACAGGGGCAAATAGGAATAAAATACCTTCAAGATTAAGGCTCTTGACTTTACCTGGCACTGCCATCAAAACACATGGAGCATTTCTAATTTTCAGTCACTATCTCTAATAGGTATCACCCATTTCTCTGTTTAACCAACAGGTTTATTCTTCTTTAAGGCAGGTATAACAGTCCTGCTCCCTTCGACATGTCCAGGGCAGCGGACCCGCTCCTTAAAGTAAAGCACCAAAACTAATTTGGCTTTAAAGTATTTCAGCTGGACCAGTGAAAACAAGACCCAGATGCAAAGTTACCTAACTGAGCCCATAATGCACATCCCCAGCCAGTTGTGTAACAAACCTGACTACGATTTTACAGGTCTTAATCAGGCAAAACTCCCCGCTGATTTCCACAAGGGAGCTCTAATCAATCAAAAGCTGCAAGAACTGGATCCGGTTTTCTCCATCTTAATGAAAAGGTTTATTTTGAGCTAGGAGAACATCAGATAATATGAACTCAGCAAGCCTGTAACTCTAGCTTTGATGACATAAGGAATTTGCCCTGCGCTTAATCCACCAACACGAAATTAACGTCACCGACACTATAACTTTGTCAGTGTGCAAAAACAAATAACAACAACAAAAATTCCTGAACCCACATAAAACAGCTTCACAAATAAAGGACCTGCTCTCCGGCTACGACCTTTGTACGACAGCTCAAATTAAAAATGTCACGGACAGCGGGAGATTCACGGCTCTTTAAGCGAACTACACCCCCGTTGGGTAAATGGGGAACACAAGCGTCCCCGCTCGGGCTCCTCCCTGAAGTTGCGCCGCTCCCCGCGGCAGCCGCCGACCACCGGCGAGAAGAAAAAACACCCGCGATGCGTCCACTATAGAACGGGGAGGGGGGGAGGCTCACTCTCCGCGGAGGTGCCCTGGGCTACGCCGAAACCTCGGCGGGAAGCCCCGGAGGGAAAGAGGGAGGGAAGGAGGGAGGCGGGCGGGATGTGAGGCGCCCCGCTCCACGTGCGCCCCGCTCCGCTCCGCTCCCGTCGCCAGCGACCGCAACCGCCGTGCCCGGCACCAACGGCCGGGAAAGCCCCGCGCGCCCGCTCCCCAAGTTCCCCTCGGGGCTCCGCCCGCCCCTACCTGACTGCACCCTTCACCTGCGCCGGGTCCCTCTCAGCGGCCGGAGGGAGGACAGAAGCGCCGTCCCTCCGACAGGGCGAACCCCATCTGAAGAGGAACGAAGGGAGCCCGGCGGCTCCACCACGGCCGGCGAGGGGAGGGGAGGGGAGGGGACGCAGGGAGGGGGCGGGCGGGCAGGCGGCGGCCGCTCCCCCCCCGGCTCGGAACCGCCCCGGCCCCGGAGGTGCCAGAGTTGGCGGCAGCGCCCCCTGGGGGCCGCGGCGGGGAGGGAGTTTCCCTCACACGGGCCGGGCGCTGGGGTGAGGTGGCGTCTGCGTCCCCGGCCCCGATCCTTGTCTCTGGTGTCCGCCCCGCGGTCGCATCAGGGGCTGTACACAGAGTGGGGAGAGGGCGGCGGTGGTGCTGGAGACACTCCGGATCTCACTTGTGCACATCTTTGCCCTTCCAGCCCGGAGAATCGAGTTCTTCACCGAGGCCGTTTTGGTTAAGTCGGTCAACCTTGTAGGAACGCGGCTCTGCCTGCGCTGCTGAAAAGCTGCGAGCAAGGGGTGAGCCGAGCCCATCCAGTATGTCCTACTGGTTCAGGTTAAGCATTCGGCTAAATTCGGGCTGTAGCATCTGCATGCTGGCAAGTCGTTCAAATGCACCAGGGCCCACAGGCCAGCGTAGCAGCAAGAGAGAGCAGGCTTGGCTGGTTGCTGAGGGGACACTGCTCCTCCCAGCATCAGGGCTCTCACTGATTCATAGAGATATCCTGACAAGGAAAGGGATAGAATGGCCCCAACTAAGCAGAAAAGAGTTGGTAAGGTTAAAACATGGTGCGAGGACTTGGGATATCAGGATTCACTGTTTGACTTTGCCTGTAAAGCTGTGCCTATGCTGAAGTGCATTGTGAAAAGTTTGGCTGGCTTCCCAGAAATCCTCTGGTTACGCAAAGAACTGGATTTTCACTTGTCAGTTAAACACATGCCTAAATGTTTGTAGATAAATGGATACAGCATCTCTGTGCCATAGTTCCCCACCTATATAATCTAATTTTCCCTCTCTACCTCAGAAGAATCTGATGAAGGAAAATTCATAAACCTCTCTCTCAGGCACACCAATTTGACAGTTCTAGAACTCCTAGAGCTTATACAAACAGAGAGATGCTGCAGGATGTTCCCATCCTCCCTCAAATATGGATAAAGATATATACACAAAACATTTTGAGAGGAAGATATCCCCAGTGTTGCAAATGTTCCAGGAATGGAAAGGAGCACAAAAAACAAGTCAGTCTTACACTGTGAACTTGATGTCAAATGTTTGCTGAGCTGGCAAATCCTGAACTGCTGCTCCTGAGCACTCTGTGGTGTAAAACTGAGAGCAGGCAATCAAACACTTTAGCCAGCCCAAACCAGAAACACTCATCACAAGTCTTCCAAATTAAAAATAACCACAACTACTTGGTGTGTAGCTGAAATCTTCTGTCAGAAAATCCTGTCTCTCTTATTAAAGACTTTAACACCATATAGCTGCACATTAGAAACATACACTGTAAACCAAATTTTTTTCATAGTGTAATTAAATGCAAATACAAAACATTTTATTGAGTATAATATACAAAAAGATTGCTGATCAGTAATTTCTTCATTGCATTAAAATCAAAGATCAGTCATTCTATTTTTGCGTGCACATAAAAAAACTTACCTTACTTTCATAGTACAGTGAGATTGACACAAAACTCATCTTAATATAACTTACTGTCATAAACAGTATAATTTCCCTTGTAGTTTCTGCTTACCTCTTCACTGTTACTATTTTTGTAAAAGTAAAGAAGTGGGTTGTTGGCTTTTTTTTCCCCAGGCACCCAGTGCATAACAGCCTAACCAAGTTAGGTTAGGTTAGAGTTAATCAAGTTCTCCAGAAAGCCAAGGTATCCCTTACTTTTACTTGGACCTCACAAATCTTTTAGCTTAATTACAGTGGCACCATATTGCACTGAAATGTATTGGTAAAGCCCCCCGGAGAAATCCGTGTGTCAGTGTAAAGGCAGGTTTATGCTGTCCCAGAATTACTCCTGTGGCAAGGCTGCTGCATTTTCAGACTGCGTGCTGTGTCATGGCTGGGAACAGTGACAGCATGCTGGATCTGCTTCCTGCTGGCAGGACACAGCCTCTCCGCACTCCAGGATGTCGGATGTTCGGCTCGGCTCTCTAGAAAACAGCAAGAAACCCAGGATGCCCTGCAGGAACACAGGAGACCTGGCACGTCTGTGGCTTTCGCAAGATTTCCACAAAATGTGTTTGTGTGCTAGCTGTAGACTGAAGCCTGCCACCTGGGTAACCTACAGTAAGGGGCTGTGAGGGGAAGGCGTAGGATCCCGCCTCCATCTGCTCTCGGATGAGTCTGGACGAACACCAAGTGTGAGATTTCTGTTCTCCGTCTTGCGCTCCAGCGCTCCGATCATAGTTCTTATACAGTAAGGGCCCTGAATGTCACCTTGTAGTTATGTGCCCACGCAGCGACGTTTCCTCTGCTTGGTGATACCACCTGCTAGTATCCTGCTAGTATTGCTAAAGCACGCTAATAGGACAGAGCTGCTGTAAATTAGGACAGAACTACTGAAAGTACCCACGGCCTCCTGTGGGTGGCATCAGAACACCTTCAGTGGACCAAGGCGTGCTTAGGAAAAAGAGGCGAGGGACGATATTCCTGCTTGCCAACAGCTGGTATCATTACAGGGCAAGTTCTCCTTTTGCTAAGAAACTCACATAAGCCAGTAAGTAACTTAAAGTAGAGCAAAGAAGTATCAGTCCATCAGCCCTCTTAATTCTTACAAAGAAAGCTCAATTACACCTTGCATCCATGCCTTGTACACATGACAGTAAATCACAACAGGAGGATGCAAATGCACAATCAAACTTCTCAAGCTTCTACAATTTCCACAAATTTATCATCACCAGGAGTAGTTTCATAACTTTTGGTATAGGCCTCAGTGGGATGGTCACAAAGGGATGAACACAAGTGAATCAGCACAGTTGTCCAACGGGACACAGGAGTGTTAAGTGCAAGCCAGGATATCAGAGGCTACAGATTTAAGGTCTCTCCACTTGTAACCAGAGCAGAGTTGTTCTGTGTTTTTAAACTGTCATGGTACAACTGCTATGCTTATTTCTGATAGCTGTGTGTCAGTGTCCAAAGCTATATGGGTGTAACTACTGAGCATACGACTGCCTTTCTTACCTGCAGAGTATTACACAGCCAGTATTTAAGACTGTGAAAGATGGGAATACAAAGCTCATTTTTGTACTACTTTTGGAATACTTTCTTCAGAATTTGAGAGAGTGCCTTGGACAGTTCAGTTGCCCACGGGACTAAATTGTGCAGCCTAAAACCATAACCACAACAAAGCTTAACTGACTACGCCCAGCAACCACCACCAGCTGTAAGTGGAGGAAAAGAGGAACGTTCAATGCACAGTAGGAAGTGTGTTTGGTTTTTTACTTCCCCTGCTTTAAAAGCATTTTAACTGATATAAGTTGGTGTTTGTTGGCTTTGTAAGCATTGATCTGCTCACCTAATATTTGTACATGACTTTTCTACCAGAATTGTACCAGATTTTGCTTCAGAACTTCAGTGAGATTGCTGCTTGCAAAAGGCTTGGATTACTTGACCAAATACTTGATCTCCACAATGACTAATGAGGCAGGATCCCTTTGTTTTATACTTTAGGTACATGAGAGAAGGCTGAGGTTCAAATCATCTGTCTTTAGAAAACTGGGTTCTTCTAGGGTGTTTCCAGGATAAAAAGTCACATTTGCTGCCCTGTAACACATTTCTGATTTCTGCTGATACAGAATCAACTTCAGTTTTCCTTCTCCTCCCATGAATTTATTCTTCATTAAGTTACTACCACAGGAAAGTAAGATTTGTCCTTCTGAGATCTAGAGTTATGAATCTGTGTGTGCAATAGTCATCCTGAGTAGGTGGCACAGACTGTAGGATGTTTTTGCTTGTCAGCAGTGGTGTTATTCTTAGTTTCATATGTGGTCCTTATGTGTGTCATAGATAGACACACTAGATACACACTGGAGCTTTGTTAATATTCAGAGAAGAGCTGATTTTCCAGTGCTGGGGAAACAGTTCAGAAATATACAGATTGTGAACAATCCTGACTTACTTCAGCTTAGGCTACAGTGGGTTAATGGTTACTGAGGCCTAGTTACAGGCTACTAAAAATGAGCTAATGGGGAAGAGATAACTAATTGGTAGCGGAAGAGAAAAATAATTATGTGAGAAGAGTAGTTCCGTGAGAATGGAATGTGTAATTGGAACACAAAGCCACCTGCATGATATGATGGTGTAAACAAGGCTTCCCTATATAAGTGAGTGCAAATTATTAATAAACGATTTCACACGATCATATTGATGTGTACATGGAATCCTTAAGCCTCCGCAGACTTTTTTCCCACATTCCAGTTCAGGAAATTATCTTGAAAATCTCATAATTTTGGCAACAGAATTTTAACCCATAGTTCCCAAGAGTTTCTGCCAGCACGTCATTGCCTTTAGAGGAGGTGGAGCTACTAAACATAGTAGATAAAATTTAAGTGATATAGGAATCATTAAAAAACCAAAACCAAAACCGAACCAAACCAAAAAAACCAACAAACCAACCAAACAAACCACCAACACACATAATCAAAACCAATCCCCATAAACAAGCAAAACTCCAGACAATTAAAATTTGGGCTTTGGCTATAGCTCTGGATCCCAGTGGTTATACAAATCAGCTAGGTGACCTTGTGATGTGTGGCAGCTTCTGTACCCTTACATTGGATTGTCTTGGTTTCAATCCCTCATCACTCTGGTCCCTTAGCACAGCTTTGTGGCACCGCATAGCAGCAAAACTGACACCATTGCTGTCAGTAAGATGGAATACTGAGTAATTTGACACAGAAAAAGGTAAAAATTAGCCTGAAGGCAGGTACCGTGCTTTCTGGTAAAACTTTTTTGGCCTTACTAAGCAATATCATCAGTTGCTGCCTGCTTTTGATGCATCACAGTCACTCATGCCTTGGCATAACTGTTAGGAGCCTGAGCAGTGCCCAGCAGCTCTTGGGAGACAAGAGTTATACCAAGCAAGACAACTGCAAGTAATAACTGACACAGAAATTGGTGCCACTGACTTGGCAAGATTGTGTTATCACCAGTACAACCTGCTGACATCTCTGGGAAGTGATACCAAGTAAAAGAATGGGGAAAAGACAAAGATATCCTTACTTCTCTATGAAAGATGCCTGTCTTGAAGAAAACTACTCAAATAAAGAAGATAATGAGAGAAGGTGATAAGGGCTGAAGATTCTGCTAAGGTGTCTCCAAGACATTTTGCCATGAGTGCTGCTGTTACCTTTTGCAATGTGTTCATCCCTATCATACAACCTCCCAAAACCAGCCTTGCTTAGTGACATTGAGTCAATCAACAGAGAAGACAATAAAAATAACCCTACAACCACTCAATAAATCATTTGTCAGTGCCTAAAACTTAACAAAGGAAAGTTGAAATCTCCCTCATTGTCCCCAGAAAAATCATGTGGGATTTCCCAAGGCTACAGTCACTGCATTGTGCAACCATATCAATGGACAGTGCATGGAAAGATCACAGTGCATGGAAAGAAGTTATTCACAACCATTTTTTTTAATATATATATTTGAATTTAATATGGGTGACTTTAAACAACAGTTAAAATGTAAACTAGCTTTTTGAAGATCATGGAAAACTGAAGACAGACCATTGAGACAGAGATCCTCTTTTAAAGTGGCATTGTGGTACTAAAGAAAGTTTTCCTTATAGCAATGGTAGAGATGAGAGGAATTATAGTAAACCTCATCCAATATACTTTGGTGATAATTTAGGAAGAATATGCTGGCATAACGACATTTGAATAAAGAGTGTTAGAGTCTAATCTCACATTTCTCTAACCAGACTCTTTGTGTTTTGGCAGCCAACAGTATTTTTTCTGTTCCCCATTCTCCTCCACCAGACCAAAGTAGAGAATGAGAAAAGGCCAAAGCCTAAAACAAGCCTGAATGAAACCGGACACTTCAGCTAGAAATAAAACTTCACCTGGAAATAAAGATTTGGTTTAGCTGTATTTTGTTCATCCATGAGATATGAAAGGGTAAAGAATGCTCTGTGCAACACTTGGGTCATGCTGTTGCCAAAATGTGCTCAGTCATTTGCCATTCTGGCTGCTTCCTGCCAGAGTTTTAGCTACTGTGTAGCGGGTACATTCCTCTCATGCTTTCAAACAGCAATTGATTATGCCAGCCTCATGCTATTTTCCTGAAGAGAGAACTCTAAAGCTTGTTTACAGTAAGTGTCTGTCTTTCAATAATTGACTGAGAGAAAAAGCACCTTTTGTCAGAAATGGTGGTTTGCTTAAAAACACCCATCTTCTTTTGTGATGAAGTTTCACACACAACAGGAGATTATCTCAGTGTTTCAGTAATAAAAAGTGTCTACCTACAGTGGTAGAGGTGCTGCTTTAGGAAGTACCATAGATCCTGGCAACATTTGCAGACCTGATGTCATAGAAGGTATTTAAAATCCCATTCTCCCTGTATCATTCAGATTGTGATTTTTTAATTGTTTTTTATATGAATAAAGATGTACTGTACCAATGGGAATTTATCATAAAAGTACATCCAGAGCCCTTCAATATCTTATCTTCACCACTTAGAGAAAGAGTTAAGATTGTTCTCTATAATGAGGAAGCGAGTCATGAAGGTAATATCAGGTTTTCACTGTCACAGTGGAAAACTCCTCTTCCACATATCCTCCAAGCATGATAGAGGAAAAGCATAAGTTTAATGTCTTCTGATGCAAAGGCTCCTAACTGCTCTGCATACTGTTGAATAGAGAAGGGATACACCTTAGCGCAGCTGATTGATTGCAGTTTTACTGATAAGATTCTTTTGTATTTCACTGCAGAAAAATGTTAACTCATCTGACTGGGTCCTACATTCCGCTATTATTTTTTTTAAAACTTCAGCAACAGCTCTCTTAGGTCGAAGTTACCTCACATGCAACTCTCCTGCAGTCATGCTATTAAGAATGCCTTCTTTTCAGCAATAGTTATGGGAAACAATTATTTCCACCTTCTTACCCTTTGCTGTGGAAATCCAGTTGAGATGTCCAGAGCAAGTAAGGAGAGGTCATGAAGGTGGTACTCTGAGCAGAAGAAGGGTTGGCTTCACTACTGAAGGAGAAGGAAGAAATCCTTGACCTATTTTTTCTCTTTCATGGGCAATGCAAGAAAGCCTTTGAGATTCCCTGCAAAGCGGCTGGGGATAAGTGAGGAGCAGAAAATAATTTTATCAACAACTCTTGCAAAGTAATTAAGGAATCACAACTAAGTCTATGAATGCCTGGCTATGAGCATTCACAGACAAGTCACAGTGACATCTGGTTTACTGCTTCTCGTAGCATTTGACCCAGAAGCAACCAAAGCCTGTTTTTAATTACTGCATTGTGCAACCATGTCAGTGGACAGCGTCAGAAGCTCACAGGTAAGTGCATTAACAAGAATTATACGAGAAATTAAAGACTGATGAAAAGTGGATTATTTTTTTTTCCTCCTCTCTGAAAACATTGGAATTAGTTCTAGCAAACTTGAAGTTCACTTTTTACTCTTGCAGAAACTGGGCTGGACACCAGCTCCACTTCTGCTAAGCATAAGTCAGTGAGCTGAATACTACTGGTATTACAAGTAGCAGCCAGAGATCCCAGATGAAACTGAAGCTCTATGTGTTGATGAAAAGAGGTGGACATGAAAGGACAAACAGTGGCACAGAGGAAATAAGTGATTTATCGAAAGGATTTGTTAAACAGACAGTGTAAAAGCCAACAGAAGATCCATAGCTCCTATATCCCCTTCCCTTCCCAGTACAGCACTTGGTGTGCTAAATTCCCTTGAACAGCCAAATGCTCACAACTCACCTACAGTTTTACATTGGAAGTGTATAGCTATCCCAGTGAGTTCAGACAATGTGAGCAATCTGGATTGGGATGAGTCCCCAGTTTTCAGAAGGGAGACACAGAATTACCCCCAAAAATATGTGTGCACACAATGTATTTCTCACCTTTGGGTAGGGAGAGCTATAGGAAGGAGAGGATGCCAAATATAGAAATGCCTGAGCAACTCTGCCAGCTGTTGTGGCTCTTACTAAGACTTGAAGGTTTACCTCAGTGGCAAGGGAGGAAGAGGCCTCCAGGGCTGACGAAAATACACACTTAAAGCATTTTACCCAAAAGGAGGCATGAAATTTGCTTGCAATGAGTTTAGCTAGTAAGATGTGAAGTGGGATGCTCACCATTTTCTCTCCTGTTATTTATGCTCTCCTATCAACAGAAGTTTTTGAAACAGGCATGAGTGATAGAAATTCAGAAAATCTGTCAAGTGAAGCCAGAATAAGTAGCTCTCACAGGGAGATTCTTGCCCTGTCAGATTAAAAAAGTGTTTTACACAACTTAATGGGGACCATTAAAAAAAAAAAACAACAAGCTCCCCCCCCCCGCCCACTGTATTCCTAAGCTACACCTCTCAGTACCTATTTAAAATTCTAGTTGTTTAGAAGGTGTGAAGCTTTTGATGCAGCACAGTAAATACCAACCACTACCTGACAAGATTAGGAAGAAGTTCTGCCTATGGAGAGGTTGTTCGATATTAATCACCTGCCCACTGAGGCAGAGTTGCCTTTTGCAAGAATAAGATGTTAGAACAAGATCAAGTATTGGTCTGATTCAGCATGAAAGTTCTTACCTGCTGCTGCTTAAGGTTTTTCCTAAAGTGCTGACTTTCATCCTACCAGACTTGAGTACATACAAAAGGAGAGAAAGAAAGGAGAGGGAAGAGGAGGGGAAAGAGGAAAGAAAAAAAGAGCAAAGAAGCAGAGAGAGAGAGAGAGAGAGAGAGAGAGAACTACAGATTGCCATTCTCCTTTCTTTGGACTGGTGTGTGTTCATGTGTATTTTCCGCCTGTAGCAGGGCTAACAAAAATGGTGTCTGTGATGTTTCAGTGTTTCAGTTATTTTGTGTCATAAATAAAAGGACTGAGGAATCCTTAGATTTCCTACAGGAAGGCTTTGTACTGTGGCTTATACTGCTGAGCTGATATTTTTCTGCATAGTTGTAGAAGATGGACCCTGAAGGTAATGAGAAGAACTTCAAGGGCACTGTGATTTACACCTGTTTTAATGAGAAAGATTTATCTCCTGGTGTGCCTCTTTTCAACAACTTTTTTTCTTTTTTATTTGCAACTGAACAAAATATTTCCAAGAATATACCCTTGTGTACCTGAACCTGTGAAGAACACATTCAACCTTCTACTAAAAGCATTTTTATATAACACCTTGCTTAAATCAAAATTTTTAGCTGAGGTTTTAAATCATAACAACCAAAAGGAAAGGGTTTGTGTGCATATCCATGCCTCAGAGCAGTTCTGATGATCGATGCAGGAAGCCTGTGGTAAAATTTATTGGTTTATCCTCTCTAAATTTCTTTTTTATCTGCTCTGTACATGCCTTGCCTCTTTTTACTAATCTTACCTCTGGCACTTCATCTGGTCTTCAATTTTTTTCTGTTCTGTCTCTTTCCTCACCCCCACTCTACTGACTCTTCCAGCTCTACCTCTCTAAGCCAAGGTTTGGGGTTATTTTCCTTTCCAAACAATATTCAGAACTCTCAACATATATATGACATATTTTATTATGTATCTGTTGCACTGCTGAAGCTCATTAGGAAAATAATTGCCTTCTTGTGCCTGAGCAGCAAACTGGCTTAACTCCAGGAAAAGGTGTTCCCTAGGAAGGCTTCCTAACTAAAATACGTTTTACAGCATACACTAATCTGAATGCTACTGATCCTATCCACTGAGTCCCAGCTAGCTGCAGTGTTTATTTCCCATAGCAAATTCACCAGTGATGAATCAGAGAGTTGAGCAGCTCTTGTCAAAGGATTTGCACTTGCTTATTGGAGGGAAGCCCACTTCATCTGTTAACACAAACTCACCTCAGGGTCCATTATTAGCTAAGAAAGAGCCTGTTATTTCTCTTATGCCATGCTCTTGCCATATGTAAATCAGCTGCTGAAGTTTTTCCAGCTCCTTGAAGGCCATCCATGGTAGCTACCAAGCCTGAGGGTACAATAAGCCCTTATCAGCAACCAACACATGCCATTTACATGGAAGATCCTAGGCTTTGCACATCACTGCATGAAACCAGAGAGCAGCAAGTTCCTAACTTGCCTGGAACTCTCATCTCCAGGCCATCCATCTTCTGCTTTCTTTTCTGTGGCTCTTCCCAATAGAGGGGAGAGAGAGTGGAGTTGCAGGGTCTGTAACCTCCACTGTGCCACCCATTAGTCACATTCCCAGACATGATTTTTGATCTTTCCATCCCCACGCTTGCTGCTCTGCTAACAGAAGTCATTTTCTGCCAGTACTTTCACCTCCTTGCTGGGGCCACCCCCCACAGCTTTCCATTGAAGTGGGCTCTTTTCTCTCTCCCCCCATACTTGGAGTGCATATTTCAACTAGGATGACAGCAGGTGAGCACTTCCCATCTCTGAATCAAACACTTCACTATTACTCTCAAGTTTTATTCATGTTTCTCAAATACTTTCTGATATCTTGCCGAAAGAATTTTTCAGAGAATGCCAAAGTAATTAGAAGGTACCCACAGTTCCCCCCAACAAATGCTACACAAATTGATTATGAAGATAAAGACCAATTCATTATCCACAAATAATTCATAACCCAAATACACTGCCACCTGCACACATCTGTTTTCTATCGCCTATTGAACTAATCTGCCTTGCAAAGGCCTTCACTTTTGAAGCATGACAACAAGAAGATTGCTGTGGAAACTTGAGGGCAGAGGATGACTAACCCTTAACTCCAGCATTCAGGAAGGTGACAAGTCTGCACTGGATTTTATTTACCAGCTACAGCACAGCCACAGAAGAGTTTACACCCTTCAGCCTGCAGCTGCCACTTCGAAAATAACAGCACCAGCACTTAGACAGCTCTTTCCATTTCTAAAGCACTTTACATCAGTTAACACATTGAGCTCCACAGATCCACAAAGATAACAAAAGGAAGACAACTGAAGCAACTTGCTGCTGAGAAATCACCCAACCCACAATTTTCTTTCAGGATCTCAAAAATGTGTCCATGCTTCTGGCTCCACAGTCTGCCAATTCCTCACATAATACCACATTTATTGTCTTTTTCCTCCCCCATGTGGATTTCTCCCTCATCTGCAAGTGAAAAAAAAATCATTAGACTCCAAGAAGGAAGCTGCAAAAAAAAAACTTCTCAAGAAAAAAAGACAAAGTCAAGTACAAACCTTTCGAACATACACTCTGCAGATGAAGGCTGGAATAGAGATCTCAAAGTGACTTTGAAATAGTTTTGCTTTTATATTTGCTTGATCACTAATCAAAGGTATTTACTGATCTGAAATCACAGACCTGAGTGTAGAAAACATTTCCCATTTTCAGTGCTACAGAAATGTAGATATGAAACCCTCATGACTTTATTTTAACTCTAAGGATGTTATAGGAGAGCTCATTGTGTAGCTTATAGACAAATTCCTGATGAAGATGGCAGCAAGTCTCCCATCTCCTCACATGACATCAGAAAGAAACCAGTTAGTTCTTCGTGGATGAACCTATATACTGATAGTGTCACCTCCATGGATCTGTCCTGATTAAAGTGGATTGCATCTTATTGAACATTATTATGCTACCAGGACGTGCCTAAATGGTGAAACTAGTCAAGTGGCACAGGGATAGCTATCCTAGGATAATTATCTCTGTGTACAGTGCACTCCAGAGTAAATACAACATTTTCCAAACCATTACATCTCTCCTTCTAAAGGGAAATAGGTATTCTGAAATACTGTAATTTTTATTCTGTGGTAGTGGGTTCTCATAGAGAAAATTCCAATGCAGCTATAAAGAAATAGTTTGTTCTTATTCTACTGTGTAAGTCTTAAGCCTCCTGCAAATTAATCAAACTGTTCTGCCAAGAAAAACTAAACTTAGGATACTGCCAGTGAGTGGAACACCTTTCACATCACCTCTTGATTACTAAAGCAGCATTTTTTTGAGGCTGTAGAGCATGATTAGGTCATGCTGTTTTGCAATTCAGTATTAAACTTTATGTACTGGCAGTAAAACTCTGCTGCATGCTCTGTGAATAATATTAGGAAGCAAAAGCAGATTCTGAAGGAAAGAGAGAGAGAGAGAGGGAGACAGAAAAACACAGAGAAAATGTTTTCTCTCAGACTGGAAATGCTTTCCTTAATACTACAATAATGCAAAGTTTCAGTTACTGTAGATCTTTTCTTTTTGAAACGGAGTTCCTTTTCTTAGCTATTCTCTCAGAAAAAATAGATTACTTAATTCAGTAGTGAAGCAAGTCAATAAGGTTTAGTCAAGCTATTTAGTACATCGATTTTAATTCAAACATCAGCCACAGTAGGAGACTGACAATAATTACTGGTATGACAGCACCACAGGTGCACCCTCTGCTTTTACTACCATTCCAGGATGGAGCTATGTCACTTTTATGGCTTTTCACAATATGGCTTTCCTCTACTTTCTAAAATACATAGAGCAAAATTCTATTTATTTCAGTCCCATAGACTTAGCAATTAAAAAACTGAGGAAACAAGAAACAACCTTTTTTGGTACCACAAGAGCAGCCACAGTTGTCACAACCTATTTCAGTACAAATGCTAAACAGCTCCCCTGAAGTAGAGAGAACTCCAGGATGATGCTGTGGTACAGAATTGTATCCTATGATTTTTATGTTTTTCCTTTCATTTCGGGACTGATTTTTTGCTCAGTGTTATGGTCTGATTGTGGGTCATTAATGGAACTTTTGTGCTTATTTCATAACTGGGCAATTCTCAGATGATGGAGTGAGTACCTAGTGTATTGATTCACTTAATTTCCCAAACTTCTGTCCTCAGACGATCTAAACAGTCTAATTTATCTTTCTATTCTATCATTCCAGATTGCTAAAAAAATGCTTAGCAACTTGGTTATGAGTTTCCATTAATGAGGAGCTGTTTCTTTTATGTAAAATGTTAATGTGTCAATACTTCATCACTGAGACATGTTGGAGAGATTTTCTTCCTTTAGACAGCTATTTAAAATAGCTAAAGATGTGTGATGTGTATTTTTGGAGGCTGTCAGGCAATGCTATTTTTGATGATACAATATGTCTGTTTTTCCTTGCCACACAGGAAGACAGTGATACTGGACTGAACATGTTTTCCCCTCAAATGAGTTGTCTTTGGGGAAACATCCAGAGAAGTGTCAATACATACACAAGAAAATAGCACCAGTCTCTGTCATAAGCCCCATTCTTTGATTGAAAGAAAATCTTTCATGGTTGGTTTTATCACATAAATTAATGTTTTACAGACCTCCCTGAAGTCAGTGGCAGAACTGATTCCTTTCAATAGGATCTGTTCCCTTACTACTGTTGTTGCTGCTGTGGATTAGAGAGAACAGTCTGCTAGTAAATTAGCATCCTAATGCCAGTATCAGTGTCACAAAGTAGCAGAGAGAAGCTGTAGTTTGTGAGCTGATGTGTCATGAGAGCTGTAGGTGTAGGCAGTAGGAGTATAATACAGGCACTGGGACTGTGTTGTGATTCATGTTATAGATCTTAATATAAACTAAGAAGGAAAACACACTTCTGAAGAACTACAGTGTGCCCATCTCTTTCAGGGACACACAGTGGGAGTGAAGTGTGCCCTCAGTATCATCAACTAGCCCTGTGTCAAATATGTTCATAGCTGCCCTGCCTTTGCTGTTTAAGATCAGATGCAATAGACAGCTAAGCTCAGCTTTGCACAAGCAACTTTTATTGTTCTGCAATTGAAAAAAAACATACTATTGGAAAGACTTACAGTAAAATGGAACAAAATCCCAGAGGGACATCACTACAAGATGGATACTAACGTCTGTGGGAATAATACTTGGCAAAGGCCAAAGCTCTCTCAGTTCCTTCAGTTAAAGGAGACAGCAGAATCTGGACATTGCATAAAAGCCCTTCAGTGTAATAGTGCTGGTTACCAAATCCAGCATAAACTGTCATAGTGCCAACGTGTATGATGATTTACAGAAAGCATATAGTTGCTTGTCACCCCATCAGCTCCTACATGACTGAACATCTGCCCCACTAACCAGCCTGCTTTCCCCTCCAATTTTGTCCAAGACAAAAACTGGCTAAAAGGCTGTTCTGGCAGATCAAAAATGAGCCTCAGGAGCAACACAGCAAAGTACTCTGATACGAAGTGCTGAAATTTAAATACTGCTCCTAATTAGTCCCAACTGAACCTTCACTGACTTCCTTGGAGCTAGAGTACAAACAAGTTTACCCTACTGTATCCAAAACCAATAGTGGAACTAGAAGCCAGAGAAGAAATTGCTCCATGCTGATGGCAAGTAACAAATCAAGTCTCAGAAGAAATCTCTTAGAAGACAAATCTGATTACATACCATGTGAAAAACCAACATTGCTGTTTCCTGACATAATGATCTGCTTCTCAACAGTGAATTTTTAGGCAACAGATAGCAAAATAAGTCATTAGGATAGCCAAGAAATTGAATCTGCATAATACCAGGAGTCAAGACATTATAAACTTTTAACTTTGAAACCATATGATATTGGAGACCTGTAACTGACTCTTACCACACAGAATATGGCCATGCTGAACAGTACCTTACTTGATGCCATTTTCAATATGTACTAAGGAAGGCAAAACAACTAAGCATGGTCAACAGCCACAAGGGACTTAGAATCATAGAATCATAGAATTGGCTGGGTTGGAAGGGACCTCAGAGATCATCGAGTCCAACCCTTTTACCACAGGTGCAGTTGCTAGACTATGGCACTGAGTGCCACATCCAGTCTCTTTTTAAATATCTCCAGGGACGGAGAATCCACTACTTCCCTGGGCAGCCCATTCCAATGCTGGATCACTCTCTCCGTAAAGAAATTCTTTCTAATATCTAACCTAAATTTCCCCTGGCACAACTTAAGACCATGCCCTCTTGTCTTGTTGAAAGTCGTCTGGCGAAAGAGGCCAACCCCCACCTGGCTACACCCTCCTTTCAGGTAGTTGTAGAGAGCGATGAGGTCTCCCCTGAGCCTCCTCTTCTCCAGGCTGAACAGCCCCAGCTCCCTCAGCCTCTCCTCATAGGGTCTGTGCTTGAGTCCCTTCACCAGCCTGGTTGCCCTCCTTTGGACCTGCTCCAGGACCTCGATATCCTTCCTGAACTGGGGGGCCCAGAACTGGACACACTTCTCTCTCTCCTCTCAGTTTCTTAGTGTTCAGAATTACTGGTTTTCATTCAACTGGTGGGAGAGCAAAGCCTTAGAGCAGAGGTCTTGCCTCAAAAGCAGGAGCAGTAGGACTTCCTTCTGGTTCAACAAGTGAAGCATCATGTGTGTAACTAGTCTACCTCTGTACAGCCAGGGGACTTATTGCTATATTCAAAGTTCCCTTATGATGTACACTGCTCAAAACCAGAGAGAGACCTGCCCAAAGGGCCCCGGAGACTAAAATAATGAACCAGCAACATTTCAGTGACACCTCCACACTCACTGTAGTCTGTTTCTCTGTTACAGATGACTGTAACTAAGAGAGGATTGTCAAATTGATTTTAAGTGAGCGTTAGGTGAGGTGTTTTCATTCTGTTGCTGTTCCTCACTTAAGATGTGTCCCAAATTGAGTTTTGTATGAAAGAAGGCTCTGCTCTTTGCCCAGGTGAGAAACCTACTCACCGCTTGATTTTCTTTGGGAACAGCAAGAGTGCTTGGTTTAGATGCACGGAGGACACAGATAAGAAGCAGATGTTTCTGGAAGGGACATATGGATTGCAATGCACCACAGGCAGATGTGTACCTGCAGGTGCAAACTTCTCAGCAAAAATTTCCAGTCTCCTTCACCAATACAAGATGTCCCAGGTTAAATTTATTACTAGTAAATAGCCAGGTTCCCAGTGCCTTGGGGTGATTTGGTACAAATTGTTCCACAACACCAACTAAACTTCTTTCCAAGGAAACTAATCCCTCACTTCTTAAAAAGAAGCTGGTAAACCTTGGCTCCTGATTTCTCCTACAGAACTGCAGTGTAGTAAACTGCCAGCTGCTAGAGAGCACCCTCACACTGCTGCCAAAGCAGAAAGGGAAGAAGCTGCACTGAAGAATGACCTGCAGCTTGTATTTAATTCATTTTTGTCTGTTTGTTTCTGGGCCAGGTAAGAACAGCACCAGGAGTTCAGAGGGGCTGAGAGGAGTATGAGAGCAGATAAGCTGGAGAAGGCACGGAGGAGCAGGAGAAAGTGAAGTAGTGGTGTGGAAAAGAAGGAAATTTCCACTGCAGAGAAAAGGGAAGGGTTGTTGAAATTTTTGTTAAAAAGTGAAATTTTTGGCTACAAATTTCACCAGAGTACCACAGATGTATTAAAGCGGTTCTGTAACTTCCAAAGTGTTTTCCATATGTAGTTTTTCCCCACAGGAGGTTGAAAACATTTCATTTTTTTGTGGTAGAACCACAGAGATTAACAATTTCATGAATGACCAAATAACCAGCTTCTGCAATTCAATGTCTATCTTTTCTTCTATATATGTAGAGTTTTTACTTGTGTGTAGATGGTAGGAATTTGGTTTACAAACTTCCTCGGCCAGTGAGGAGGGATCTCAGATATATTTTCAGTTCTAGAAGATTCTGCATCCTAAATTCCTGAATGATGAGCTGCATGAAACCACCTTCCCAGGACACTTTGTCATCCTGGTAACTGGAGGGAGCAGACACAAGGAACCCAGCAGTCACAGGCACACACAGCATGCTGGATATATTTTATACTTAACAAAATTGCTTACCAGATCTTATTCTCCAATAGACAGCTTTCCACTTTAGCTATTTTATTAATCCTTCATAAGTAAGTTTCTTTCTCTTTATATCAGCAGGCTATCATTATTAATTTCTTTAGAAGAGTGAGCTGACTGCAGTTATGTTCTCTTATTAGATCATCCACTCAACCCACTGCATCTTACAGGATTAGTCAGGGAACAGGAGAGCACACACTATTGGATTTTGGGCTTTGAGCCTCTTGGTGCATAGCTCAGATCACTAAAAGGGCCCCAGCAGCCTAATTACTCACTAAAGTGAGAAAGACAATTGCTGAGTAGTGATGAACCTCATTTTTCCCAAAGTCCCCACCAGCCGTCAGTTTCTACTCAGAATTGCTTTTCTAGTTCTTTTTCTGATTTTTTTCTGCCTAGAGAAGGCTCACCTGTCAAGGCTCATCATTACAAACAGAGAAGATAAATCCATGCTGTTGATTAATAGCAGTGCAAAATTTCCAGGCTAAAGTATTTCAGCCCCCCAAATCCCTTCAGAAAAAAGGCTATTTTTCAGGAAGTCCTCAAAAAGTTTTCTGCTCCTCATCTCAGAATCTAGTTCTACATCCTTACCTTAAAACGGTTCAAATACTTCAGCCATAGCTGTCTGATAGCTTGTCAAGGGTGTTTATCACCACCTGAATGCAATACAAAACTCCTGTTGGAAATTAAGTATTGGAACCATCCTCCTGTTGTTTTGAATCAAGAGGGTTCATGTGAACCACATGAGCACACTTCAAGCTTTGGGGAACATCCTGAAAGATTTTGTTAAGAAGTGGAATACTTGTATAAGGGTCATCATAATAAAATATGAAGTCTGAGTAGGATTTTTCCCTTATATAATAACTGCAAACTCCTGTTTTTTAATTATTCAGCAGTCAGTCAAGCTCAGACACAGAGTAATATTTCAGAAAGAACAATGTGTTCTGTGGACACAATATCTTTCATGACCTTGTACAAACCCTCACATGAAATATCTCTTGTGTATGGATGTTGTTGCCAGAGTACATTTTTCCACTCTTGTTCACCTAAGGCTGAGACAAATTTTTTTTCAAAATCAAAACCTGCTAACTATACAAATATATTTAACTTTGCTTCTTTTCCTAAGTACAGCTCATAAACTTTTAAGGAAATTTCAATGTGGATGGAGAATCCATTGATCTTTAGATCCACAGACCTTTAGATTAATAGTAATATTTACTGTTCATAGGCTATAAGCAGTGCTCTCTGGTTCTCATTATTTCAAATTCAGTCATGTGCCAGGAGTGCCCACTTGTCCCCAGAATAATAATAAAAAAAAAGAGTAAAATTAAAAGGGGTGCATATGTATATTTAAGGGTCCTAAGCATTAATTAAAGTAAAAGTACACCTTAAAACTCCTATCTACCTACAAGATTTTGGATATGTAGAGTGCAGCTCAGTACCAATCTAATGCCAAGTGTTAATGTTGGAATATTTGCAGCCTGTGAGAATTTCTGTTTCTAGTTTACCTTGATGAAATTTGTACCCACATTTCCAATTCCCTATATTTGCAAATATCTGCAAAGCCGCCTTAATTTATTAGTAAAAGGAGAAATAGGAACAAGTGACCTATACAGTAGTCACATGTAACATTAAGTTACATCTTTCATGTTTAATGTCATGAAGTGCCAGAGGAAACTAAGACTTCAGTAAAAACAATTAATTTTTCTCAATGAGAAACCCAAACAAACAGAGATGCCTTCATGAAAAATGTGGGAAGATGGAAAAATGTTCATATTAATAAACACACTCAGATTATTAGTTTGCATCAATGGTATGTATTAAATTCTAGCAGTATCCCATAGGAACAAACCTAAACATGGGTTGGGTAATCCCAAGCATAATTACAGGCTGTGTGGAGAATGGAGACTAGCCCTGAGAAAAAGGCCTTGAGGTGGCTGGTTGACAAGAAGCTCAATGAGCTCAACCACCTGCATCAAAAGAATCATGGACAGGAGGTTAAGGGAGGTGATTCTCCCCCTCTAGTCAGCTCCTGTGAGATCCCACCTGGAGTACTGTGTCCAGTTCTGGACTCTTCAACACAAGGAGGATATGGAGCTGTTGGAACCAGTCCAGACAAGGCCACAAAGATGATCAGAGAGCTGGAGCACCTCTCTTACAAAGATAGGTTGAGAGAATTGGGGTCATTCAGCTTGAAGAAGAGAAAGCTTCAGGGGGACTTCGTAGTGGCCTTCCAGTACCTCAAGGGAAAGCCTTACAAGAAAGCTGGGGAGGGACTTTTTGTAAGGGCATGTAGCAATGGGGCATGTGGTAATGGCTTTTAAATGGAGGAGAGCAGATTTGGAGTAGCTATTAGGAAGATATTCTGAAGTATGAGGGTGGTGAGGCACTGGAACAGGTTGCCCAGAGAAGTTGTGGCTGTCCCTGGAAGTGTTTAAGGCCAGGTTGGATGGGGATTTGAGCAACCTGGTTTAGCAGGGGGTGTCCCTGCCCATGACAGGAGGTTTGGAATTAGATGATCTTTAAGATCTCTTACAACCCAAACCATTCTATGATTCCACCAAACGGGTTAGATATGAAGCAGTCAAGACAATTAGACCCTCTGAGAGTCTATATAGACTTGTCACAGCAGCAAGGCCTAAATAATATATATCCTTAAAACTTAAAGAAAAGAGAATTTATCTGTGATGACCTTGAAAGAAGAAGCAGCAGAAAATATCTCTGATGCATGGTAGGAGCTGGCCTTGCAAAATTTCATCATGTCTGACTATGGCTAAAAAGAAAGTTGAGAAGACTGCATCCTCAGTTATACTCTGGACTTTGACCCCAAATTTAACTTAAGCATTCAGTTCAGAGATCATCTTGGTATATCTTTCAGAACTATTCCTATCTACCCTACAGTTTCACAATGACATCTTCTTATGCAAGTATGATTATGACAAGGTTAAGCAGATGAATTTCCATATTTTCTAAACAGTCTTACATGTGGAACCTAGAAGATGCATTTGCACACATATGTCTACATATATTTACACTCTGGTATCTGTTAACTCCTGTATAGATATCAACCATTGCACTTACAGGTGAGGGTTTCAGTAACCAACAATTCACAAAGTGTCATATAAAGAGGTAGATAAGTTCAATCACTATTTGAAACTACACTTTGCTGACAAAGATGGATTAATCAGTTCATAAGTATGGAGTCAACCTCAGAATTTAACTTAGCAGAGGAAGCCCTCTAAAGAAACTTTCATCTTCATTCAGTTTTCAGCTCTACATTCAGCACTGTCTGTACTAAAAAAAAAAATCAATCCTCCCTTATCCAGCATCCAGGCAACCCAGATGCTGCCTGGTGATACTTGCACAGGGGTGAGAAGTGAAAAGATGACTTACTAGATTATATTTCAGTGTTAAGAATAATGAAAGACATTTCTACACATAACAAACTATAACAATGCCTATGGGTACTGGTCAGAAACAGCCATTCTGTACTGCTAAGTGACTTAATTATGAGGGTGAATCTTCATGTTCAAAGCTGATTTGGGAAGGAGTTGAACAGTGATTTAAAGAGCTATCACAGCTGCCAACATCCAGAGCCTTTCTCATTTTTGCAGTGAGTCACTCAGTTATACTGGGAAGTCACTGGCTCTGAAGGATGAGAAGAGATTTGCATAGAGAAGCATGAGGAAGCGCACCGAAGTCAGAACAGTTCATAGCATTTGAGATGCTGTTTGATCCTTTCCCCACTCCCACTGACATTTCTCCCCAGTTTTCAGAGCCTACCTGTTTTTCTTCTTTCTTAAGCATGGATTTTCTCAAAGGAAAGCAGAAAGAAATAATGTCTCCACTACAAGCAAAGGAAAAGGCCTGACTAAACAATCGACAGAAGCAGGGAAAGAAATGCTTCTCAAAATAAAATGAAAGGAGACCTGTTCCCCTCCTTGTCATATTTCCTGCACCAGGTTTCCCTTTAATTGAGGGGAGAGGCCACGTCTATAACTCTAAATGTGCTGTAATTGTCTGCTGTGTACATTTAACATCGGCTTGTGCCATAACAAGCAATACCAGTTAAGAATGGGTTTTTTGCCTTTTCAGTTTCTTTTCAGTTTGTGTTGCAGCTGT
The DNA here is from genome assembly GCF_003957555.1 of Calypte anna. NCBI lineage: Eukaryota > Metazoa > Chordata > Aves > Apodiformes > Trochilidae > Calypte > Calypte anna. The sequence continues at coordinate 55,391,427 of NC_044245.1, read as the reverse complement.
ATCATCTTTGTTGATATCTCAGTTTGCGAGGCAGCCGCTCCTCAGCATTTTGTTAATTGTTTTAGATGGTAAATACATGGTGCTAATTCCTAAAAGACAGGCAAACAAAACAGCACTGTGTAATTGGCTGTAGCCCTGAACCTGCAATGACATTTTTCTGAGTGCAGCAGCACTGATTTCTCTCTTTTCATATAATTATGCAACCATAAATCAAACCAGTAGTTCCATTATTTGAGTGTCCAACAAACAAAACTGGACATTATATTCTGGAACCTGAATGCATGATATATATATATATGGACAGCTGCACTGAATGTTTGTTTTCCTGGTGGACCATCTGCAAGACATGTCTTATAAATTGATTTATGGGGACTGGAAGAAGATAAAACTCTCTAGAGATAAAGAGTAAGTTAGACTCACAATTTGAGAAGATTTTCCTCCTTAGCTAATGCAGTTATACTAAAGATTGTCAAGAAAAAACAAACACAGATGTTCCCCAATTTTGTCTACTTCTTGCTGATGGGCAGGACATAAAAGTACAAAATGTGTCTTTGGTGAAAGGCTATGAGAATGTTAGGTTCTTGTACAAATATTTGCATGTGATCCCAATAGTCCTGCCACTCTAATCAAGTCTTCTCCCAGCTGTTACTCACCTGGACAAATAGGCTGAAACACTGAAAGAACAAACACAAAGGACTTTAGAAACTTATTAGTTTTATGTTTGGAATTTGCAGTTATGCTGTTAACTATATATGTTAAGGTTTTTTATATTCTGGAGAACACAAAACAATTGCACTGGACATTTCATATCCCCAAAGCATTCTTTTTTTTTTTTAAGAACAAATACAGGTTTGAAAGCATTTAATTTCCACTGAAATAAAAAATAGTCTCAGAATTAAAATAACTTTTTTTTTTTTTGTGGGAAGACGTTAGTCTAAACTTCGCTGTTTTGTAATCAGTATAACTCTACTGAAGTCAGTTATATTTTATTACATCAGAAATAAAATTAGCTTTCAGTCTTTTTTCCTCTTTTGTCCTTAAAATAAGCTAGCAGACAAGTTCAAGCAACCGAACAGCAGTCAGCTGTGAAACATGTATAATTCAAAGAGGTATTATGGATGGATAACACATAAGGGTATATGCAATGTCCCTGACCATTTTGAGCTGGTTATTCTATACACCTAGTCACCCACCTAACCAGAAGAACTGCTTTGTGTCTGTTGCCAGGAAGGTACAGGAGAGCTGCTCCCCTAGCAGAGTCAGGAGCCCAGGGTGACACCAGAGCAGACATGGGGCAGCAGCCTCACTGAACAGGGGTGTACAGTCCCGTGGCACCTGAACAAGGTCAGGATCTCAAGGCTGGTGATGCTGACCTGGTTAAGTCACTGAACCAGTGACCATCAGACAATTCCAAGGCAATAAACCACCTTGAGGTCAAGCTGGAAAAGTCAGACATCAGGGTTCATCAATGAGATACCCTTTCAGGCACAGGTATGGCTGGGATGCAGTCCCCTTAGACTGCCTGATTTACTTTGTGGTTTCATGGCAAGCAGGGGACCCCCTGACCTGTCTTACACAGGAGTGTGAGTCAAGGTGGTGCAGCCATGCCCTGAGCTCCCTGAGCCAGGCTCCCAGGGAGGAGGGAAGAGGTCATGCTTGAGGCACTCACATCTAAATAGCTTCTCCCTGACACTTTAGCAAGGGACAGGTATGAACTGCACATATGCTAAGGCACAGATTTTTGATTGGGATAAAAAGCCAGCCTCTTGAAAAAAAAAAAAAAAGAAAAATTGCACACTTTTCACATCTTAAGCAGTGAAATGAAACAGTGACAATCTCCAAGATTTTTATCTAGAAAACAACATTTGCATTATCTAAAAAAATTCACATGAGGAATATAGATGGCATAAATCAGTATTTACCAGTAAAACCAAAAGTTTTCTTCTTAGCACTGAGTTAGTATTATACTAAATACTTTGGTATGCCTGTTTTTCACAGGATGGAAGTCTTGAGATATTAAAAGGCTCTCCTCCAGATAGCCCTTGCTGAATAAAACTCCAGAGTTTATCAAGATTTATTTCCAGCCAATTGAGTTTGAAGCAGTTTAATACAAGGCATGTAGGTTCCTAAATATTTATTTGAACTAAAGCTCTGAACCATGACAGATAAAAGCATTCAAGAATATAAAATGTATTTTAAAAAACAAATCCAGTGGGTAAAATATAAAAGCTATGTGACATCCTGTAGTTATCTATGACAACTTAATAACATTCTAGGGATATAACAGAGACAGCAGAGATTTCTCCAGAACACTACTGCTCAGCCACACTATCTGGAAAATAAAATTAATAATTTGATATTGATACCTACAGAAAAACTTACAACCTTTTCCTCCCCACATCATGAACATCACAAATGTTCCTTACAGGAACATTCTTAATAGCCTCATGCTCTCATGAACCACTTTTGAAAAGAGATTGCTGTAAGGCAGGAATATACCCTTATGTGTTATCCATCCATAACACAACTCCTTCTTATGACATTAATGCTCACAGGAACCAGCCAAAGATCACAGCAATAGAAGCCCAAGAATATGAAAATATGTAATAGATTTTTTCTGTTCTGGCTACCTTTTTAAGCCCTTCATTGTTTGAATTTTTGTGGTTATATTTTGTTTTCCTACATTAGGAAAATTTCTTTAATGTATTTCCTCATCCTCACACAAAACTAGCTTGACAGGTTGGCTAACTCACCAAAAGCTAACTTGAAAGTAAAAATGAAAATGGTGGCATTTTAAAAGAATTAAGTGTGAGAAGGAAAGCTTTTCCCTAATAGCTAAGTTCAAAATAAGTTCACTAGTTCTTCTCTGCATTGAAATAAGCACCTTCATAACTCTGTGTACCTCCCTGTCTAACACTAAGCTAGAAACACACACTGACAAAACTATAGTGGTTCTTCTGCAATTGTATGTTAATATCTGTATGCTCCAACTCAATTATGAAAAATCCTGAAGAGAAAGTACCAAAGTATTTACATTCACTACATTCACAGCTGCCAGAAACTGGCATTTCAAAATTGCTAAATAGAATTTAGTGAGAGAAACAAAACCAGGCACTCGGTGCTGGGTTAGGAACTGGATGGAGGGGCGGGCCCAGAGAGTGGTGCTGAACAGTGCTGATCCAACTGGAGGCCTCTCACCAGTGGTGTCCCCCAGGGACAGAGTGGCTGAGAGCAGCCAGGCAGAAAGGGACCTGGGAGTCTGGATTGACAGGAAGCTGAACATGAGCCAGCAGTGTGCCCAGGTGGCCAAGAAGGCCAATGGCATCTTGGCCTGTATCAGGAACAGCGTGGCCAGCAGGTCCAGGGAAGGGATTCTGCCACTGTGCTCAGCTCTGGTGAGGCCACACCTCGAGTACTGTGTCCAGTTCTGGGCCCCTCAGTTCAGGAAGGAGATTGAGGTGCTGGGGCAGGTCCAGAGAAGAGCAAGGAGGCTGTGAAGGGATCCAGCACAAGTCCTTTGAGGAAGGGCTGAGGGAACTGGGGGTGTTCAGTCTGGAGAAGAGGAGGCTCAGGGAGACCTCATCACTCTCTACAACTACCTGAAAGGACGGGGTAGCCAGGTGGGGGTCAGGCTCTTCTCCCAAGACAAGAGGGCGCGGACTTAAGCTCTGCCAGAGCAGGTTTAGGTTAGATTCTAGGAAAAAAATCTTTACAGAGAGGGTGGTCAGGCATTGGAATGGGCTGGCCAGGGAGGTGGTGGATTGCCTGGCCCTGGAGGTTTTTAAGAAGAGACTGATGTGGCACTCAGTGCTATGGTCTGGTAACCACAGTGGCAGTGGATTAAGGGTTGGAGTTGATGGTCTCAGAGGTCTTTTCCAACCCAGATGATTCTGTGATTCAGTGATACTTTCTCCTGAGGTGTTCCCCTCCAACTGGCCTTTCTGGAGGCTGTTGCCCAAATTCACACAGAGAAGACCCATGGATAACTGCTGAGGAGCTCTTTAGCTTCAGTGTAGCTCCAGGCTCGCTGTTGCGACCACCACCTCCCACTGTCTATTCCCAGTCACACAAAATTCGACAATTTCAGGTATTAAACCAAAAATCTTAGTGTAATAAAATTGCTTCAGAAAGAAGTGTCATCAGCTTAAAGGGAAATAGTGAAGGGAAAGTCATTCTAGTCACTACAGCAGACTTCTCCAGGAGCTGTGCTCTGTATAGTTAATTCATCACATAGAAACCAAGGGGGTAATTAAGATGTCTCACATAAAGAGCAGTTGAGAATGGGAAGATTTGGTTCTGGCTACAGTTCCCTAATACATCAATGCTATTATTTGTCCTCTCATTAGTTACTCTTACCAATGTTAAAACCTCCCTAGCCTTTTCTTCGCCCATAATGTATCATTACTGGCAAGTGGCCGCAAGGCTTAAAATACCCAGGCTCAGTATTACATGCTGCTTACAGAGAAGAAACTCTTTAAAAAATAATGTAGTAAAATACTGTAAAATTTTTTTCCTTTGTGTATTTGTGTGTATTCAACACTAAATTACTTTCACAACACAGTCAATGACAGAATATTTAGAGAGTTAAAACCACTTTGTGAACAGGGCTGTATGGAATTTATTTAAAGTACAGTTTTAATCAGAGACGCTCACCTCCTCATGGGCAGATAGGGGCTCAATAAAGCAGAGATGATCCAAGGTGGAAAGCCACCTATGCCAGGCATGGGGCCAGAGTACATCTGTGCCTTGGAGAAAGTGGCAAGGATTTCCTGACACAGGCCTTTCACATGGATACCTAGAGATGGGTATCACCCTTCAAAGAAATCTTTTCTCCAGGTAAACATATTCTTTTTAATACAGTTTTCCTTAAAATTGCAGTCTCTACCCTAGTGTAAGAAAAGAAGCTTCATTTGTTTTTTCATTATCATTGTAAAAAGTATTATTCAAGTGGTTACTGTACTTAAAAATTAATTTCTATGTTGTATACTTGGAAATTTAAAAAAAAAACCCTCAAATATCAATAAATTATACTAGTATATTTGAGGTTTTTCAAGCAATCCTATTGCCTAGTGCAACCACTGAAGACATAAAAAACCAAAAAACAAACAAAAAACCCCCCAACCAAACAAAAATCACCAAGCAAACAAAAAAAAACCCCACCCCCAAAGAAAACCAAAAACCCAAACGGAAAACACCTCTTTTTCCTGAGTATCTCCTTTCTCAAAATGGGAAAGGACCAGAATTCACACTAAAGAAAAGTACACTGCTTCATCATCTTAAGAGCACACATCTGAAAAAAAAGGCCACTCATATAAAGCAACTTCAGTTCTCACAGTACATCAAACAAACCTGAGAAAGAAGATAGAAATGCACCACCAATGAGATAATGAGCAGTGAATGCTTCAGGTTGTGGGTAATTAGTAACTACTGCCATGTGTTTCTGGAATGAAAAATCCCCAGAGATGAGAGACCTGACAACAGAGGCCAGACAAATAAGTTGTTTCATGACAAACCATGGCAACCACCAGAAAACACAGAATAAGGATCCAAACTCCAACTCAAGGATCCATGCTACCCCTACAGAGTATCTCCACACATTACCACGTAACTGCAGTGTATGTATTACTGTATATACATGCACATGCACATACATTTGCAGGTTCAGATCTGGACAAAGAAATGAGAACCCTTCAGATAGGACAAGAAGAATTTTCTTCAAAACACTGGAAGTTGTCCAATTATATCTTTCATTTCCATTTCAAGTAAACAAGCAATCTGAGAATAAGACACAAAATACCTCTTGATTTAAAAGGTCTTAGTTATATCTGGTGAGTTCAGTCATATGGAAATGGGGAACATTTCTTCCCTTGAAGAGACATGTTCAATTTTTACAAAAATCTAGATTTAAACCTAGGAAAGCTACCCTAAATTATAAGGTACCTTAAAAATACAAGAAAATAAACAACAACAAAACAAAAACTATTTATAGGTAGTTGATTAGCCTAAATTATTTCTTTTATCTGTTGCTATTGAGCTGGAAATGAGAGGCAGGAGATAGAGATGCCTGGTTAGGAACAAGGAGAGAGGAAATCTCAGTCTTCAAGAAGTAGCTTTGAAATGCTGGAAACTTTTTTCTTGAGGTTATCAGCCCCAGGAACCTGTGCAGGGCATGGGTGGGAAGGAAATTCAGAGGTCCAGGTAGCTTGCTGAGGTGGCTTCTGGATTCAGGGGATGGAAAATTACCAGGAAGAATTGGAAAAAAACATAAAAAATCAAACCAAAAAAACGTGGCAGGGAGGAAACAGAGGCATTCAGTTAGGAACAAGGAGAGAGGAAATCACCATCTTAATGAAGAAGCCACAAACCGCTCAAAGCTTCTGCTTTGAAGCCAGGAGTGCCAGGAGCCCGAGCAGCTCGTGGGTGGGAAGGAAATTCAGAGGTCTGGGTTGGTTTTTGAGGTGGCTCCTGTAAGGTGGGGGTGGTGAGGTGTGAGGAAGCAGGGTGCCTCTGTGCTACATCTCAGATTTCCTGGAGTGCTGCTGTCATTAGGACTCATGGTTTTGTGTCAGAAAAATACTTGGCCTGTAGCCTATTTCAGGATGCTTTCATTGAGAGCACCTCCATGACCTGAGCCAGATGCATGGGGAGCATGTGCAAAACCCAGGCTGGAGAGGTGTGTGGTAGAGCCCAAGCAGGTACTCCAGAGTGAAAGAGAGGTGAAGCATCCTACACCAAGGGCAAGACCAGTTGGTAAGGGGAGTCTGGAAAGGGTTGTGTGGCAGATAACATGGGAAAAAACAAGTACCAATGAAATGATAGAAGCTTCTGCTTTGAAGCCTTGAGCCCCAGGAGACTGAGCAAGGCACGGGTATGAAGGAAATACAGAGCTCCAGGTAGCCTCCAAGCCACCTCCCTCATCTTGGCACCGCAACCTCTCAACATAGACCCAGTGTTCCAGACACCACAGCACCTACCTGACACCCATGTAGTGAAATGAGGCAATCAGGTGTTGCTAATTATGAGGTGGGAGGCGTGAGCTTGTGTTAAGCCCACCTGTGCCCAACTAGGGCTTACCCCAGCTGCGTATGAGCCCTTTTATTGGTCGCTGCTCATGCACAGCTGGGGTAAGCCCTAATTGGGCATAGGTGGGCTTAACACAAGCTCACGCCTCCCACCTCATAATTAGCAACACCTGATTGCCTCATTTCACTACACACCCACACCTTCTGAACCCACCTCCCAAAAAATGCTACAGAACACAACCTCCCCAACAACCGCGCTCTGCTTCACAGACACATGTCTGCCTCAAAATCTCTCCTGCACACACCCTCTGCATTCCTCATCCTTCTCCAGCACCTCACAAACTGCCTCACACGACAACTCCACCTCTCCAGAGCCAAACAGCTGTGGCTTTACAGATGGACACCAGACACATGGCTCCTGCACACAGATAATAGGTACCCCTAAGAAATGTAACCACCCTATTAATTTCCAAACTTATTTTGAAGTACAACCCAAACTCTGGTGGTTAGGTGGTTGACCCACTGTCACCTACAATCTATGCAAATACACCCAGCATTCAGCAAGCCTTCATAATCTGCTCTTCCAGGATTTCTGCTTGTTGTTTAGACTGAAGTTCACTCAAAATGGTTGCTACATATCAGCCATGCGCAGCTGGTGGGTTTTTGTGTTATTGCTAATCAAAATCTGGAACTCCCAAGGTTTTTGGCTTTCCACATACTGGAAAGATAAAATACTGATTTAACATCCCAGCTAACAGGCAACAGCCCAGAATAACCCAAACCATTCACTTCTGTGAGAATGAATAATCAGAAACACATCATAACAAATGACCATGATCTATGCCAAACCTCAAAGAATTCACATTTGCCCAGCACCTAAAATTTGACAGATACCTGCTTTAATATCCTGATCAAGATGAGTGTTAAAAAATTGTGAGTTTAGGAGGTAGCTTCTAAAGATTCCTGTTAATGCTTCAGTTCAGTAATACAATGCACATTGCAAAATAATCATAGTTTCATTACTATGCATGTAAACTGCAACATAATCTTCACTCAAAATATTCGAATTTTTTCTTACCTTCTTCTCCTATAGACATTCAAATCAAGTATTTTCTGGCATTTGGTTATTTGAAAAGGTTTTGAGTCTCTAACTGATGTATGAGCACTTCTGGTAGAAGGACCAGTACAGGGATATTCACATGGGAGGAACTTCTGGCATATCAATTTCTGCCAATTAATGTCCTCTCCAAATAGAATAATATTAAGTGATCTGGAGAACTAGTTCTGTAGAACTCAGAATAAGTCATTGAAAAAACGTAAGGAGCAGTCAGCCCAGTTTTAATAACTATGTTGACTTACTATTTCTCCAGTAGTATCAGGGAGCACTGAGGGACAAGTAAAGGGAGCCAGGAGCTGATGGTGACCCTAGTGCAAGGCATGCCCTCAACATTTGGATGAAATCCCACAGGACCTTAACACAGCAGAGAGACCTGGAGACTGGTAAAAGGATCTTCAATATCTACAGACACAGGGAGTGATGAATGAGATCCAGAGTCCAATCAGGGACTCCAGTCCTGAAAGAAGGAACAGAGACAAGGCTTAAACCCCCTACTCAAGTCTGCCAAGGTCCCTCTGGATGGCATCCCTTCCCTCCAGTGTGTTGATGTCACCACCAGTGAGCCACCCTTGACACTTTTTCAAGAAACGTACTGCAATATATGCTGATGTAGCTAGAAATTGCAGCCAGTCTAGAGAATTTTCCAAACTTTCTCAAAACGCAGCCACTGGCACTTTGCCTCAGCACTGTTCAGCAATCCAGGTCTCACTGTCAAAACTTATGTAAGTCATAATTTTGATGTCTGTATTTGTAATTCTGCCCCAGGAAACACTTAGAAGGCACCACTGCACGCAGAAGATACCTTTTAAAACAATACATGCCATTTTTCCAGGGACATCTGAAATTTCACAAGCTACTTATTCTTCCATAAGTGTCTGATCCTTTCATTTATTGCCTGCCTGAAAACACAATCATCCCAAGGTGCGTAATAATTTCTGCAGCAATTGATTTCATAGATCATAAGATTTCATAGGAATAAGCAGAAGGAGCTGATAAAACCTGCAGACAAAAAAAAGGATAACTGAAAACTTTCCCCACACCTCAAGCTAAAAACCAGAACAGCACAAAAACTCTGTATGCAAAAATTTCCTATTTTTAAATCTTCTTTTGAGAAACTAGACAAATGATGGTTCTAATTCAGCAAAGCAATGAAGCATCTGGAAAATATAAGGATAGTGAATGTTCCTAAGATAACGCTCTAACCTGAGGCCAATGTTAAACTACACTATGTCCTCTCCTGGCCTGACTTTCATTGACAGAAATCTCCTCTGTCCCTGGCAGATACATCAGCAGAACTAAGTAGTCTTCATGGGTACCACCAGCTGGTGCTTTCCAAAGTAAGATATCACACTCTTTTACTATACACAGTCTTGTTCATCACACTAGCTGAATCAGAAATACAAAGAGGAGGAGCTTCATAGTGACAGCCTAACAATATGGCTTTTCATCTTATATATGCTATAGTCACTTTTACAGAAGGTCAATTACACATGTAATTTACTCCAGCTGAACTCTCAGCTGCCACCTTACACAGCCTTGCAAATACACAGGCTGCACAAAACTGTATTGATAATTAATTTGTCAAGAAAATGCTAGGGAAGAGCAACACTGGCAATTTATGTCATAGATATTCAAAGGAAACATCCTGCCTGAGTAATTTAATGTCAGAAAGTAGAACAGCAGCAAAGCAGAACAAAGAATTGGTGTCTTCCACCAGCTGTTTTTTTTAATGGACATTACTGCAATGTCTTATGAGCCAAATTCAGACACAATAAAAGCACACATTTCTTAACTGAAAACATCTGGCCAGGTTTTGACATTAAAAATGGTTGTGTAATTATACATTTACAGCCTCTGTACATATACTCTGTATATGTACATGTACTCTGGGATGTTAGAGGATATTATAATACAATCAGAAGATCTCTGTATGGAAAACACTATATGTTATCCTTAAAGGGAAGATACAGATCTATTATTGGAAATATATGTTACATTCTAGTTCTTTGCAAAAAAAGAGGGTGGTTCACCCCAGACACTCCTTATCTTTCTCCTCACTCTACCACCCTTAATACTGTCAGAGGTATAGAAACCCTCCTCATTTGTTACTAGCAGTTTTCTCCACAAGAGTACTAGTTGGTTGAAGTTACTACTATTGTTACTTTTTCTGTGTGTGTGAAATAGAATATCACTTTTAAAAATTCTGCTTTGTTAACACTGCAGTGTTTTGTCAGGGTATCTTGGATTCAGTGGACATCAAGCAAATGAAAAGTGACTGTGCAGTGGGCTTTATAGTCACTGAGCTGGGAAACATCATAAGACAGAATGAACTGGCCTTAGAAATGCTTGCAGTCCTGTCAGAGTTCTGTATCTAAAAGCCTTCAATCAATTTCAGTTGGGGCAGCACCTGAACTCTACCTTTGTGAGTTTTTGAATCTTGGTGAGAATTGCAGAATTTCTGATCTTGGATAAAAATCTGTCTCAAAATCTGGTATCCCAGAGTCTTGCTCTGCAAAAAAACTTCCTCAAGACTTCCACCAGTACCTTTCAGATGTCTGGGCCAGATGACTTAGAGAAACTAAAATTTCTCAGTCCACAATCCCACACTACATTTCTTGGTTTCCATTGCTTGGAAAGCTCTTGCTTTAGCAGTCTAACAGCAGGAAAGAAGAAAGAATTCCTCCTGGTGGTACAAGTTAGGTAAAGCACTTCAAACCTTGCTGACAATAGAATATTTTATAAATAAGCTATGAGAAACATATCCTTAGATGTATTCAAAACAGATGATGGGATAAACTGCACCTCTGCACAAAAAGAGGAAGAAGTAATTTATGTCACAAATGAGCTGCTTCATTATCTGTATTACTAGTTAGGACACTGTAGTCACACAAAATAGGTCTTCTCAGCTTTAAGATAATCCATTTTCCTGGACTGTGTGTCTTATGATGACTCAGCGTGGTAAGGCTTTGTATTTCTCAATGAGAACCAATAGAGCAAGCAAAACTCTTATTTAATTAGAAGAGCATAAATGTCATCCATAAATATGTAATAAATTCACAGTTGTTAATCCCTTTCTTCTCCATCAGACATTGGCAGGGAGGAGATAGAGACTCCCGGTTAGGAACAAGGGGAGAGGAAATCACCATCTTAATGAAGAAGCCGTGAACTGCTCAAAGCTTCTGCTTTGAAGCCACGAGCACCAGGAGCCCGAGCAGGGCATGGGTGGGAAGGAAATTCAGAAGTCCAGGGAGCTTGCTGAGGTGGCTTCTGGAACCTTGGGGTGGAAAATTGCCAGGAAGAATAAAAAAATAAATAAATAAAATAACAAACTAAAAAATAACAACCAAAAAACCAACCCCCAACTTGTCTTTCTTGTTTCCTTATTCCTCTCTACTTGGATACGGACACATCTTTAGGAACAGGGAGACACCCAAGCTCAAGGCTTCAACAAGTACCTGTGAAATGCTCTAAGCTTCTGCTTTGAAGCCACAGGTGCCAGGAACCTGTGCAGGGCATGGGTGGGAAGGAAATTCAGAGGTCCAGGTAGCTTGCTGAGGTGGCTTCTGGAAGCAGGGGGTAGAAAATTTCCAGGAAGTAAAAAAAAACCAAATAACCAAAAAACCCCTCAGCCCTAAATTATTTCTCTTTTGTCTATTGCTCTCGTGTTGGAAACCATGGGGGAGAGATAGAGACAAATATGTCTAACTTTGAAATCTCACTTTTTCCTTCATGTCCTGGTAATCCATAAACAAGTCACCCCTTCTCTTTCTTCATTTTTTTTTGAGTAAAATGTAATGGATGCAGTTTGATGGGAATGTGTCAGTCCTTGTATCATTACCAGTTGAAAAGTATTTCAAAATCTCATCTGGGAATTTTACTGAAGTGCTGCAGTTATAGCCCCTCCCAGGTTTCCATACACAAATGTATGAGGAGGAGGAGCAATGTGTCATTTATTCAATGAAAGTTTTATATTTAGTTACAACTTGGATTAATTCTTTCCTCTTTCTGGAGGGTAAGTTTGAGTCTGTACCTATTTGGAAGCTTGAGTATCATGTCAGTGGCCAAAAAAAATAGCTACATATCTATTACATTGTCACCTAGTTAGAAATGCAGTACAGGGACTGCCAAGTTACCAGTTGGCAAATGCTTCAAAAACAGGGACAAATAGTGTGTAATAATTCATTAAGGAAAGAGACCCATTATAAGGCATAGTAATCATACCCCAACCTCCACACACTAATTGTTTGATAGTTTTCAGCTATAAAAATATGATAATAAGATCAATAAACAAAGAGAGAAAAAGCTTTGAAACAGTGATGGATAGAGATAAAATGGCTCACTGAAGTAGAGATGTTTCTAAATGGCATCCAAAAACAAATTAGGAAGCACTACAGTATCTTTTCTGAACACAAAGAAATAAGCAAGCACCCAGCAACAGACCTTAAAGCTGTACTTACACTCAGTATTGGTTAGGGACAAGAAGTGCAAAGTTAGATACAACAAATCCATACCGTCTCATTTACCATCAATAAATATTTCTGTGGGCTTTTGTGACACTTTGGCCAAAAATGTTAGCTGGCCTGCTATATTTTTAAAAGGTAATCTGTTCTGTGTTGGAGTCCTATCTTTCTGGCTATTTTACTTCATTATTTATCTGGATAACTTCATTTCATACCTTTTAAGGACCTGCACAAAACAGAATCCATCATTATTCTGGCTGAGTTTTCTTGAGGAATTCTATCTCTACTTGGGGATTAACAATAAAAACTTCATCAGTCTTATCTGGTTTCTCCTTAACATTACCTGGAAGTACCAAAATGCTATGTATCTATTTTCTGTGCCCTCAAGTTATCAACCAATGCTTCTGACCAGATACATCCCCTCAGATAAGAGAGGGCTGAAAAATTACAAAGGCACAGTGTCTGTTGTGGTTCATTGCAGTGGTTGAAAATAGGTTAGCTTCATCTCCTGCAAAAAACAGGCCTGTTGAGTCCAACAGCTGAGAAACTGAAGGGAAAAAACAGAAACATCACTGTAGTAGATTGCAAAACACAGAGCATGCCAAGAGGAGGAGGACAGAAGAAAGGATCTTCTCTTAATTTGTATTTTTTTATTTTCACCAGAATGCCAGAGACCAGCGAGGAAATGGCATTGTTATACTCAAACTAACCTCCTGTCCTCATACCTCCGTTCTCCTGAGACCACAGTGGCTTGCAGAGTCACTGTAAAGGCAGCTACATCTTTGGGAATATATAATGGAACATTAACAGCACAATAGCTGCAGAGGTGCTTAATTTTGTATTAAGTGGATTTCAAAAGAGGAATGGCTCAAGGAACAGTATCTTGGATATACTTAGTGCTGTGTTAGTTTAGTTAGACAAACAGGTTTGTTATTTCAAGTCACAAATCAGAGCTGATGTGAGAAGTGCATAGATTTGGATAAACGGCCCATGTAAATGTCTAGCAGAAAACCATTGACGTTATTTTTTTTACCGTCTGGAACCCGCACCTTTCTTTTTAATAGAAAATACAACTTGTCTGAAAAGTAATTATAGGCTGAGCTGGTGCTTTTGAGATGTGCCTTGTACTGACAAAAAACAGGCTACAAGAAGCTGAAAATTATTACAGAGCTGCTGTGAACAAGATTGTAGGATGTGTCCCATTCGACACAGAGAAAAGAGGTCACATAATGCATGGAATGAGAAAGGTCTCAATTGTGAGGACTGCAGAAAGAGGCAGCACTTCAGAGATATTTGTTCCTTCTTGTTTGTACTTTTTGACTGAAAATTAAAAAAAAAATCAGCTTTGAGTAGCTGTCTGCTTGTATTGCAAGGCAGTTACCAATAACAATTTCTGTTGTGTTTGGATGTGCCTCAGATACTCTGCCATAGTCAGGAAGGACACTATCATTGAAAAGAAAAAAAACTAATAAAGAAATACTTGTTCAATTATAGGAATAAGATAGCACTGTTTTAAAAATAGTTTTGACACATGGACTTTTCGATCTGGCATGCAGCAGAAGACCAAAATAGTTCATCCCATCCAATCAATTACTGCACTAGCTACTAGAAAATGTGCTGCTGCTTTGTCTTCTCCCTCATTATTTGTCTCATATCAGTCATTTCCGTTTCCTTCACTGTCACATAATTGTTATGCTGCAGCCCCAAGTAAGAATGAAACTCTTCAGTTGAATCATCACTGTAGGTTTGCACTTCTGCTGTCCTTTTCAAGTTTGCATTTACTTGCAGTTTTCCCAGAATACCCAAGGCTGTATGTGTCATTATCAAAACTTGGTGTCTGTAATACAGAGACTCCAGCAAATACAGATTTCCAATAGCATATTATTAGTATTTAGACACAGATGAAGCCACACTAAGACTTCTAATACGTCACAAGAAGCTGTTTCCAGGAAACTGAAATTTAAACACCAGGGTGTAGATTTAGATACTTTTTGCTTCACAGGGTGATAATGAAGGGGAATGAAAAATAAAGAAACATCTTGAAAGTAATTTTGTTAGAGCATTACTGACAGGAGGTGAAGGAAATTCTATGAAATCTGTTAGAAATTACCAACCTAGCAATCAACAACAGTGAGTTGTTTGAAAAAGTGTAACTGTGGAATAGAGCTATGTATCAAAAGATAAAGTCAAGCAAACAAAATATGGAAGTGCATGAGGAAAAAAATTGACTGCAGCCAGGATTTTCCAACACAAAAGTTTGTGTAAAGCTATACCAGGTAACATTAAACGGGTTTAATAACAGATCACAAGCACAAGAAATGCTGCTCATTTGGCTCAGACAATTCTGTTTGTGCACAAGTACAGAAGATACACTTGCAAATCTAAATATATATGTTCATAGAATTGAGAGAGCTCCATATACTTCTCCAATTGCTCATTCTCAGAATAAAAAGAAACAAAATGTATTAGCAGTCCAATAGTTAAGTTATACATACATAGTTAAAACTGTTCTTTTCTCTTTTTTTTTACACCTAAGTCAAACAGGTAGGAAATTACAGCGTCAATGGCTAAAGTACAGCAATGTTTTATACACCTCAAAAGCAGGATGTCATAGAGGCAAAAGTGTTTTCTAAGGGGAAGCCTTTCCAGCCAGACAATAAAATTCTAATATCCAGTTCGCTATTTGGGTCATTGCTATGAATCAGGTGAGCTCAAAGTTAGAAGAAAACGTTGAAATGTAGACTTGAAAGATATGTCATCTCTGAATACTATAAAATATAAACTAAACAGAACTTATCTGTTTCACATTAAGTAAAACTTAGAACTGAGGTGGACAGGGAAGGAAAATAACAACAAACTGTGGGAAAGGAGAAAGAAAAGTACAATGAATAGGAGAAAGCTTGACACTAGATGGCAATATGACTTTTCAAAATAGTGCTCGTAGGTATAGGCAAATATTTTTGCAAAGATTATACTATTTCTTAGATCTTGTGTTGGTTTAATCATACAGTTTTTATTTGCTTTGCCCTAAAATAAACTTTCCTTTCTTACTATTGCATTTTTTTCATTGTTTTCTGTGGGAAAACAGTCTGCGGAGGCTTAAGGATTCCATGTGCACATCAATAGGATTGTATGAAATCGTTTATTAACAACTTGCACTCACTTTATATAGAGAAGACTTGTTTACACCATCTTATCATGCAGGTGGCTTTGTATTCCAATTACACATTCCATTCTCATGGAAAGATTCTTCTCACATAATTATTTTCCTCTTCTGTTGCCAATTAATTTATCTCTTTCCCATTAGCTCATTCTCAGAAAGCCTCTAACTAGGCCTCAATAACCATTAACCCAATGTGGCCTAAGTTGAAGTAAGTCAGGATTGCTCACAACCTGTATATTTCTGAACTGTTTCCCCAACAGTTTTCTTTAAATTACGTTTAGACAATACTCTGATTTGGAGCTGACTAAACAGAAGAGATTCATGGTTTAACTGGGGTAGATGAGTTCTTCACTATCCAGTGTGTGTGGGAAACAGGTGAAGAATCACCTAATGAACAATGACCAGATTCTATCACACTTGGTGAAATGTGGATCAAAATAAAGCCTATTTTATGGGCTACCACCTTGCATCTACTCATGTCAATCAGAGCACGACCCTCATCAGGTATCTATTAAACTTGGGATTCCTTTGAAGAGCATTTTTGTTGATTACCTGCAGCATCTTGGTGTTAAGCATTAATCAGCAGCAAGCATTAGTCTTGGTTTCCCATTTTGTGCTCATGCCCAAGTATGTAGCCTCTACTAAATTCCAAGTCATTTGTGCAGGCAGAATAACCTGGACTGTACTACAGTGATTCGAGGTGCTTCAGTTGGCTTACCTGCACTTGGTGTAGTGCTTTTCCAAATTCCTTGGAAAGCCCAAAATATTACAAATTACACCTATAAATACACCCATTGTAAAACTAAATGCACATTATAATTATCAGCTGAGATGTTAGCTAATGGTTTATTTGACTGTTTCCAAGAATTAGCAGTATTTGAAGGTAGCATTAATCTGTCTCAGCTGTGGCAGCAACTCAGAAGGACCTTGGCCTACTCTCTGCACTACTTTAAGCATCTCTTCCTTCTATAGGCACTTTTTTTTAATGAAAATGGGTCCTCAAAGCTATTACCACTCCCACACTCAACTTATTGTCCCTTTCATCAGCTCAGTAACAGATCCCAAAACAACACAACAGCCATTATCATTTAGTCTCTAAATCATTTTAGCTATTGCCCTCTGCATTGTTTGTCCTATATTTCCACAAAAAGTACTTTAAAAACTTTTCTTCTTTTTATGTCTGTGAAGACAAACATGGACAACACAGGATTATAGAAGGCAAGAAAATGGGACATCTTTTCCAGGTACTTTGGAGAAGCAGATCAAAATATCTCACAGAACAATCTCAATGTCTCCTCTAAATTAAGTGGAAATCTGCAAAACTTCTCAATTTCTAGCACCCTGATATGTAATATTTATTTTAGTTCAATTTAACATGACATAAACTGGATATTTGAATGAAAACAAAAATATGCAGCTTGCTTCTAACATCCATATTGAGACCCAATGAAAATTTTGCGGACAAAATTCACATTGGAAATTCCAAGAGAGCTTTAAGTAGTACCACCATGCAGCCTAATTAACACATAATTAATTGATACAGTGTAGTAAGATGAAAACACAGTTTCCCATTGTAACAGTTCTGATATTTTCATTTCGAAAATATTTGTGGCAATATTTAAATGGCTCACCAGCCTCTCAAGAAAAGACTTCAGCAAAAAAGACTTGAAAGGCGCCATGAAAGTCTGCCTAAGTCCTAGCACAAAAATACTTCACTTATTAAAATGAAGAAGAGAAAAATAATTTAAAAAATCCAAGAATCCAGAGACACTGAAGGATGATAGCATTACAGGGATTGATGGAAGTGGACAGATGTGTGTGTGGATAATGGTTTGGAATCAGTATGTTTACTAATCCTTCACTCATAATTCAGGATTAAAGCACCAAAATCTAAACTATCCACATGAAGAAATAACACCATTATATTCAAGATCCAGTATTTATGAGAAATTGCTAGCTTATATTTGACCTCAGCTTGGGTTTTTATAAAGGACTACTTGTTTTATTCCAATAGAAATAAAAAGTTTTTTAAAGAACATTTCTTCCCTACCTCATATTTGCATTTCAAATCTTGCAGCCTTGTTGTAGGGCATGATCAGAAATCATTCCAGCTGAGCAGAACAATTGCTTTAATCGTAGTTACTGTAGGCTACCTCAAAGTTAAATGAAATTATTAAAATTTAAAGAAAGCAGCAACCTAAACCCCTCAGGTATTTTAAAGTGCACAGGAACAATAGCTTGGTGCTACTAACCTTACCTCTTTCCTGCAGTGGCAGTCTGGTTCTTCACCACACCCAAGAAATTTTGCTTGAATTAATTCATGGGATTTGGGAAAAAACAAGAAAGGTCTTTCACACTCCACAAAATGCAGGCTTGTGACTCACTGGTGGCCTCAGACCAGAATAAGTGTGGAATAAGGACAGCTAAATCCCTGTGTCCTGCCATTATAGAAATCACAGGTTAAGATACAAATACCAAGTTGCATCTTAATCTGCAGCTCCTCCATGTCAGTCTTGATTCTCTTGAGTTGTATATTTTATGATGAGAAAGGTAGATCACATGGAACTGGAGAGAAAGTGCTCACATTTGAGAGGAGAGAGCTTTATAGCTGAGCACAACTCTATATGAACTTTGGATCTGGAATTTGATCTCTTTTTGCATCAGCAAAAAGGTCCAGTTTTTTAGCAACCCTTTTTCACTACAACAGGCAGAGGAAATGGACTATGAAATCCTCCTTTTTCTGTATTTTGAAGCCCCTGTAAACCAATGCAACTCTATAAAAGATAAAGAGTGACTCCAACTCATACCAGATGAAGATCTGGAGCAGAAGATGCACATATTCCAAATACAACTGCTATTAAGAAAATCAGAATGTGTTGAGAAGAACCTCAGTGAAGGAAAAGCTCTGTAAACCTCAAGGGAAATTTATTTGGAGTAAGTTTATCAACATCTGTGCAGGTACCATATATTTGCACCAGTGTAATGGAGAAGAGACTGCCCACTGTGAAGAAATCTCTGACTGACATCAAGACTGCAGCTTTGAACACAAACAGAAATCTATTGCCCAGAGTGCTGAATGGCCCAAGACTGACCACAGCCCCCTCTCCTTACAAGTCCCAACACCAACTGCTGTCTTCTGTTTTCTTCTGCCATTTAAAGAAAGGTCAGAGAATATGGGGCAGGTGATGTCTCCTACCAGCAGCAGCAAGGACACCAAGCGCAGCTCTTTAGGGCCCTGTTACCATTTCAGATGACTTTATTAGCAGGGCAGAGATGCCACATTTTGTTCATACTTTGGACAAGCTTTGACCCAGCTTCTCAGGACACCTGAACATGCCTTATCTCAGTTTTAAAACAGGATGAAATAATACTGCATGCCAGCACTGAAATCGTTAACAGGAAGTGTGAATCTGATTGGGGCAGAATTCTTTTCCAAATGGGGGTAATGTGTCCCTGTCACACAGGCATGGTGACATGACATGCCTTTGTTTTCCTAATATAAAGGACCCAAATGTCCATGTTAAGCATTAGCTGAAGAGAGGCAGCTGATACCTATCTGTTTGGATAGTAAGCAAAAGATTTACTTTCTTTTTGTTCTGGCTGTTAGTTTATTGCAGCTGAGTGAAAGATATCCTCAATTTTCCTTATCATTTAATCACAGTGTTCAAGCAGGAGACAGTCAGGAACACTGTAAAACTGTTGAACTTATTTAGAGACAAATACAGCTCTGATTCGACTGGGGCTTGGGAAAGAAGACATGGAAAAGGCACAGAAGTGGATATGGACATCAAAACTGCAAAAGCCACAGAGTCATGATTTCAACACCAGAAGCTGGAGCACGTATCTCACTAGGGGACTTTTCAGAGAAGAGGAAGGAGGGGAGGCAGAATAGAAGGTTAAAGTCCTCCTACACCTGTCTCCCCCTACCCCCGTTAATTTTTTCACTGGTCTCTTCTTCCAACATCCTTAACAGTGTATCTTCAGCTGATTCTGATCCTCCTCCACTGACAATGAAAAAGTATCATCTCAAGTTGCAAATTCAATCCTACACTGTGTTTAAATACCAAGGAGATTTAACCCTACAGTTAAATGCTGGGGGAAGGTGTAAATATCACAACTTGGAAAAGATTCTTCATACCACAGTTCGAGAGCCAAATTCTGTCCTTTGGATTTTGAAGTTTTAAACACAAAAATAGCACTTAACCCATGAACATACTTTAAAGCACTGAAGGATTGTTAACATAAATTTACATTCCATAAACTATGTCAAGGATCCAGCAGTATTTCTTAGCACACTGACTTTTCAGATATGACAATACAGAACACACTACAAAGCTGTACTTTTACTTGCTTAATAGCATGTTTTTCACAATCCCATAAACATATCATCAAGTTTATCAGTAAGATAAAAGTATATATGATCCACATTTCATATATCTTCCTTTTTATTTCCAAGGTAGTAAAGAAGGTTCATTTATTGTCTTTATCATTATCTACTCCTCTTCCATCTTCAATTGTTATTTTAACACAGGCTGCAGGCATATTCAAGAACAATTTACCTTGACTTTGAAAGCAGCTATGATTTTCACACCGCTCATCACCTGCAAAAAGGGATTTCTGCAAGTATGAGTTACCTGCCAATAAAGGTTCATCTCCTGCTCTCTAGAGGTTCAGTCTCAGGAATGATGGTGAATGGCACTGCACACTTTCATTTTCCCTCTGTGACCCTCAGCAGGAACAGAGTCAATCAATGTGGTGTACTTTAATGGCTCCAGTCCTTTATGCGTTTTCCCACAGAATTGGCAGCAGCACGTTCAGATCAGAGGAAGCTGTTCTGATGACATCTTCTCATGGCCTGAATGGAGCCTTGGAACTCCTGCCTATTTTTTCTCAGCAATACCATCTGGTCTAATTGAAAACCTCACCTTGCAGAGCAGTGCATTTTATGGGTAGTGTCTGATGTCATGAACTCTAGAAGCAGCAAAGCACATTGTTTCTTCAAGCAGATTTGCGGAAGTATGACTCCCAGTGGAGGCAGGAAAAGTACAAGAGTGTGAACAGCTCTGATCACCCACATCTCCCCCCCAGGTCCCTCATTTCAAAAAACAACCTAATAGGTTTTTTCTCTCAGTGGGCAGCTCCCCATATTTTCTGTTTCTGTTATGAGTGTGTTAGACCTGTCAGGCACAAAAGCACAAGTGACAGATGAGCCATCTTTTGTACTAGAAAGTCTGATGTTGGAATGTTTCATAGAAGAATCACTTTATCTCTGACAGCAGTGAAGGATACTGTTACATTCAGGAGAACTGATCCCTTTAGGCAAGCCCATCTCTAATAATTAAAAAGGAATGTTTTGTCATTTGTGCTTTAAAGTAGCTTAAATTTATATAAAGATTTTAGGTAGCAAAATGATTTTTTGTCAGCAATTTCTTTGAAATTTTTACATATAGCAAGATTATAATCACTAAGAAATCACCCTTAGTTTTTACATATTAAAAGGGTTTTCATTAACACATGAATGTGACTGAGCATAAACCAATGAACCTGTAAGATCAATCCTGTCTCTTGCAACACTGCCTCAGAGCTAGATTTTTTCATTATTTAAAGCATACTGGAGAAGTGACAGCAACAGCTTTTGATTTATGTATGCTGTAACAATGAGGGTGTTAGCATCAAGAAAACTTTGGAAAAAAAATAATTACCTAACAGCATGGAAACCCGAGGCATAGTTTTAGAAACAGTGGCACATGCTTTGCCACTAGAGATGTAGTCAACAACTGTAGAGATGGAAAGTTCATTCATGCATCTTTATAGTTTGCAGTGAATTTAGACTTATCCCTCATCCTGTGCAACAAGACTTCCTCTGTTTATTCCTCCTACAGACCACAATGAAATCCAGGAAAAAAATCCAAAGATCCTTTGTAAAAGAACATCTATCAGTGATGGTCCTTGTTTTCAGGGTGTTCAGAGAAGACTTTGTGAGCACTAGGAATGAGGATGGATTACCAGCTCTTTTGCATGTAGCAAGAGACCTCATATTTGCAGTATTTTTATCTTGGTCTGACCAACCCGTTCTAAATTCTAACTTAAATAATAGAAGACAGCTTGTAGTTCTTTATGTTCACCTGCCTCTCAAGTGCCAAGGGTAGGATTTAGAGGGCTCAGAGCTTGCACTTCATTGTTGAGCAGGAGACGCAGAAATCGGGTACAAGTGCAAAATATACTTCTCATTTTTATGAACCCCCTGGGAAGGACTAATCCAAGAAGAGGAAAAAAAGGGAGAAGGAGGCAAGATAACAGCCCACTATGGGACTGTACTGAGCCAAACTGACTCCTCCCCTCTTGGCCACCTCTCTACTCTATCACCACATCCAGCCAGGGAACTCGGTGTGCCGAAAGATACCCTCAGGATGAGAGCAAGGCAGCTGGTCTGTGGAATTTGGAGTCTGTGTTTCACATTCTGCCTTTTCTGCATCTTTCTTCACCAAACCACAGCAAAAAGAAAACTGAAGTTTGTGTCCATAGTAAGTAGGTAGTTCAAGGGTAAATGGGATTTCTTTAAAAAATGTCACTTACTGCTCTTCTGCTACTCTGGGGGAATATTTAAGTGTTTCCTGAATACTGAAAATTCACTATTGCATTGTACAAAAAAAAAATATTTTAAATAAGAGTTTAGAATTTTGTCTCCTTTGTGCAGTCCTGGATTAATTTATCTTTCTGGATTGAGAAACATTTTTTTTTTAAGTAGCACTAGCAGAGGAATCACATAGGAATCTTTTTTAAATTGTAAAAGAGAAAATTTCAGCTCTCTGCAAAAATGATCTTTACTGTGGAAGAGTTTCCATTTGCCACTGGTTTCACTGAATTAACATATTCACTTTGTAGCACCCAAGCAAGTGTACCGTGGCAGTGAATAAACAGCACAGAAACAGTTATGTGAAACTAATGTTATTTGCAATTATTATAGTGTATCATTTGTTCTGGTGATTTTTGTTCTGAATATCACATATGCTTTTATATCACTTCTGTAGTGTTTTTGTGCTGCATTATTTGATTTTATTTCTCCCTACTTGTATTAAGAAATAAAAAAAAAATGGTGGTAAAAGTTTAAAATTACATGACATGTACCTACAGGAATTATACTGGACACTGAAAGAATTCAATGCAGGAATGAAAAATCTTGATATATTTTTATAGATGTACCTTTTATCTGAAATGAAATTCCAGAACAGATTCAGTGTTTTTATAGTAACAGTTTTGTCTATATTTAGGTATTCAATGACATTTCCATCACCCCTTGTGATGAAAGTCAACCTATGGCTTTTTAAAGCTAATTTTTGCCAAGAAAGCATGCTTCACATCAGTCAGCCACAGAGAACTAGTTTGGTGTTTTGCTGGTTTGTTTGGGTTTTTTTTCCTTCTTAATTCCTAGTTCTACCAAAATATTAAGATTCCACTATTTCTGGAAAATTACTTAAATCCTTCTGCTTTCTGTTTATTTAGTATTGTGGTTTATACCTCCTAAATATGCAAAACCTTTCTAAAATACCTGAAGATATTTTCTGGTTTTTATAACTTGCAAATATGTATTTGAAGTAATTACTATTTAATGTACCTTCCTGGATCCAAAGAAAAGCACCATGAATACATTTAGCATCTGGCAGATACAATACTCATTGTCCTTGCATATTCCTTGTGACATAATTCTATCCACCATAAAAAGCCCAGTAATATGAAAGAAATCCAATCTATTTTATCAGGTATTTCGCCATGGTGACCACACTCCACAGGAATTTTTTCCAACCAGCAAGCACAAAGAAGTTGCAAAGCAGCAGGGATACGGACAGCTTACCAAGGTTTGTTTGTTTACCTGGGCCAATATACTGAAATACTAGAATGTGGTCTGTTGATATTTGGGGGTTTTTTAACTTTTTTTTCAATTGGAGAAAGCCCATATTAAGTTGCCATCCACAGCTCTCCAAAGGGACAGCCTAAGAACTTCCTAGGAAGCTAGAGCTAGAAGCCCTATTTTACATGGCACAGGTCAGCCTGTTCTGGTCCAATAGCAGTGTGTGTTGGTTGGTTTGATTGTAGACTGGGGTGTTGTGAGAGAAGCCAGGCACTGGTGGCAACTACAGTTCATCTGAGACCAAACATGGGGCTTTAACTACCAGTAGCAGAAAGTGCTGGAAGTGCACATAGACCACCCTGCTGAGTAGGAGTGCTTCCTAGCTCACGAACTACAAAGACCACTACTAGCAGAAACATCTCTCATGCTATGCCAGGGAAAGCTGATTTAAAGCTCAGCTGTTTTAATGCAGGCACTGGTGAATTACAGCAAAGCTGATCTTGCACAGAAGCATCAGTAGATGGTAGCAAGTAGCAGCAGGCAAAGCAGCTGCAGAGTCCAGCTGTGTCCCAGCATTAAGTGTCATTATTATCAGCTGCCTCCTCTTCTGAGTGGGGCTGAGGGTGAGCTGTGTAACTGTCAGGCTCTAAGGGAATGTGTGGCCATGAAGAGGTTTTAACCTTGTTTTAGCCTTTTTTTAACCTTGTTTCTGCTCTGCTTCCACCAGCACTACTCACACTGCCTGGGCTTCTTTCCTTGTTCCCCAAGATAAGTTGTTTGGATGGGAAAAAAACCACTAGCTATTTTTCCAGGACTCAGGGAATCAGGCAGACTCCCTGAAGTAGTTTGGATGTGCCAAAAACCTGGATGTTCCAGACAAATAGCTGTCGTGGATGGGTGGGCAGCCTGTGTGGGGTGTGTATCTCTGTTAGGCTGCTGTAGAAGTTGCCTCACTCACCTCATGTCCAGCGGGTCCAGCACGGTGCACGTGTTTCTCTCTGCCAAGGGAAACAGTCACTTGCTAGGCCTCTACCCAAATCAGAATAGAAGAAACTGCCTGAGGGGTTCCTCTTTGGTGCCATGGTCTCTTAGGAGACCATACCAGTCTCCAGTGTGAGGACAGGCCTCTTTCCTCTCACGTCAGCTCCCTTAAAGACACAGGAGCAAGAGCACAGCTTCCTGTGACTTAGCCATGACTCAGTCACCCATCACGCACACACTATGTGAGTTCAGCACTATAGATCTACTTGCTCCAGGTGTCAGGATTCAACAACACACATATTAGTCATGCTGGGGCAGAAGCTCAGGCCAAGCATATGCCCTAAGAAACTCAGGATGCACAATTGCAGCAATGGAAAGAGGTGATCGCATATACTGTGGGCCATGTCCAGTAATCTGGATAAAACCTTGAGTAACTTGGTCTGATCTCATGGCTGACTCTGCTTTGAAGAGGAGATTGTACTTGAGGCTTCCAGAGGTCATTTTCAACCTGAATTATCCTGTGACTTAGAAAAAGACTTTAGGAAGCAGTGAGTAATCACTGTACTTGAGATGCATTACTCTGAGGTGCAGAGTAACTATTACATGAACAAAGTTGAATATATTTCAATTTAGGGCAGGAAACATTGTCTACAAGTGAAAATATTACAATACTGAGAGCTTTACAGGGACATTGCATGGGGTTCATGTCACGTGTTTACAAAATTATGTAAGAAAGTTGGAAAATGTTTAGCAAAGAACTACTGAAATGCTGTGACTGGAAAACCCATTTTGCTGTGAGAGTAGAGAATTGTCATCTGTTTAGTTTAACACAAAGATTAAATGACTTGATTGCACTTCATTGATTATTATGTTATTGGGAATAAGATCTGCAATGGTAAATGTGTCATTTAAAGGTGTAACAAGATCTGGCGGCTGAAAGCTGGGGACATATTCAGGCGAGAAACAAGAATCAAATGTTTCAGACTGTCAAATATTTGACAGTGAAGGCACAGAGGATTTTTACTTGGAGTCTTCTATTCAAGATTTTGTATTCCTGAAAAATAAGATCTTGCTCAAGCTAAATTTGTAGCCTCCCTACAGGATCACTTCTGATATTCTATGGGATTCCTAACGTGGATGTGTCCTCATGGACAGGAGGAGGCTCTGTCTGCATGCCAGTTAACCAAATGTGAGCAATAGAGCAGAAACTAGATAGATGGTGTTGGGACATTTCTATACCTACTTTAAGTCACCCTGCCCTTCAACCAGTCTTACTAGCTTGGATAAACATGCACATAGCTTTCCATAGAGCAAACTGCAAAACCACATCCATCAGGAACATGTATCTAATATTATCCAATACTAAATGCAGCAATTTTAGTGCTTTTTTTCCCTTGCCTTCTTTCCTCCTTCACTTTAGAAAGGAAGAAGGTCTTTGTCAAAATAACATGAAATAATACCTAATTTTTTTTGTTATTTTTGTAAGAATGGATGCATAGCACATTCTTTCTTGATGCTTTTACACTATTCTCTTACTCCTACAGCTTGGCATACAGCAACAGTATGAGCTCGGCCAGTACTTGAGGAGGAGATACACTCATTTCCTAAGTGTTGTATACAAGCAGTGTGAGGCAAGTACTGGGGCTGGGAGGAGGATGTTTTTCATGGGTGCTTAGTGGGATTTCATGAATGTATGAGAGTCTGAACCTTGTATAGTCAGAAAACTTAGTACCCGTTGAATACAAAGTAATTTCAAAGCATCCCTGAAACTGCAGCTCAACTTTCATTCAGGCTGGTGTTTTTTTGAAAACTATGTGAAAGGTTTTTTAGGCTGCATATCAGGTTCAGATGCCTCACTGGTGTATCACAGATTATCTGGCAGTTATTTTCAATTCTATGGTTCTATATGGGGTGCAGATACATCTTTGTTTTCATTTAGGGTCCAGCTGCTCAGAAAGCCAACTGTATCCTGAGCTGTTTAAAAGGGTGGCCAGCAGGTCAAGGGAAGTGGTTTCAGCCCTCTACTCCACTCTCACGAGACCCCCACCTGCAGTACTGTGTACAGTTTTGAAGCCCCCAACACAAGAAGGACATGGAAATCTTTGATCAGAGGGCTGGAGCACTACAATGAAGACAGGCTGAGAGAGATGGGGTCATTTAGCCTAGAGAAGAGAATGCTCTGGAACAGGTTTCCCATAGAAGTTGTGGATGCCCTCCGGGGAAGTGTTCAGGGCCAGGCTGGATGGCACTTTGAGCAATCTGGTCTAATGGGAGGTGTCCCTGGCCATGCAGGGGGTTGGAACTAGATGATCTTTAAGGTCCAACCCAAACCATTCTATGATAATGTGATTCTATGATGTCCCAAAGTCTAGATGGTCAAATTGAGCCAGTCTATTCTTTTCACTAGGACTCCTAAGAGAACAGCTACCATGTTACAGCTCCCTTGCCCACCAAAATTTCATTTCAAGGCCCTATTCCAGCTTCACTCTTTCTCCCTCCCTGTTTTTTCTCACTGTCTTTCACCCCACTCAACTTCAATGCCATCTTCCCAAGCACAATACCAGTAATTTTCTCTTCTACTAAGAGAAAATAAAAATAACCTCGCAGGAGGAATGACCCTTCAAAATATTTATCTGTTGGTTTTTTTTTTTTTCTTGCTTCAGATTTATGTTCAAAGCACTGACTGTGATCACACACTTACGAGTGCTCAGGCAAGTCTTGCTGGGCTGTACCCACTGACACCAGGTCAGATCTGGAACCCCAGAATCCTTTGGCAGCCAATTCCAGTTCACACAGTGCCACTGTCACATGATAATGTGAGTATAAACTTGGGGCATTCGTTTCCCCTTAATCATTAGTAAAATACCTAGGATATGAGATGAAGGGGCAGGATAAAGGGCATAGTAAAGGCAATGAAAAGTACATTATGTAACTAGTATTGTGCAGAGATGTCTAATAATCTTAGTAGAAATATTATCATGAGTTCCCACAGGAGCAGATTGTATATCCAGAGATATACTCCAGACCTAGAGTAAACCTAGAGACCTAGAGTAAACAAACAAAATAATAAGTCCTAGGTATGGAGAAAAAAAATCACTTTTAATACGAGTAATAGAAGTGGATTAGCCCTAAATTTATCACAAATATGGCTGCCTTTGTGTTAGAAGAGGAAGCATACCTATTCTCACTAGTGTTTCAATATTTTTTATTCTGCAGCTAAAGGAAAAGACAAAATAATTATTCTGGGATTTTCACTGCAGGGAGAATTGAGTCACAGTACTGGTTTTCATGCACTTTGAAGGTCAGTGCATGGACTTTGAGGATTGGTAGGAAAAGTAAAAGGGAAAAGGAAGGAGAATTCAGAGTCTTAAGAGCATGAATTCATAGAGCAATGTATTTATTCAGCCCTCTTCTTCAGCTCCTCATCTCAGAGCTATAAGTGTGGATAGCAGCTCTGTAGCCAGCATGTAATTGTTATAGAGGAGAAAGCTGAATAGTGTGAGTGGAGCTGCAGTTCCCCATTTGTGGGAAAAAAATGGTAAAAAGCCAGAAAATATCAAGAGTGTGCAGTAAGAGTCCCAGATTGGAAGAGGAGGTTTGAGTATGTGATGCAAGATAAATTGTGTGGGTTCACGAGTCTAATTAAGACAGCGTGTGATGATAGTGGGAACAGGTTAAACAGGGACGTGGATCAGTGACTCTCACCTTGGGGTGATGAGATTACAAAGGCAGAGGATATGGAGACATGAGTCTTCCTGTTCATGCACACAGCCTGGAATAGAGACAGAAGCTGTTTCTGGCACTGTCACAGGTGTTGGTACCTCAGCAAACAGACAAGATACCTGGTCAATATCAACATCATTAGCAAAGTCATGCAGGTAGGTGTTGCACTTCATTCACATCCAGAGGAGCAAGTAAGTTAATTCAAACAAATCATAAAGTCGTGAACACAAATACTTTTTTTATACTTTTTTCAACTATTTATGTTTTAACTCTATTCGTCTTTACTACATAAGTTAGTAGGCTAAACTTGAGACCACACATGTTCTACTACCCAAAATAAGTGTCTATCTTTTATTGGTCAAGTCATGCCTGTTCATCATGAATTTACAATTATAATTTAGAAATACTTTCATATCTTCTGGAATAGATAGCTTGTATTTCTAAAAAGATCAAGGAATGTCTGTGTAGCTTTCCAAGATAATTATCCCTTCAGGACTCTCAAGTTCTTTTAAAATTTCCTTTAACTGTGGGATTCTATAGATAGAGCTTTATTACTGGGAAAAGGGCAAAAAGCATAGTAGAGAAAAACATGGCTATGTCAGCTATGTCTGTATCAAATTTTGGTTTACCTTTTGTTTAAAACCTACACACAAAAACTTCAAGCAAGAAGAAACTCAGTTTAGCTTAGATAAGTGAATTAACAAGTTCTTCGGTTCTCCCAGTCATAGCTAACCTTTAACCTTTGTATGGCTTGAATTAATTAAAGACAAAATGGAGATGCAGAAACTTAATGAGTTTCTACAGCTCAGCTGAACTAAATGAAGCTGTAAGACCACTTAGTAAAGCTGAGTATGCACATAGACTCCTATTGCAGTCCAGTTGCTGCTTCATAATTTGCTGCAAAAGGTTGACTGTGTTTAAAGAAAGACTGAACACAGTGAGTGAAATCATTCCTGGGAAAGCCAAGCACAAAGCAGTTCATGAGGGCTTGTGTTAGTCTTCTGTCAAGGGACAAATTTCATGTTGCGTAAATGAATGCTTTAACTTTGAACTGATGCAGCTATTACTCCTCTGAACATTTAAAGATTGCTTTGTAAGTAGTCATCAGTGTGAGTCTTACAGTCCTGAAGATGAATATCCTTGAAAACTACATTCCCAAATTATTTTTCAGCTTGTCCTAACTAGTGTAGCCAATCGGAACAACAATCCTTCAAGGGTACATTGAGTTGCAGAACAAGAAGCACTTTGTCTAACTAACGTTTTGCAATTTTCTTTTCAGTTGCTATACTTACCTTTCTCACACTGCCCAAAATATAATGAACTTCTAAGAGAAACCTTTGTAACAAGGGATTTCCAAAGGCACTTCAAGCACTACAGGGTAAAGTATTTTTAGTTCTGGAAATCTATTTAAAATGTAACACCTCTGTCAATGTTATCTAATAGGTAGGTTTTAAAAAATGGCTGTCAATATGCTCCTTCCAGATCTCTGATCTTCACACTGGGCATAGACAACATACCCAAAAAACCCACAATTACAACATTAAAGATTCAGCTGGGCTGACCTATCCCCATCCATTGAAAATTCTAACTTATAGGAAAGATAAATTACTGACTACCTTGAAAAAAACAGTCCACATACCTTCTAGGAGAGCAAACAACACAAAAACTCAGATCAGATCAGTGCTAAATCACTCCAGTACCTCTTTCTCTTTACTCCTATGCAAAGGAAATCTTCCAAGGTTTATAGCAGCTTTCTAATACTCAAAGGGGGACAAGAAACCTGAGGTAGGACTTTTTGCATGGTATATAGTGAGAGGACAAGGGGCAGTGGTTTAAAACTTGAAGAGGAGAGATTTAGGTTAGACATTAGGAAAAAAATTCTTTCTTCTTAGGGTGGTGAGACACTGGCACAGATTGCCCAGCTAAGTTTTGGATGTCCCCTCCCTGGAAGTGTTCAAGGCCAGGTCAGATGGGCTTTGAGAAACCTGGTCTGGTGGGAGGTGTCCCTGTGCATGGCAGAGAGGTTGGAACTGGATGGTCTTTAAGGTCCCTTCCAACCTTAGCCTTTCTATGATTCTATGAGATCTCTGTCTATATAACTCTCTGCTAGTTCAGGTTCCTCTTCCACCACAAAACAACCACAGCTCAATTTCCCAAATTTTCTATAACAGCCTCAGTGCTTTCCTCAACTATCTGCTCATTTCACACACCCATAGTTTTCATTCAGATACTTGTTTATGGTTTGCTCTCACCTCTCTAAGATATCCTTTCCTTTCTTCCTCCACCATCAAAACCTATGCCATGAGCATGTAACAACTTATGTATTCTATTGCAACCTTCTTCACAGGATTATTCAAAACAATACTATCAAACCCACCTGTTTTCTTACAGTCTTGAGAGCACCTGACCTCAGACATCTATCAGTAGATTTGCATCTAGGTGTTATATACAAGCAAATCATAATTCTTTGTTTTATCAAATTTACATCATACCTCTCCACACCTCTTATCAACACCAGAATAATTCTGTTTATTGCACTTCCTTTAAACACTTTTATGATTTCTGCCAGGCTCCCTCATATATCTGTGTCCCCTCTACTTCTGAACATTTCTGATCCCCCTTCTGAGCATTTCCACCAACCATAAACCACTACCACATTTCAAATCTGAATTCAGATCACCAACCTAAATTAATAGGCTAAATTCTTCAACCATTAGGAAGTGGTTCATTGCTTAAGAGCAAAGATTATACTGTTTCTAAAAATTACTATGTACTAGTATGGCAGTGTGTAGAAATGATGTAAAAAGGCCTCATATACTGCAAATAAGTTAAATTTTTTGTATTCCAGACATTTTTGAAGTTTTTAGCCACTCATACAGGATACCCACTGAAGAAGTTGAACACTGAAAGAATCTGGAAGCTTTCTGACACTTTGCAATATGAGGTAAATAAAGTCAATTCCCATGGTCCAATAGAAATATTTATGCTTCCACAAAACTGTTTTTAGCTCTTATTACATTGTTTGTATGACACCAAAAGATGGTAGGTCTGTGCTTCCAGAAATTTTTGAGCCACAGAGTATTTTCAGCTCCTTGCCCAGAAACCCTCACCTAACATCAAACTTGTAACTGAAAATCCTGTAAAGACCCTATGACTGTGTGAGATTTCTGTGGGTCATGCACTGCTAGAATGGACACAAACCAATGGTCCACTAAATCCAATATTCTGTCAATAACTCCATGAGGGGAATTAGGCAAAGACAAAGATTTTGAATAAACTTGTCCTGTTACTCCTCTAAACCTCATAACAGAAATACACAGGAATGAAAGAAACTTGGCAAAGAAAATTAAGCATCCTTCCACAAAGATTTTATGACAATTGTATAAGCAAGAGAGGTCATTATTTACATATGGACAATAGTGATCAGAATATTTACATGAATTAAGCAGCCATTGGACAGAAAGAAATTTTATGTGTGCAGGTTTCGGAACCTTATGCAAAGGAATCAGGCACATCACTAAGAAGCATGGATTTTATAACAAAAGGGATATTTTACTG
This sequence comes from Calypte anna, assembly GCF_003957555.1. NCBI lineage: Eukaryota > Metazoa > Chordata > Aves > Apodiformes > Trochilidae > Calypte > Calypte anna. The sequence continues at coordinate 55,359,554 of NC_044245.1, read as the reverse complement.
CCCAACTGTCATGGGTATCTGCATCTCACAGTCTGGCACCTCTGACTGGGTTCTGAAAAAACACTGAGTGCTCTTAATTTATCAACTTTTCCCACTTCATATCATCTCAAAGTCTAGAGTTACCTCAGCTGAAGCAAGTGAAAATTGTAGTGTCTTGTGTTAAAAAAGTTTTGTTGCAGGGAGCATTCACTATCAATGCTTTAATGCATAACTACTTTTAAACTCAAATATTAATGATAAATTTGTCACTAGTATTGAGATATCCTCTAGAAAAGTGAGGCAGTTTTAGGATATATTTCACAAGCAACATATAGTACTTGAGTGTGACCTCTGTCAAGCATTTTCTGCAAAGGTCCAGCAGTCTTGAATGGAATGTTAGCTAGGGCCTTAAGTTAAGGGAAACGTTAACTTGGTGGAACACCTCACTGTGATTTCAGTGAGGTCACCCTTCCTTATCTTCAAAGTACGGAACAGCTCAGGACCACAAGCTTTTTATTTCTCTCATGATTTCATATTGAGAAACCTGTGTCACCAGAGAAATGTGCAAAATTGACAGATCCCTTCAGGTATCTAGCTAAATGCTGGAAGACCAAACCAATTAGTTGGGTTCTCCTACTAGTATTAGATTTTATGAGCTTTGTTCATTCATATTACTCAGCTCCTGGGGGTATCAATTAAGAAATCTGTCACAAAAGCCACTCTTACCCTTTGAAGCATACAAAGAAAGCTTTCTTACACAGTTTTTTGAACAAAGTTCCTTAAATAAGAGTAGTGTGCATCTGTCTGTATTTGTTATTATTGGCTAAATGTCACCTGGACATCAGGTAACCTGGAGACTGAGGTACTTGCTTGCCTTAAAAAAATATGCAACTAGCCAATTCTTTCCTCAAGACAAATTATATTTGTAAAAAGAGTAAGTGATACATCGTGACCTGAGCTGGTTTAACTTAGTATGCTCTATTGTTTCCCTTGTTTAAACAAGTCCTTTAAGTAGTTGGCATTTTCCTTAGGATTCTTTACAAGAACACTCCTTTCGTGAGGCCAGTCCAGCAGTTCACATGCACAAGAGGTTACACTGAGCTAAAGGGAAGATACTAACTCTGTTCACATGGGAATTCAGGATGCTTCAAACAGTTTGTGACCATTAATGTATCTTGGGCTGCATCCCTAAAGAAAGATTAAGCCATTCCACTTTAACTCCAGTACTCAGTCAGTATCCAACAGGTCTGGTATAAATAGGTATAAATTCCACCTATGTGTCTAACCCCTATACACTCTGGTACATCCAAATTACAGCTACATGTGTTCCTACTTGATCTCTGAATTCCACTTACATTTCAAAGCTGCCAGCTCTTAAAATCATGACATTTACTTGAAATTTGTTTCAGTAAAAAACTCGGGATATATGGCAGTAGATGGTTGAATAAGAGTCATATATTGATTTTTTTTGCACCTGGTAATGGCATTAGCAATTGGCATAAATAAGGCCAGTTGTTTTTTGAATAGTTTTCAGTATATTTCCTCTTACAGTTGAAGATGACCCTTCAAATTTGTTTGAAGGTCATTATTTTATTATAAAGAGAAAATGTTACCTGGGTGAAATATTCAAAATTTGTCCTGACAAACATTTTGTGCCATAACAGAAAAATCAGTAGGAACCAGTAAGAAAATCACCATGTTTTCTTTTTTTCATTGTAGGATACTAACAATTACAGTTTACCTGTTTGGGCTACTCATGGTGTCAGGACTAAGCTGATAAAGCTCTCAGAATTGTTATTGCAGGCGGAATTTGGGTTCCACAAACAAAAACAAAAATCACGTTTGCAGGGAGGTAAGCCAAACTCTTACCCCATTTAAAACCAAGAGTGGAATGAGAAAGAAAAAGGGGTTGCTAATGATTCCATAGTAGAACTATAAAAAATGACACGATGTGAGTATTGGTGATCAGCACTGAAAGACTTTGGTTAATGGTAAGAGAGATGGTGAGAATATGAATCATGAATATCCTAATCCAGCATTATAAAGGAGGCATCATTTTGGCTACACTGTGTAAAAAATACAAAACAATATGTAAATTCTATCTGAACGGAATTAATTCTCAGTGTAATGTATGTTACCATGCTTCACTAATATAACAAAATATTTTTGTAATACTCTCTAGGATGGTAACATTTTTGCCTGTAAGTCTCCATATTGCATTTATGAGAGTACTAAACCGAGAGCTATAAACTGCTTCTCAACTTTATTCTGATCAACAAATAGTAGACAAAATGTTAAAAGAATTTCTACTTTTTTTAATCTCTTATTCTCCTCCATTCATCAGCTCTCACCCTTTGGGACTTATTTTTGGTTTATATGGACACTGTTCAGGGTCTCTGAACTACAAGGACAAATCTCACAAAATCAGGGATTAAATTTTTCAACTTTTTGGAGCTCCAACTTACGAAACTAAGAACCAAGTTCAAACCTCTGCTCTTGCTTTACTGACATTTGCTATTGAAAATATGATAGTAGCAGAAGACAATACATATGTCTCATGTAACACTTCTTAGTTTAGGATTTTAATTTGCTGAGATTTCAAACTCATGCAAACATACTAGCACAACTATTGATTTAATTCATACAGTTTGTCTTACAGTCTTCCAGCAGTTAACATTAAGAAAACAAAGACAACCACAAAACTTAAGGCGGCTCAGTGTTCAGAGGTTATCCTTTTTGGAAACTGGAAGTGTAAAAGAGGGCAGGGTCCATTACTGTTCCTGTGGTGCAGAGCAGCTGTGAATGCACTGTTTGAAGGTGCTGATGCTACTGGGGATTCCCTAAAGATTTTATGCAGGAGCAAAATATGTCCACTGGTCATATAAAAAATAGTGTCAGAGCTAAGCAGAACCCTCTGCACTAATTACCATTGATTACCATAAAGTTGATTGAATAAATCTGTTGCATTTGAAGACAGATCATGTTTAACAATAGGTACTGCCATTAACACTAAGCATCTTTTCCATTGTCATTGCTTCCCCATTTTCTTTCAGGTATTCTTTTAAAAACTATTCTAAAGCACATCTCAAATGCTAGGAAGCCTTCATACCAGCGAAAAATGGTTATGTATTCTGCTGTGAGTCCTTTCTGTTTTTCTTATGCTCCCATTCTGAGGTTATTAAATGCTGTGAAGGTCACAAAACTTTATTTCTCTTATAAAATACAACTATGAGCATTTTTCATTTGGTTAACCTTAAGTACGGTCAGATTATTTTAATTCTTTAATAAGCAGATACTACTCTGAAACATGCAACATTACATTTTCCACCTGATGCCATGGCTTGTTTAATTCTAATATTGTTTCGATTGGTCAGAGAACTGGAAAAACTATGCCTCATGTTTTACTGAATATCTGTCACAAAGATAATTTAGAAACAAACCCCCTGCTTCCCGCATCACTTCCATATACAAAAGGGGAATTAAAAAAATATCTAATTAATTATTTTAGGTTATTATGCAGTCTAGGCTATTTTATATTTTAGTTTAGAATGTGCTAACACTGTCAGTGGAGAAGGAAATTTTTTTGTTGCTCTTGGCTGAAAGCTCCTATTTCTAAACTGAAGTTAGATCATGACCTGTCAGGCAAAGAGCTTACTGATCTGATCTGAATACTGTTTACTTAACGTTCAAAACAACTAGTTCTTTTTGAAAGAATTTTTGATAGCTCCTACTAACTTTTCTAAGAAATGCAAGTGTCAAAGACCTCTTAAATATTTACATATATATATACTTTATACATGCAGCATTTCAATTTGTACAGTGATGAAAGGGAAGTATTTGCTCAGAGCTGCGGAGGGCAAGTATTAAGGAGGTCGCATGGGTCATGTTAAGTGGAGAGATAACGTGCTGGGCATGTTCTTAAATAACAGGTGCAATCATTTTCAGTAAGATTTTCATTAAAGGCTTCTTCTGTTTACAGCATGCAGCCACCATTGTTGCCTTACAGATGGCACTCAATGTCTTCAATGGAAAATTGCCTCCTTACAGTGCCTGTCATTTTTTTGAATTTTACCAGGAGAAAAATGGGCAAGTATCTGCAAGATGCTCTGCTAACTTCTACTTTGTCTAAAAAGCAATTTACTGATACCCTAGAATAATTTAACTTGATACACAAGGTTCACTACACACACAAAGAAAGTATTATAGACTTACTTTAATTATTACAATTGGACTCAATTTAAAAGTTACTGACAGCAGCAGAATCACAGCACTGCAAGCTGGAAAAAACTCTATGTATTGTTTCATTAGTTATAAGAGGGTTTATGCCATCCTTTTTATCTAACTCCTTGACTCTCTATGAAGAAGACAGACTTCCTGCAAATTAGTTCTGACCATCTATTGTTTAAAATAACTCTTCAGAATGCTTATGATATTAATAGCCAGCCAAATATACTGGCTAAAAGTTTGTCCCAAAGTCCCATTGCTAGAATATAGAAAGGCTGTGTGATTCTGCATGCTTAACTATATTTTGATACTTCTGTATTTTGAAACAGGCAATACACCATAGAAATGTACTATCGGAATAATTCTGTGAGAGATCCTCACCCCCTCACTCTCCCAGGCTGCAAGTTTCGCTGTCCACTGGAGACATTTATCCAGTTGGTCTCCCCAGTCCTAGTACACCATTGGACAAGAGAATGTAGAAAGTAGGGCACAAGAAGAGGTAAGCTAAGTGCTTTGGGCACAGGTTGCTAGAAGTAAAGTCAGGATTAGATCCTCTACCAAAATCATTTGAAGTAACAGTCATTTTTACAGAGGTTGAGTCTGAAATGAAAAATACTCAGATTTGATAAGACAGATTTGCACCCAAATTGCTCCTTCATTGACATGTTTGCCTATTATAGCCCAACTTTTTGGTGAAGTGAAATCAAGGCTGATTGGAATTTTATGCACTATTTTTCATGAGGTTTTTTTTTTTGTTTGTTTAGTGCAAACAAGAAGACCTTCTTGTCCTATCAAGGGAGTAGATACAAATGCTCCGAATTACAACAATTCATCTTATCTTCTCCAAGTGTAGAGTATTTGTCTGAGCTGATTAACAATGTTATTAAGTCCCTTGATTTTAGGAGACATTCAGAGATCAAAACAGATTAATATCTTAAAGTATACCAGACTGATACTTAGCAGGGTGGCAAACATATTAACAGACACACACTGGTATACTAACTCATTCCCTAGTAGGTTGTTTGTGTCTTCATACTAGGATGTCTAACTTTCCATTTCAGCCACTGATTATATTTTCAGAAAGAGGGAACAGTAGAGAACATAGAGAACACAGAGAATTACATTGTTTCTCTTGTAGCTAGCTCTGTATTCCTTAATGGATATGAAATACAAGCAGGCTGTGGGATTCAAAAGTATCCCCACTTTCTTGATTATCACAGGTTGTATGTAGTGTTAAAAATTGCATATAGCTTTCTGTACCACTGATGTCAAGAAGAATTCGAAATGTCAGAGATTAGAAGAACACACCTGGTTGGAAATAATTTCCTGTTAAATATCTTGAAAATGTTAACAGAGTGGAAATATTTTAGGCAGAATAAATATATAATTAGAAACTAGTGATTCTTTAAATACATTTTTTGCTATACTAACTGCTCCTAAATTCTCAGGAAACATAAGGAAATTATGACTTATGATTGGACAAGGGGTAATGGGTTTAAGCTGAAAGAGGGTAAATGTAAAATAGATATTAGGAATAAAGCCTTTACTCTGAGAGTGGTTAGACACTGGAACAGGCTGCCCATGGAAGTTGTGGCTTCCCCCTTTCTGGAAGTGTTCAACGTCAGGTTGGATGGGGCCTTGAGCAACCTCATCTAGTGGGAGGTATGGAAGGTGTCCCTGCCCATGCAGGGGACGTAGATGTTCTTTAAGGTCCATTCCAAACCAAAGCATTCTATGAGTCTATGAAATTACTATGTTTAATTGAAAAAGGTAATTCATCAGGGTGAGGGAGAAGTTGGTTATGATGATTTTTTTTTTTTTTTTAGCCAAGCAACTAGTAATAGAAGAAACAGTAATCAAAGATATTGATAGATACTTCATGTTTGTACTGTGGTGCTTAGTGATCTAAGTTTTGTGGAAATCAGTCCCCTTCTTCACAAAGCAAACTGTGTAACTGACCATGTAGATAAATACAAGAAATTATCTATCTAACATATAAAGAAATTTTGGCATTAGTAAAGACATAAAGATTTAGCCTTTAAGTTCAACAGGCTGCACATTTTTTCAGTTCTCAAATTTTGATTCAGTAGAAGTTACATGGTGTTCAGGCATTGCACATCAAGTTCAGCTTCACTGCCCATGACTGCTTTCATTAGTAACCTTCAGTGCTGAAAACACATATGGAACACAAAGGGTATTACAACAACAGCTGATGCTCCCATCAAAATCCTTGCCATATTGTCTCATTATAATGTGACAATTTCCCCTATTTTATCCTAGTTCAGAATGGTTCCATCTCTAGTAACTGTTTGGGCCAGATGATAATTTTGGGGGTCACAAGTCTTTTCCTGCAGGCAAAAAGTTTTAAAGTTTTAAAAGTTTAAAAGTTTTAAAACCCGTGGTGTGTAGGAGTGGCATGTGAGAAAATGCCAAGGCACATTGCCCTACAGCCTGCACAGTGCTGCAAGCTAGAGGAGGGCCTGTACTCTGCAAATCAACAGTGAGCAGTGATTAAGCACATTAACAACTCAGTGAAGGCAGATAGGTTGGACCAGTTTTAACACTAGGAAGAAAAATCAAACTGAAGAGCAATGCAAAGATTTTACAGGTCAAATTACACCTGACATATGCAGCTGCAATGTCACTGATTTCAGTTGTTTCCAACTTTGTCAAAAATCAGCTCAAATACTGTCCTATGTTAATGCATGTTAATGCTTTGATTGTCTATGCATCAGAGCATTTGAAGAACAGAAGCCCATAAATGTGATTTTTTTTAATGAAATGGGGAAGTGTGTCTGAGCTCAAAAATTTACCTTACATAGTTATTCTACATGGAGGCATCATTTAAGACATAAAGAGCTCTTTCCAGAAACCACTGAATTGAATTTTCATGGGGTGACTTTCCTTAGTACAGGGAAACACAAGAGCTAGGGAAGCATTGCTCTTACGCGTCACACAAGAGAGTAGCAGCAGTTGAGGGATGATATAAATCAAAGCCAAGTTCCTCCCCATGATGATGACTACAGCACAGAACACAGGAAGTAAAGACAGCTCAGCATATTTTGGAAGGAGATGAAACATTTCTCTGTGCTCTTTTGAATATTCATGAAGGTTTCAGGGTGGATTGTGTCACCATTTCAACAGACTTTTCCTAATTCCATCATAATGGGAGCATATTTGATAACTCTTCAGTATTTAGTCTGATCTACCCACTTGTTGAGATACTAGTAACAGATTTGCCAGTTTTTGGAGAATGAGGCCATGTGCTAAGAATGATTTCTCTCTTTTTTTCTTTTAGGTGCTCCCTTCCAGTATGATTAGCTTTATGAAACAACTCCTCCCACACCGTGATGTGACTACAGTCCAACATTTCTCATTAAATTCCATCAGCATGACTAGGGGTCTCCTGATCTCTACCAATAGAAGACATTCCCCATAGAGCAAATCAAAATTATAGAAAGATGTGACTTATCCTTCATGAAAATTAGCTTTATTTTTACCAAGTGATAAAATCCAAGTGCAATAGGCAACTACAGTAATTTCTCAAGATCTATTTACTTCAAAAGGACTTTGGTAGAAGTAATTAAAGAATATAATTGTAGTTACAGTGAAAGGATACAGCTTTAATTTACAGCAAAACTGGAAAATATTTCCTAAAGGAACATTGCCCTCTTTTGAAGAATGAGACAAGAACTTCCAGAATTGGTGAGGGAAGCAGCACTTCAAAAGGAGCCCAGAAAAGGAGGACTCATTCTGGTGTCCTCACACTATATTTTACTCAAGCAGTAATAAAGCATTTTAGACAAACAGATCCCAGAAGTTACAAAAATTAAAGTAATGGCTGTTTGCTTACCTATGAGATGTCTTTCTCTTATGCATGCACAAATATCCTACCTCTATGCAGAAAGAAGGTCACACTTAAGGAAAGAAGGGATCATGGACCTACGCCTAAGAAAAGCCTACAAATAGCCAGGCTGGATACCATGAAAACATGGCAGGCACTAGGCTGATCCAAAATGATACCGGTTTATTCAATTTCTTTCCAAAAATGCAGCAAGGCCAAGTGTTTGATTTTTTAAAGAAAAATCATTAGTGGTTTCAAATAGCTTTTCAAACACACCTTCCTTCTGCTGTGTTACATTGATTGTGTATTTTGATCTGATGATATAAATTCTGTGCTTCATGGAAGTGTGTAACTCAGTGCTGTTCTTGACATTAAAAATAAAAAGATTCTCCTGGCAACACAAAATAAAAATATCCAGAGTTACATGCTAGTTAAAACATGTAGAATGTGCTGGTCAACCTTTGTCCAGTTATATTTTCTAGTACTGCTATTACGTAAACAGTTTATGTTCTTACTACAGAACATGGGTCAGAAAAATCAGATGTAACTACCTTCTTAAAACAGTGGACGTGTCTATGCTTGAAGAACTAGGCTTCTTTATTTTTTATTTTCTCAATGTGGATAGAATCTTTCTCAACAGCTTTATTGGTTGCAGGTCATTTCAAAGAGAAACAAAGTAACAGATGAGATGCAGAAAAATTTTATATTCTGTCTTCCTTTCCTTGCTCCAGACTTATAGAATGCAGGCTAGGCCTATGAATGTATGCTCCTTTTCAGAACTACAGCATAAGCAAATAACTGCTACTCCACAAGCTACAAAAGAATAAAAAGATTCCTTTCCTCTCTAGCAAGAATCTGCATTTCATAATTCTCACTGTAACAGCCCCATTCTCTTCTCAGCAGGGCCCAAGTAACAGTTCCTGTGATTCCTAAGCAAAGGTAAAAATATTTTCCAATAGCATGAGAAAACCAGTTTTAATTGCTTCTGAATGCAAACAAAAGCTTATTTTTTCCTGTTTACTTTAACTTCCTTAATGGACACCAGCAGAAAGCTTCCTAGGTCTGGCGACTTAGTGCAACTTAGTGCAAGCTATTTAAATGAACCATCTCAAAACTACGCAGCTGATCATCACACCTCCCTTAGCAAGAAGTAATTAAAAAAAATAGATAAAACAGAGAGAAAGTTAAGACTCCATCATTATCAGTATCAGACTACAAAAAATCATGGCCTTTGCTGCCAAATAAAATTTCTAGGCATCCTCTCTTCTATTCTGAACTTATTCCTAATTCTCCTTTTTCTGAACTTGTGCCAAGTTGTATTACTTGAGTTGCTTTTAATGCTGTTTTTGCCAGACATACAGTAGTGGAAGTTCAAGAGCTGTAATGGTGGTCTCATTCCACTCCCATTAAAAGCAGAGTAATGTTTCTGCTGGTTTCCTAGACTGAACAAGGTTCACAAAGGAAACACAACATGGAGCTGAGATACTCTTCATGATCCTCTTTAGACTCCAACTCCCAGTTCCTCTCCTCCTTTCTCACCCAAGTCTATCTCTCAGAAATTTTCAGAAGTGCATGAAGACCACTCTTCTGCCCCACAGAATTATTTAGTATGGTGGGTCATGGAGATGGACCCTGGCCTCAGCAGTTCAGTTTAGCTATGGACGTGCATTCCAGCTGAGACCACTGCTCACAGAATACCCAGAAGTCCCTCTTTTCCTCACATCATCAGACCATGGCTTCTTCCCTGTTACGTTCCCCAGTAAATATTTCTTGAACATTCACATTTTTATGAGCAAAAAAATCTCAAATTTACTTTCTAAATTGTTTCTAAATTATAGTATTCTCCTCATCCCTATTCAATAGAAATTCCACTAAACACATTCTCAATAATGTTTTTTGTATCTTAGGACTATCACTGTAGAAACACAGGAAGAATGCTTCCTTTATACCTTCCTTACTCCAAGAAAAAAATAAACATCAGCATTCATTAAATATGAAACATCAGGCCCAGAACTTGTTGTCTGAATATAAATCATGTATGTCAGTGAACAAAAAATACGACACTCTAAATTAAGTTTTTCTACAACTGCACTATCTGAGTCCATTTGAAAAAACCTGTCCCATAGCCTTTTGCATGCATGAAACCATAAATGGTTTCATTAATTACAGTTTCTCTTAAAAAATAAATGAGAAAAAAATTCACAGTTCAGCTTTGGAATTACTTAGAATATAAAGTAAAATATATTTTTTAGGATCATGTTGCAAAAGCAGGATCACATGAAAACACAGTTCCCTCCCTTCTTTCACAAACAACACATAGACAGTCCAATCATATTTTAAATAACAAGACTTGCTGTAATACAACCTGAATAGTCATAGCTTCTGTAATATAGGTGAGATGTAGCTGGTCACTATTTTTCCTGTCATACACTGAAACAATGCCAGCAAGATGGTGAACGAACAACAGAAGAGCAACAGTAATTTTGTGTTTCCTGGGAAATGTGACACTAAACTGACTGGACCACACAAAAAAAAATATGGATCAAATTAAATTTGCTTTACAAGAGTGCTACAAGTGGATGTTCCTTCTATTTACTTAGTGCTTAGGAGTCATCTGAGATGTGGCAGACACAAGTTCAAATCCCTCCCTTACCATGTATCAGAAAAGTATCTTAATCATAAGACCAGAAAGTAATTCTGAGTCCCCTGTAAAGAGGTAAATATTACAAATTTGGGACAAATGAAGAAATTATTAGAAGACACTGAGCAGACAATTTCTTCCCCCTCTCACCCATCTTAGTGTAGCAACTTTATGCTTACGGTATTTTCTCCTGTAACACAAGACATACGTTCATGTCCATAATTATTCCAGTACCACAAATTAATCCTTTCGCCCTTCCTACTCCCAACAGCTGGGCGAAATGCCTGACACAGGACTATGAAACAGTCTCTTGCTTTTCATAGAATCATAGAATTGGCTGGGTAAAAATGTGTCACTTTTTTTACTGAAACAAAAGCTTTTCAATATTTTTTATGATCAACTTACACCTGTGTTCATAAAGATGAAGTATTATGCAGTTGTGAAGTATGTATTACTCTCTTACACCTTTTGCATATGTACCATCCCAGAAGGAGAAGCCAAAAGGGAGGATGGGGACACAGCAAAGGAAAAGGAAAGAAGTTCATGTAAGAGCTGAAAACTGGTCATATATTTACAAGAGAGATGGGGAAGCCTGGGAGCTGTGGTCCTCCTGACTTCCAATCCCATCCATCAGATGAAAGGGACACATAAAGTCATTCACACAACTCAGAGAAGAAAGCACTTGAAGCTCAGTGGGGTTTGGGGCCATAGAGACAGAATTTCTGGCAAATGGTAAAATACCTGTTGTAGAAAATACTGTTGTAGAGAGATGAGTCAGGTTGGAGTATGCCAGAAATTGGATGACTTGGAAAATACACAGAGGTTCTTGAGTTTTAAATTTTAGAAAACTCTATAGGTCCCTGAAAACTGTAATTCATTTACTCAGACAGCCCTTATGAAATGAAGTCCAGGTATATCATTATTCTTATTTTATAAGGAGAAAGTCAGCATGGGCAAGCTGAGTAATCTTCTCAAAGCCAATGAGCGGCTGTCAGGAACAGTGTTATTAATCAGTATCAATAAAATTGTGAGCTCTGGGGCTTGTTGACAAGACATTTCTGAGAGAATTGAGACCAAAAATGAACTTGGCATAACTAGTCACAAAAGAAGTACAGATATACTCCAAAGAAAAGAAAAAGCAACACAGACAACTTGGAGAACACATATCTGCCCAGTAAGGAGCTTAAAGAACATACTTGTTGCAAGGTTCAGTCAATTATTTTATTTGAGGGGCTACTAATTTAAATCTACATGAAGCATTGTTTGAAGTAATCATTCTGATTCCTCAGCGATCATGTCGAAGAGGAAATTAAAAAGGACAGAAGAGAAGCTGGAAAGAGGACTAACTGAGCAGCAAAGAGAAAAGAGAAACAGCATTGCCTGGCTCTTGGTTCCAAATACCTCCTTGTGCCCACGCTACTGCCTGGAAAGATCCCAAGTCTAAAGAAGCGAAAACAGAACAGACATGTTGAAACTTTAGGAATGTTTAGCAACTCCTTCACATTTTAACCTCATCCTTATATTCCAAAAGAGAAAAATATCACAGAGAAAAAGGAAGTGAATTATGATTTGATTAAATAGAATGTAAACAGTAATTTGAAAACAAAGGGCGATGCAATTTGTTGCGTAGTCACACAACATTCCTCTTGGATTTGAAATTCACCTGCAGCAGCTCCTCCCCTTTTGAAAGTACAGCCTGGTGTCTGGGCTGTTCAGCCTGAGCAGCTGCTGGAGCTACAAAGTCCTTTTTAATCTTCTGCCAGGATGGGAGGGATATGGCTTGCCAGCCCATCTAGGATCCTGTGTTTTTCTTTTCATGTTATCCTCCTACTTCAGCAGACTACAGGAGAAAGAGAACTGAAGTTTGTGGTTGCAGTAAGTAGATTTGTTTTCTGTTTTATTGCAGGGAATACAGGGAATTTGATATGGCTCTCAATTCAAACAAGGTGTGCAGCTGCTTTGACTCCTTTTAGAAATAACTACAGCTGCCCTTTTGCTTACTGAGTTGAAAGAATTCACTTACAGAAGATAAAAATGCCTCTAGCTAGAAGAGCTTTTGTCTCCTACCTCCAAGTTGTTATTTCAAGATTACTGAACAACTTAGATTTGTGGAAGATGCATAATATACATCAGTTAAGATATCTGAGTTCTATTTTACCTGGTTTTGCTTACTTTACCTGGCACTCTGACGAAGAGTCTGAGAACTGCTGATTATGGCCTACCTTTTCTCTGTGCTTGGAATCCGAAGTTTATGATGTTACAGAAGTTTTTTAAAAACAACAACAAAAAAACAAAACAAAAAAAACAACTCCAGAAGTATTTTCCATTTCAGAATAAAAGAATTGGAGCAGCAGTATACTGAGAAACAAAAAAAGGCATTTTTATGTAGAGATTTGAGATACATGTGGCATTAACTGCAGCTAGGTTGAAAACAAATGTAGCAATGTTTTCTAAGCCATTTCTTATTTTAAAATTAATTAGGAAATACTTCAATGTCACTTTCCCAATAGTTGAGGTAAAAGAGAGACTAATTCAATAAAATTGTTTGGATCATGATGGTTGCAGTGTAGTCCTTTTCCTACTCATTTATTTTATTGATAAGAGGTATACTGATAAAGAATAGCAACTCTAAAGAGATATTTTCAATACAAAGTTATGGGGATAGTACATATTCATAGGTAAGAATTTTAAGATCATCTTCTGCCTTTCTCTGAGACATGAAGTACACCTGCAGATAACTGAGAGAAGTACTGTGTCCAAAACACACCATCTGCCTCAAGACAAAGTATTTCACATCTTGGTGTCTGATGGCTGCACTGTGGATGTGCCACTTGGAGAGAGGCACAGGGTGCACAGGAAAAACCAGTTCCTATGCCGGCTGAGGCATATTGCTTTATCAGACTACACACATGGCAGGGACTCAACACCAACCCCAGTAAAATTCTCTATATTGCAATACACTTAAATGTTGTTTCAATGATAAGAGGGAGAACTGGAGACATGGATGAAATTAGGCAATCAGCAGGACTTGGAGAACTAATTCTTTGAAGGGAAGGAATTGCAGCTGCCACCATGTTCTAACAAGCAATGGTACTGCAGAAGGAAATGCTCACCATTATGGAGATAAAGGCTTCCTATCTGTATCAGCTTGCTTGCCACTGCTGTGCAGACAACTTCCCTACATAAAAAAAAGAAAAAAGTTGTAGCATTTTCTTTATTTATAGGGTAATATTACAATTAATACTCAGATAATAGTTAAATTTCATTCAAACAGTCTTCTTTTTATCCCTGATACTTTTCCACAGATGGATCAATCTGCTTAAAAAGTTACAATAGGTTTGATCTGATTACCAGCATACATCTCCTTTCTCAAGGCATGGTTTCTTTATGTTCAATTGAATTTTGCCTTCTAAACTCACTGGTTGAATTTTCATGGGGACATAAATAGGGTAGGAATTGCCCCTAGAACATTTCATTGATACATTGAATAGAATGAGGGTTTGAATGTATTACTGACTTGTGAAAATGTGTTTTTAAACCTTTCTTAGCAGAACTGCACATTATAAAATGCAGCTGCAGGGGAGAAAAAGCAGACAAATGGACCCTTTTGTTCACTTCTAGAATAAGCTATGCTCTGGGAAGGTGTCTAGATTTTAATCTTTGTGCTGATTCCATGTGTTTTGATTATTGTCCACAAGTCCTTTTGCCTCAAAAATTCTACTTCAAGCCAATTTGTCAAAATATTTTAATTTTCTTCCTCACATAGAGACAGTAGCCTTCACCACAATTCTTGTGCACTGAATTTACATTAGACTTAAGAGTAAATAAAAAAATAGAACCATTGGGTAGCCAAGTAGAAATGACATACTGATTTATTGCCTCTGTATAAAGAAATTCTGACATTTAACTTCTATCTCCAGATAGGCACTCATTTCACCTGTCACATATACAAAGAGGTGTGGTTTCTGAGTTACTTTGATATCATCATGTCTCTCTCCTTCTAACTCAGGATAGGAAGTGTTGACTTGAGTGTGTTATCTGTCTAATCAAGCCAAGCCACATGAAACCTTGTCTGAACATGCTTGGTATTCCTACATTGGTGTTTCCTCTGAACTGATACAATTTTTCTTTTGTTTCTTCATTCCTATTTCTGGCTTCAAAATAAGAAAGCTTTTTTTTGAAGTTGAGTCTGTCAACAAAAATGTCTGTGAGACTGTGAGACGCTCTCTATTACTCAGACACACATAATTCACCATATTTCATGGCATGTCTGAATGATGTTATTTATGCTACACACGCCACATTCTCCATTCACCCTCCCCTTCACACCAGTTTTTCTCCAGTATAATTTTTCACCTGACAACAATGGAAGCAAAGTCTGAGTCACGTGGCCTTTTTGATCTGAACTGATCACCTACACAGAGCTACAAAGAGCAATTGGGATAGCGCAGGCAGCAAATCAGGATCACACAGTATTGGTGGGAGGAGAGGGTGTTTAACTGCTATCCCTCTAATGCTCTTGAGATCGCTCCAAATGGAAGTGCCACATGAATGTACCACAGAGGTGTGCTTCGTTCTTTTTGTGTACATTCTCCTTGTGTTGATCCATTGCTACATAGTGCCTGAAAAAATATGGTAATTTAATCATGTCAGTCAGTTTGAGCAACTGTCAGTTACTCATAAAAATGCTTTTATGTGAAGATGCATCATAACAAGAAAATATGCAGCTACACAGTAATTGGGAATTTAACCTTCATTCTTTACAGAGGCATCAGCCTGACCAGAAAAGCTAATGAATCCTACATGAGACCTCTCTGTGTAAGCATGTCAAAATACCGAGGAAGTAAGCAGTGACACAAATCTCCTCTGCACTCATTTTTCTTTCATGAAACTGAATCAACTACCACATTAAGCTCTTTGCATATTCCCCTATTCAATAGAGGTGCACTGAGAAATTACTATAAAAAAATCAACTAAGATTCCAAATTACTAGGAATTAAAAATTGCATCTAGACTAAAATATGAGATATTTAAGAAAGATTTTATGGACTAATTTGCTATATTTGAACTTTTAAGAAGTGGATGTTTTTTTCATTAAAAAGTGCAATTTCATGTTGATCAGTATGTTGATGATAGTTTGAAAAAATCCTTGATTTGCTGAAAAATACTCACTTAAGGTTGGCCACATCTTCAGTGAAATTCAACTAGGAAAGCAAAAAAACATAATGAGTTTCTTGCATAGTTCTACTGGTAACATCTACTGCAGCAAACTTTGCTGCCTATTGTAGAAAACAAACAGAGAGAGAAATCACATTATATTTGCCTCTAAAGGACAGTATTTTCCATTTCTGCAGTACCTGCTGTAACACAGGTTTGTGCACATTAGTACAGTAGGCTAATGAAAAGGGTGTGCATTGTAATTAAAATATTAAACCACACTGCATGTGTTTACTTTGAAAAATGTAAACATAAAACATCTATCAGTGGGAGTGGCAAACTAACAAGCATGTACAAACCCCTCTCATGTTTGGACAAGAATAATGTGGCTTACTAAGTCAGTGGAGATATTAATTAGAATCAAGCTATATAGCAGTGAGGTATTGAGGAATAAATGTCATTGTATGAAGAAATATTCCGGCTTCTACATTGTCATTTTATTCTGCAAAGTCAGGAATGAGGTTGGTTATGTAAACATTGATACAAGCAAAGGGAACTATTGCAACATCTTGGATCAGTATCCTGGAAGATTCTCCCTGTGAATTTGTCTTGTAGAGTTTCCTTTTGTCTGAAAGTTTTGTGGACTTTGCTTTCCTAATCCCAGACAAGACATACCTAGGGAGGGTAACTCAGAGATTTTCAGATCTATTTACTTCATGGTTGGCACTTTGTATGCTGTAATAAAAAGGTTCATCTAAGGTTTTTAATGTAAAAATAATGTAATAAAACATATCACACTAATATTCACCAGGCTGGAGTGTCCAGGATAGAAAAGTAACTAAACTCTTTACTCTCACTGATTTTAACAGAAAAAAAATAATCCCACAGACTTTAAGAAATATTTTCATGCATGGATGCAAAATTATTAATAAATACTAAGTGAACTAAAAATATAAATGTTTATGCTTTTTTATCTTTATATCTTAGGATGCTTGAGAAATGAACCATAAGATAAGATCCATTTGCACAAGGAATTGCTTAAAAGTTTACTGCTATGAAAGAAGCAGTTACCAAAAGCTTTTAGTGTCTATGCCAATGTAATTAAATACTCATATAAGCATATCAGTAACTGGTTTATTATTCAGAGATGTGGAGTGTTCAAAATCCAGTCTAATTGCTTGTCTAGGTACCTAGCTATGGATGCAATCTCAGTATTAACATCTTGTCTGATTAATTTTATGTTCTAGGAGGTTCATGTCCACTAAATTGCTTTATAGTTATAACTATCCTTGTGGGTAAGGAACATGCTCCAATGCTACTTCTCAAAGTTTCTCTAGACTCTCCAGTGACTTCATTTGAAAAATTGCACTGGAAGTATAATATATGCTTGACTTCTAGATGGGTAAGACAGGAATGTTAAAAGTAAATAACCTGATTTTTAAATTGGTAATATTGTTAGGTTTTCCGACACGGTGACCGAACACCTATTGTAAACTTTCCAACTGATTTACACAAAGAAAGTGAATGGCCCCAGGGATTTGGACAACTCACCAAGGTATGTTGACTTTCTCAGAAGAACTTCTATATATGCTACTAAAAATAGAAAGTGGGCAGATTTCTTTATGTGTGTCTCAGAAACATTAGCAAATCCCAAGTACTAATAGTTGGCATTAGCAATACCCCATAATTCCTAAGGATTTTTCACAGAATCACAGAAAGTTAGGAGTTGGAAGGGACCTTGAAAGGCCATCAAGTCCAACCCCCCTGCCAGAGCAGGGTCACCTACAGAAGGTCACAGAGGAACGTGTCCAGGTGGGCTTGAATGCCTCAAGAAGGAGACTCCACAACCTCCCTGGGCAGCTTGTGCCAGTGCTCTGTCCCCCTCAGTAAAAAAAATTTCACCTTTTGTTTATGTGGATCCTCCTATGCTCACGCTTATATCCGTTGTCTCTTGTCCTATCACTGGGCATCACTACTGGCTCTCTCCTTTTATGTATTTATAAGCAATAATGATGCCACCCCTCAGTATTCCCTTCTCCAAGCTGAAGACACCCAGCTCCCTCAGCCTTTCCTCACAAGGGAGACGTTCTTGAAATGAGGAGCCCAGAACTGTACACAACAGTCCAATTTCTTGCAACATTATTCATTCAACCACTGTTGAAATCTCATTCGTCACAGCTTTGTAGCAACCTCCCTGACAGCAATAACTGTGTCTTCATTCAAATAAACAGCAATTTTAGTATTGTGTATACTCTTTAACAATCACACAGTTCTAATGAATAGTAAGCACTGGGCCTTCTGACAGGGTACAGGAATTACACCTGCTCACCAGGTCAAGTGATGAGACCACATCTCATCATTTGATTGGTAACCAATTACTCACAAAGCAAGGGAAGTCTTGCAGAAGGAAGATGCTTCTGGGGACAATTTGTCTTCTAATTATGCTACTTTCAGCCCAGAGTTTCACGAGGATGCACTGAACCTACTTGCTCTGAATTTTGACATCAAACCTTAGCTTTGTAACTGTATTTGACATATGAAATTCCGAAGCTGAGAGGCCAATGCATTTCCCAATTATACTTCATCCTGATGTATAAACATGAATCAGAGACAGATTGTTATTTTGTTATCTTTTTAGCAACAGTCCTAAGAATGCACTTCTCTGACAGCTAAAAGTTAAAAAGTTAATCTCACAGCTTTGGAAATGAGTAACAGAGGAGATGGCAATGCAAGACAACTGCAGGAGCAACAAGGCAAAGGTGTAAGAAAGTTACTTGAGGCATGAAATGCATGCCACAAATTTACCAGATTGATCAAATACCAGAAAAATTACAATAATAAATGGTAGGTTTTCAATCATCCTTTCTCATCTGTCAATAGCTGGCAAACAGTGTAAAGATCAACATTGATCTTGAATAACTTTGGGAGCGTCCATGGAGCTATAGCACAGTGGAAACAGTATTTGTATAGAATCAGGTGCATTGCCTTTCCTGTAGATGAATTTTGAGTTATAGAATCACAGAATGGTTGGGGTTGGAAGGGACTTCTGGAGATCATCAAGTCCAACCTCCCCGACAAAGCAGGATCAGCCAAGAGAGGTCACAGAAACATGTCCAGTTGGGTCTTGAGAATCTCTAGAGTAGAACACTCCATATCCTCCCTGGGCAGCCTGTTCCAGGGCTCTGTCACCCTTATAGTAAAGAATTTTTTTCCTCAGATTGAAGTGGAACATCCTACATGTCCAGTTTGTGCCCTCATCCTACTACCAGGTAGCACTGGCCCCTTCTTCTTGACACCCATCCCATATTCATAAACATTAAGATCCTCTCTAAGTCTTCTCTTTTTTTGAGATAAAACAGCTCCAGATCTCTCAACCTTTCCTCATAAGACAGATGTTCCAGTCCTCTGATCATCCTTGTAGCCCTCTGTTGAACTCTCTCTAGTATATCCCTGTCCCTCTTGAACTGTGGAGTCCAGAACTGGACACAATACTCTGAGGAGAACCTCCCTCAAGTCTTAGCATTTCAGAATGTAACATTTTTTCATAGATACAAATGAACATTTCTGTTAAATATTATCAATCACCAGCAACACAGTACATTACAGAAATTACAGTTAAAAACGGATTGCTGAAGACAAAGAAGAGAAAAGAAACTTCTATATTAAGATTCCCCCATCACCTCAGCCTAATAGTCATCTGTATGTTTTTCTCACAGACTGGAATGCAGCAGCTGTTTGAACTTGGACAGTACACAAGGAAAAGATATTCCAACTTTTTAAACAGCACATACAAGCGGCAAGAGGTATATAATAGAACTGCCCGGAGGACAGTTTTCTGGCATAATGGAACTAAGGACTTATATGATAAAAGCACATCATCATATTCATTTCATTAATGAAAACATTAAGGTAAAAGCAGAACAGTTTTGAAAGCCAGACTTTTATGTCAAGGTAAAAAAAAAATAATCCAAATTCTAACTTTCAGCTCCTTACATTCAGTTTAGGTTTTCCACTGCCCAGTTTCCCAGGATTTTCCAGGACTTTCCAGCTCAACAGCACTGTACAAATTAGGAATTTATACATAGTGACCTAATATTGTTCTACCTTGTTGAAAGTTGAATGCATATCTAGACATATGATGGGCCATATTCACATATTTCATCCTGTATAAGGGATGGTCCCCTGTATTAGAGAGGTCTAAGGAGTGGTTTGGATGTGCTTGTCATACAGTAAGGTCCATGGTGTGCAAGACAGAGCTATTGTTTTGGTCTATACATGGGAGATTCATGGATGGGAAGCCATGCTTCCAAGAGAGGTTTATGGTTTTAAGTGCCCTCATTCCCGAGGCACAGCAGATAGTCACAGAAACCTTTAGATGGGAATAGACCTTTAAGATCATTGCAACCAACCATAAACCTAACACTGCCAAGCCCACTACTAAGCCATGTCCCTGAGTGCCATATCCACATGTATCAACGTTCCTCAGAATCTCAGAAGATGGAGAGCTTCCTTCTTTTAAACCAAGCTTTCTTATTCTTCTTAGTTCAGTCCGAATGCTGAACTAAGCATGATCGAATGCATCATTCCAAACTGAAAGATGCTTTGGCAATTCCATTTATGCAAAGGAAGCAGTGCCCCAGAAAACTGAGTTACATTTTCACTCTTTTGACTTTATGAAAAAACATGAAAATGAAAACAAGAAATCAGGATTGATGAATTGGGCAAAATTTCATTATTAATCTTATTGTTTCCATGTTATTTTAACTCTTTGCCATTCTATCTTCAGTTTTACATCCAAAGTACAGATTATGACCGCACCATTATGAGTGCCCAGTCCTACCTTTCTGGCCTCTTTCCACCAACAAGCAGCCAAATTTGGAACCCTGAGCTGCTCTGGCAACCCGTTCCAGTTCATGTTTTACAAAAATCTACAGACCGGGTGAGTACTGGGCTGGGCACTTCCTATAATGCTTTAACTTAAGCAGAAGCAAAAAATGAGAAAAAAGGGGGAAAAAAAGCTAAAAACCATTTCCTAATGTTTTTTAGTTCAGTCTAACAGAAAACATCACCTGCAGCTACTGGCTGACAAGCATGTCACAGGTCAGCTGTAACAGCTGCATGAAAATCCTCCACCTTTAGTTGCAGAATACCTGAACTGTCATCCATACTCACTTTCTTCAAGGTACAGCTCTAACATTTCTTCTGGCAAGGACACTTTTGTCCAGCATTACAGGGAAGTAGTCCTAAACCTTTTATAGGGAGCAAGACAGACCTCCCCTCCTTAGCAAGTTTGTCACATAGTTTATTCAAGGAATGGGATTTTCACCAGCCACTGTAATGACCTCTCTATTATTACTGACCTATTCTCGTAGCACTTAGACATCCTAATTACAGACAAGGGCCCTTTTATGCCTACTGCTATACAGACTTTTAATGAAACCCTAGCACTTGCCTTGTGGTTCACAGTAAGAGCAGACCTACTTGAATAATAGGTCCTGTAGAAGTTTTACCACATCTAGCTCCCTCTGGTTTATTCAGGTTTAGGTTTTCATTTTACTGTCTCCTGTGACAAGGATTGTGTAAGGAACAGTGTGTTGAATAAGGACAAAATGTTATTGAGTATATTGGTGGAAAGACTAATTTTCTTCTGCCTTTAAGAACAGAATTTGACTTTAAGGAAATGTTTCTAAAAACCCTATTAAATAACTGCTTGTCCAGTCACCAACATCAGAGGATGAACTTTCTCATTAAGGGGTGGTCACTGTATTCTTAGATGCTGTGCTTGAAAGCAGGTAGAGAGAAAGGATTTTCACAAACTGGTTTAGGCATAATGTGATTCAGCTTGAAACTTGACTCTGTCCTTCAGCAGAAAAGAGGGACACTATTTAAATGTGCGACAATAGAGGAAGTTCTTTCACCAGAAGACTGAAAAAAGGTCAATGTAGTCAAAGCTCTGGCCAGATAAAACCACAAAGCCCATAAGGGAACCACAGTGCAGTGCAATGACCTGTTTGGAGATGGCAAGTTCATTTGTAGGAATCTCTAGTACATCATTGCTTCTGCAGCTGCTTCAGGAATGTGTATTGATGTTTCACTGAAACATGTCTCTGCAGCAACTTAAAGTTCTTGTTTAGTATGCAAACCACCTGGAAATAAACACTGTTCCCTTGCTAAACCAAGCAGATGTTTGAGTGTATTTTCAAGCCCTAAGCATCTTGAAGTGGGAAATTGAGGCCAAGTACAGTGCCGTAAAAAAAAACTTAATCACCATTTGTTTTTCAGCCACTGAAGTCCATCAAGACCTGACAGGCAACAGTACCAAATACTCCTTCCTTAATAAGGCCAAAAGGAGTGGCTTAATTAATCACACCTAGAGGGAGATAATTAAGCCATATAGCAAGAGAAACATTTGTTATTGTGTAATTAAACAACATTCCCCAGTCTCATAGTGCAGCTTTGAGCCTTCACCCTCCAGTGTGCCGCTGTTACAGAAAAAAAAATGGAAATCTGTCCAAGTGAAAACGTGTGCCTGTCAGTGGCTGCTGCAAGTGTCATGTTGATCAATAAAAAAGAAAAGAGATGCACTGGAACTGCAGTCTGTGATGTTCTGATGTTCACTGCAAGACAGAGAAGATCTTGCACATACATAAGCCATAGCTATTGAAGTTAATTTCTCTTCTCTATATTGTCAGTTCCTTGCCATGGCTTGTGGGGTTATGGGATAATTAATAATAGTGCTGGTTCAAAAGTCCTCTAGTGATGAGACATAAAGTCCTGAACCAGCACAAGTTTGTTTTGTTCATCATAACTTTTTATTGACACTTAATGCAGGATCAGGTATCTATTGTCTTTCTGCAACTGGCACAAAGCACACAGAATTTAATGGACACACATGTATTTACACATGGTACAGATTAAGTATGAACTATCAGGTGACCTCATAATACATGTACTTGGAGTTTTTAAAAGTGAACCATATTCCTAAACAAGAAGAAAGAACAGAGCCATTAGGCTTGTATCTTTTTTGGTATTTGAGGACCACAATTCAATCGTGCCCCCTGTTTCAAGTTCTGTCCATTAAGGGGTACTTAAAATGCTTACCAGAATATGCTCCAAAGAGATGAGAGCAGGATGTGTGGATGCAGAAGCAATTCAGATTCCAGTACCAGGAGGAATTAAGCTGCATCTGGAGACATTTAGAAATTAAGAGGGTTACAGGTAGCTTTTTATGAACTCCTGATCATGGGCCCTGATCCATTTCTTGAAGAATTTCCCTGGCAGACATGCACAATTGCTTTTTGACAAAATCAGTGAAGCTGAGGGAAATCAAGCTATTGTAGCCACAAGTAGCCACTTGTTGCAGTAAAGTTACAACACTCCATTTCTTAAATAAACTGAATTCATGAACAAGGCACTCAAACAAACCGTGAATATGTCTGACATGTCACATCAGCAATCTCAGCAGTCTCGGCAATAGGAAAACTAGAGGTTTGTTGATCAATTTTAGAACTATTCTAAGGTTTACTTCTCTTGTTTCAGAGGCTGCATTTTCCTCTGCCTGACTGTCCCCGTTTTGATGAACTTCAGAATGAAACACTAACATCTAGTGAATTTCAAAATAGGATACAACCATACATGGTAAGACAAAATGAAGAAGAAACAAAATCTACTAAGAAGAAAAGTAACTAAGTTAGACAATTCATGATGCCATTGTTTCCTTATGAAAACATAACTATATGGAAAAAAAATTAATCCTGAGGACTCTGTTAAAGTCAGAAATTTAGACCAATACTATCAGAAAGTATGTTGGATATGCTCGTGCATTTCTCATACTTTTCTATATGAAACTTTTAAAATGTGATTTTAACATAAATTTTATGATACTATTTAGAGCTGCATATGATTAAATTCCATGATCTGAAGGGAGAATACATTTTTGGATGCAGTAATTTCCAGTTTTACAGGGTAGCAAACAAAAACAATTCTAAAAATGTGTTAAATCTAAAATTTTGGATGTTTTATGCCTTCCTGATGTGACTTTCTGAAGCTGACACTGCAACAGAGAATTAAAGCAAGCCAAACCAGGCAAACACTCTGGTTTATGTAAATATCTCTGAAATGCATTTTGAATCCATCACAAGACATAATTCTGTTTTGGCCTTGACACAAAGCTTCACAGTCAGAGATTTAAAATTTCCCATTCCAGCACTGCAGCAGGATGTAGTACATGGATGGTATGCCTGCCTCAAGCAACCACATCCTTGTGGATAGGAATTGCTCTAGACAGTGCTGACTGCTTCTTTCTTGTTCACCCACATGCACTTTGTAGTAGCACTACTGCACAAATAAAGCAGTGGTCTCATCTTATTCAAGCCCTGACTGCACCTCTAGACTTGCAGTCATTTGAGGCTTACTGCTTGGGCTAAACCAAGTATTCTCTTTTTTTTCTTTTTCCATTTTTTTTTTCTTTTTCATTTTTCACTAATTTCCTGTTAGCTCAGCTACTCTGGCCAGCCTCACTCACCTGCAATACAAGGTGCATTATTACCATCCTCTCAGCTACTAGTATGAACCAGGTTACATGGGATTAAGGGATAATAAGGACTCCCTTTATTCTTCTGTGATAGCACAGAGCAAGAATCCCTATGGGATCTGTTGGTGAACTGTTATGTAAACACTCAGCTCCCCTTCAATGGCGGATGGAAAACCTATTTTCCTTTTTAATTTCTTCCCGTGTCATCCTGAGTATTTGCCTCAGCTCTCTTTAGTTTTATGTTTTCTCCTCATCTTTTTCTCATGTTCCTTTACCTTTCTCTTCCTTATATCTGAAGGCTTGAGGTGACAGAGGCAGCCTCCTGGAGCAGTCAGAAGAGCGCACCAGAGAGAGCACCATACTTTCCCTTAGCAGGACTGGGGGAAAAAGCAGTGTTAAACTAGAGATCAGTACTTTGAAATGGTTACAAAATGAACTCCACAAGCAAAACCTTCTTATACAAGGCTTTCACCTGTGTAAAATTAAACATTACTGTGTTGCCAGGTTGGGTGTTAATGAATCTTAATGTTCCATACATACTGAATATTTGTGACATACTTTTTTTCTCCACAGGATTTCTTACAAACAATGGCAGTTAACACAGGACTTGAACTAAATAATCTTAAAATACTGGACAATTTCCAGCTCTGGAATACATATGATACTCTACACTGTGAGGTAACTATAAGGCAATAGAGGTAACAAGGCTAGAGAGGCCAGGGAAGAATAAAACTCCTAGGCTGGGTTTCAATTAAACCACAGCAATGTGGTTTCATAGAAATGTAGGAATGGGTTGTCTTTTACTGTAAGTTCTTATTTAGTGCATTGGTAAAAGATAACCCAAAAACATGGCTTACAGTTTGAGAAACTGTTGTTTCCACCTCATGTTATCCCTAAGCACTAGTACAAATATAACTTCCATTTATTCCCTCATTTTCCTTCCCATACTCTGCTATAGAATTATTTGAGCATGCTGCACAGGACATATTCATGATTTTTAACAGGAAAATGAAATCATTTGCCCCAACCTATCAACAGCTAAACTTCAAAATATTTAGATGTTGAAAATGAGATGTAAGATTATGATTTATCACTTAGAAAATTAGGAGATGTTGATTGGTACCAGTGAATAAAATCAGACTAGCCCCAAAGAGTGGGATGATTTAATTTGTCCCTGGTCATTATCAGCAGTATACTGAGGCACTTAAGAACTAGAAGGCACAGTCACTCCTACATGACTGTAGAGTGACACTTGTCTGTAAATGGCCAGTGGTGGAACTAGTATCTGGACAACTATATGGAAAAGGCAGGAAAAGCTGGAGCTAGGTTATACACTGAAGACCCATTGGAAAACAACAGTTTAAGGCATATGCCTGCAATCTTTCACTCTAGTTAACCCAACCCAACAGTAAGAACACATTACAACTACAAGGGATCCCCTTGTTTCTCCTCTTCCCATGAACCCACTTCAGGTTGTTCCCCATTCTCACAAAGTGCATTTCAGGCCATGCTGATGAGTGAAACTACACTGGGCAAAGAATTGAAGGAGAAGCCTCAACAAGCCCAAGTATAGTAGTGTGAGGCTGGGCAGCAGGATGATGGAAACCAACATTGTTTTGTTTTCCTTTATAATTAGGATATTCACAATTATACTCTCCCTGTGTGGGCCACAAAAGACGTAATCAACAAGATGGAAAAACTGGCAGAATTGTCCCTATTATCACTATTTGGGCTTTATAACAGAGAAGAGAAATCACGACTACAAGGAGGTAAATAAAAAAAAATACGTAGCTCTCAGGAAGGAGAAGACAATGCTAATGATAACATACAACAGCCTGCAAAATTATTAATACAGAATCTTGATTTGTAATTATGGGCATTGGATGCCATATTAAGCATGCTGAATGCTGGCATTTGCAAGGGTAGGATATTGATACGTGATGTGTAAACATTAATGTCTTTCATTATCCCAGTTTTTAAGGGACCGGGATTTTAAGAAAGATTATAGGAGTCCAAGGGGAAAATACCAAGCCCTCATGGGTACGATCATTACTTATCTGTTAGCAGGCTAGATTAAGTTTAAGTTATTTCTCTAATTTTTATTCTATTTTTTTCCCTATTTCCTCCTTTGATGTACTGCTCATATATTGTAACATAACCTTGGCAACTCATCAGTACCTGTCTGAGAGACAGATATGAATTTATTCCAAAACCATGTGATCTGAATAAATTATGAGAGACTCAAGTTATGTCTACACTGCAAGAACTGGAGCTTAGTTCCAAAACTGGTGTGCACAGACTATGCGCATTCTGACACTACTTCAGGACACAACCCTAGCATTCATCAGATGATCCCCAGCTGTCCATGAGCAGGAAACTCTAACAAGTGACCTTGAATATCTGCAAGCTGGACTGCTTGATGCTAGACTTTGTGACCCACTTATCCTGCAGCCTAGACCTAAAACTAGCATTATTATCAACCTCATAATAAAGCATTATTTCAGCCTCATCATCTGGGCATATACATTTTCAGATCAAGCCACATAACAACTACAAGTTCAGACCTTCATTAGAGCCACTAGCTGGTATCTGGTGATTACATATGGCCAGCACTTTATTTCTAGTGTTCACAGGCATACCAGTTACACCTTCCTTCCTTATGATCATGTAAATCGTGCTACAGGGAATTTCTGCTGCCCGTAGCCCAATGGCTTTAGAATATCTCGGATCTGGAGAAGGAGTATAGAAAAGCTTTGAAGAAACAGAGAATTGATACTGTGTGACTTGCTGGAAGTAAACAGTTAAAAATATGTCCTCAGCATTGACAGATGAGCAGGCTGGCACAGTTATTGTTACTGCAGCTCTCCAAAAAACGATAGAGAGGAGGTCTCAGCATAACAAAACTGGAAGTATCATTAGCCCTAATTCTCAAGAGAGCTCTAGATGATTTCTGCAAATCTTTCCTCTTCACCTCACCTTCATGATAAATGATATATTTCACCTCTGTAATGAACTTGTAGTGGGCTTAAAAGTCAGTATGAAGCCTGAGTAGATTTCTTCTATTTGATGCTAAAAATCTTTTGCCTTTATGAATTCTATGCAAATTTTGTAACTTCATTTTCGTTTTCTTTGTTCTCATCTTTTTAAGGTGTGCTTGTGAGTACAATTTTAAACAGTATGAAACAAGCTGCCAATTCTACAAAACAAAGGAAAATGGACGTCTACTCTGCAGTAAGTATCCTTAAGGAGAATAATCAGTTTTCCTTTATATAAATGAAATAATACAATACAGTGCAAGTGAGGTAAAAAGCTGAACACCAATCAGTACAAAAAACTCATCAGGAGCATGGATCTCTCCTCAGAGTCAGTCAAACCGTACATGGTAAAGAAAACTATGTATTTTATAATCTTTTTTTTCTGTAAATCAATAGTTCTGTTTCTATAAATGTTCCTGATCCACAGACGCTGGCACATGGCAGAACCTGAGCTGCACCTCCAAATCCTTCCTCTGCTTATGAAGGGGTGATACAGCTCTTTTAAAAATTATTTCTTTATTTATTTAGAGCCCATTTAGGTCAGACCAAGATCCACTTAGCACATTCTTTTTCCTGTCTCTCAACAATGGCCAACAGCAGGGAAAAATGTGACAAAAATGTCAGCACAGTGATGCTTCCCCTGATATAACCTTCCAGCAATCTGTGGTTTAGGGACTTTCTGAGATAGAATCTGTGTCTGTGTGTTTAATAGCTCTTGACAGACTTTCTGCCATCAATTTATCTAATAACTTTTTAAATGCATTTGGACTTTTGGCCTCTGCAACATCCTGTGGCAATGACTTGTGTGTTAAAAGGAAAAAAAAGACTTTCTTATTTGTTTTAACCTTAATACTTAAGGTTAAGGATTTAGCTCCTTCCTAGCACTTGCGCTGTGAGAAACAGGAAGTAGTGATTCTTCATTCACTTTTCCTGGGTCACTTTTGAATTTACTATTTTCTGTCACACTTTTTCCACCTTTCCTTTTCCAAGACAACGTCTTGTCCTTATTAATCTTGTCTCATATAAAAACCACTCAGTACTTTAAATCCTTCTTGCTGTTTTTCTATTTGTTTTCTAGCCCTACTGTACATTTTTTTGAAAGGAAGAAGTGCATCCAGAATATTCACTGCTGCCTTAATGCATTAAGGCCAAGTGTACTCTTGTTTTTTAAATTGATCAGTCTAAAAGTCTTCATATTCTGAAAAATAATTTAAATCTGGCTATTAGACTACAATATAAATAAGTTTAGTAAATATGTATATAAAGGTGCTTGCAAAATTTAGGCATCCAGGTGATTAGACTTCCTTTCATCAGCTCCTCCCCCTGAGATATCCTGCAAGAGAAGGGTTAATGAGGAAAGAAAGAGACTTCAAGTGTGAGGATAATTGTTCCCATCGAAATAGAAGCCAAACTGAGATTTTATTGTATAAATCTAAACAGAAAGAACAACAGTTTTAAAAGCCCTGGAGTATTTGTGGAGGTAAGGAGAATAGTCTTTGTAGAGCACCATTTGCCTAGTATACTACCTAAAAAGAGTACTTGTATCTTCACTTGCAATGCCATAGGATGTACTTACCTTATACTGCCTTAATATGACCTCAGAGCCAAAAACACTCCTGAAGGAAGGAGGAGCAAAATGCTCTGAAAAATTAGATTTACTTCTCAGACTACATCTTGCTTTCCCCCACTGCCTCCATCTCCAAAATATTGCCAGATGATGCATGACACATACTGCAGTTACTCTTTGGAAATTTCCCCTGCTGTCTGTAGTAATCTGTTGACGTTTGTTCCCCAATGGGGAATATACTGAATATGTTTTTAAGGATAAATTTACAGAGGATTTGTTTTATCTTGATTCCCACTCTGTCTCTGCTCTTGTCTCATTCCTCTGGAGATTTGGTAGTTAACCTAACTGACTTTCAAGGATGGCCTTTTTTTTCCAATAGCATGACACCACAGTTGGAGCCCTCCAGATTGCTCTGAATATTTTCAATGGAAAACTGCCACCGTATGCCGCTTGCCAGTTTTTTGAACTCTACCAAGAAAGCAGTGGGCAAGTATCTTGATATCTATGGAAGAACAAGGAGTGTTTGGACTTCCCCAAAGTCATTGTTTTCTCAATTATTGCGAGGAAATACAAATTCATTTTAAACTGATACTTCACTGATCAGTCCACAGGCACAAAATCATATTAAACCTAGAAAAAAAATTGTTTGCTGGATATGCATGTATCTGTGTGGTTTGAAAGACAGGAAGAAAAGAAAAACAGGCTTTACCAACTAGAAGTAAATGGTAAAATAAAGGTAAAAAAAATACAAAGGTAAACCAGTTGGCTTAGAACACCCTGGTGCTGTTGCTATTCAAGGAGTCTTTTGAAAGACTTTTTTGAGCTGTACATTAATGTAACCAGCTTTGGGAAACAAGTCTTTGGAGATGTCTTTCACAGAGCCTCCATTCTTGAAGAGCAAGCTCTAGAGTAGAATGTTAGAACCTATCTCCAACATTCTGTCACTTAATAGGAAACTTTCTCTTTAAGAACCTTTCCTTAAAAAATCTTTTCAACGTTGTTAACCAGGAGATACAGCATTGAAATGCATTACCGCAATGACACTTCAAAGGATCCTTACCTACTCACTCTGCCAGGATGCACCTCTTCTTGTCCTCTTGAGAAGTTTGCTGAACTAGTTTCTCCTATGATAACAGAAAACTGGTCAAAAGAATGTGGGAAGAAAGACAAAATGAAAGGTAGTGTAACCAGTCTGTGTTTCTTACCTAAGATACAGAGTCAGAAGTTGTATCAATGGCTCCAAACTTGATGCCTTTCACATAATAGATAAATATCCCTTTAACAACTATGTACCAGATTTACTATGGACAGAGGAAGTCAAGAGGAATTAAATTTCCCTGAAAATATGAAGAGTAGATTTGCCCATCAGTGTGAATGGAGTGTTATTATTAGCATACTCACATAAGGACCTGCCCGA
This sequence comes from Calypte anna, assembly GCF_003957555.1. Classification (NCBI taxonomy): domain Eukaryota; kingdom Metazoa; phylum Chordata; class Aves; order Apodiformes; family Trochilidae; genus Calypte; species Calypte anna. The sequence goes on along the minus strand of NC_044245.1, from coordinate 55,329,157 downwards.
AGATCATGGCCAAAACAAGAGCTCCACCTGTTGAAAATTTCAAACACAAATATGAGTATAGGAACTATATAAGGATTCTTGTGTATGTTTTATGCATCAGACCTTCTGTAGACACAAACCAAAAATGGCTTGCACATGCACAGCAAGACTGGTGCATTTGCATAGCAAGACTGATGCACCTCTATTTCTGGCATGTGTGTTGAGGATACCTTAAATTCTGCTGTACACACAGAGTGTAGCTGATCCACACAGACATAGTAGCTGTTTGCCTCAGATTACCAACAGCTGACAGCTGATAACCTCTTCCTTCCTAAATATTATTTCTAGGAGGGAAGTACAGGACAAAGCAACACTTAGTACTTTCCAGTGGTCCTGGTATTTCCCCCTTTCTGCATACATTCAGTGTTTTGCTGATCCCTGATGAAATTTCTAATTTACTTGAACTACACATGGTCCTTCTTGCCCAGTAAAAACTTAGCAGTAAGATTTACCCCTGTACATGAAGCTATCTATGCATTTTATACTTATGATGTATGTGTCAGTAAATGCAGGATGTAGTCTTGCCAGAAACATGAGCAAAATGTAACTGTACTTCAACAGTACATATCTGCAACTAGACTCATATCTGTACACAAATTTATATGCATTTATGTCTTTCCCTCACTCCATTTTTCTCTTTTTTTTTTTTCCTTCACAGATGTTCTTATTGGATTTGATGTTGCTGTTGGCTTGTTGTTCATTTTTGACCTTGTACTGCTCTACCTCCTTTATCATTATGGACGCTGCAGGCGCAGAAACAATTACCAAGACATTTAGAGGGGATGTAAAGAAATGAGAGGGCAGATAAATATCAAGCAATCCTTTAAGTTGCCAAATTAATCTCCAAAACATATTGAATAAACTTGAAGAGCTGAGGTATTTGTGGCCTAGCTCCTGAAAGACTAAACACCCTCAGTGAGAAATACTGTAGAAAGATGATGGTGTTAAGTTTAGGTTTTGTAGAAAGATGAAATTACTCCAGTTTCTATCTTTAGGTTCTACACTATTATCACTCTAAAGTCAATAATTGGGGTGAAGGGATTCTATTGCCTATTCTTTTTTATATTGCTCATGACCATTTAGCCCTCTGCTTCTTTTTTACTCTGCTCAATGAGCCTGTCCTTAAAATCATGGTCTATACTACTTCCTTATAAATGGCTATTTTGTTGATGCACAGGAAAATGTTTTCAGTGGGCAGAAGCCACAATTACTCTGTGAAAAACATTCATATTAGCACCTGGGTGTACTGTTTCTGCATTTATTCATGCAAAGTTTTGACCTTGGCCTTCAGCTAATAGAAGTCTGCAGCCTGCTTTTCAAAGGAGTTATATTACTACAGCTCTCCCTGAAATTATTAGAAACTGAGGAGAGCTGTCACATATCCAGGCATCAGTCAAGAGGCTTAGTGCAAAAAGGTCTTGGTCAGTATCCACAACTACAGTAATATGCATAAATAAATACATTAAAATCTATTTTCTCTTGTTACACTGCTTTCCTATTTTTCTGAGCTTTTATTCATGAATGATCCTTTGCCTGTATGTTTTCTGCAATGTATCTGTTCTCTGTCCTCCTTTGGCTCCCTTCTATAACCTTACTTCTTTGAGTCACTCTTACAGTAATCTTCCAGCTGCCATTCAGTTCATCGCCTCTCATTTTAGTTTGCAGTAACTCCTTTTGCTCCTTGCCCTGTTCAAAATCCCTTATGTTAGCAAGACATGCTGAAAGTAAGAGAACAGTGACTGCTTTGGTATGCTGATCTCTTCTGTGCACTATATTTTGTTTAGAGTGTAAGCTCCTAAGGACAGGTAATATTTTTCCATAATTGCTCTCTAGTGTAATAACCTAGTATTAGTATACTGATTAGTATTAGTATAATAAGCTAGACATTTCACAGAATTGTACTATGTAGGGCTTGGAAGGGATCTCTAGTCCATATAGTTCAAGCCCCCTGCCAGGCTATGTTCACATACAGGAGGTTGCACAGGATCACATCCAGATGGGTTCTGAATGTCTCCAGAGATGGAGACTCCACCACTTCTCTGAGTAGCCTGTTCCAGTGCTCTGCTGCCCTCAAAGGAAAGTTCCTGCTCGTGTTTAGATAGAACTTCCTATGTTCAAGTTTGTGGTCATTATCTCTTGTTCTGTTTCCATTTTATAAGATAGAGGAAATATAATCACATGATCAAGTGATGAATTTAGTTCATCATTTAGTAAGGAAGTTTTTATTGTACAACAGCTTGGGGCAAAGCTGTCAAAAAGATGAAAAAAGATGAAAGGTTATCCTTAATTCAAATGTTTTGGATGCACAAGCTTCAGACTGTAACCAGTAGTTCTGATCCTCAGTGCAAAAACCTAAAGAAATGTCTGTATTACAGTCAAAAGTGTACAGCAGCTCTAGGAAACAAACCTGACCTGGCTTGGCTACCATTAGCAGTGCACTAATAGTGGGGAAAGCTCAGGACAAACTGCAAAGCTGATGTTGGCTTCTGAATACATTGATGTATGTACAAAGTAAATATCTGAAACTGAAGTCTGTATTATCAGAGGCACTCAGAGTCTTAAGTGAAGATGTCTTGTTCACTGATAACATGTGATAAGAACAGGTTTTGAGATACTATACAGTCAGTTGGTTGCACTCCACAAGAAGTAAGATGAGGCATTTTTTTTCCAAGATTTCTTGGAAAAAAGATTTCTTCTTACAAAAAGAAGTACAACCAGATAGAAGTAAAATGTTAAGTGTCTGGGACATCTTTTGTGGTTTATGCTACTCAAGTTTAAACTGTTACAGAGAATTTCAGGAGATGAGGCAATTCTAGCTGTGGCAGAAGTTGTGATGAAGTATTTTTTTTGTAGGGGCACCTTTTCACTAGCAGTCATACTTGAAAATCATAGAATCAGAGAATGTTTTGGGTTGGAGGGGACTTCATTTACTCCCGACCACCCTGCCATGGGCAGGGACACCTACCCTTCGATGAGGTTGCTCAAGGCCCCATCCAACCTGGCCTTGAACACTTCCAGGGAGGGGGCAGCCACAACTTCTCTGGGGAACTTGTGCCAGTGTCTCACCACCCTCATAGTGAAGAATTTCTTCCTCATGTCTAACCTAAACCCACCCTCTTTCAGCCCTTGTCCTATTGCTACATGCCCTTGTAAAAAGTCCCTCCCCAGCTTTCTTCTAGGCCCCCCCCTCAGGTACTGCAATGTCCATGCACTTTAAAAAGAATCCAGTGAACACAACTTATAGAGAATGTAATGGATAGTTTCCAATGACGTAACTTCATAATTAATGAATGTACAATAAAAATATAATACATTAGTAATGTAGACCCTGAATCTCACTTATAATAAAAGTGCTTTGTCTTGCTGTGGTTAAATCAAATAAAAATTCTCCAGTGGAGTAAAAGGTTATAAGAGCCAGGCAAGTTTGTGGCTTTTTAAATTTTTTAGCAGAATCTGCAGGCTGTTACTAGAATACATCTTGTCTCCAGGAAACTTGTAGCACTGAGATAAAGAACATTAAAGAAGCAATTCAAAATTTACAGTTATATTTGAGTGAAAAATAATGGAGCTTTCAGTATGCCTAGAGTTTCCAAATAAAAGTTAATGTTCAGGTTTGATTCTTCTGTAAGAACAGATTTTTTGGCATGAATAATATTGCTGATGATGACATCAAAGCTCTTCCTTTTGCCCTCTAGCAGCAACATCACCTGCCTTTATGATAATTATAGTAGCAACCAGTAGCTCTGCTTCAGGGTTTTCTGATGCATATGGTAGACAGCACTGCACACACAGCCCTTTTCAGCTCAGTCAGCAACAGCCTCCTCTTACTGAATTGATTTCATTCTGGAACTTGTTTATTCAAAGTCCTGAATATTGCACAGTGCAGCCATCTGGCTTCCAGAGTAACACTGGCTCAACCTGGAGCACTCACATTTGTATCTGTAATGTAAGGACAGTTGTTCCAAATGATGTTATTTCTTCTCACTCAAATACATTTTGTTCTCTTAAGTGTGCTAAGATGCAGAAAACAGAATATCAAATACACTGTATTAAAAATAAATGTTAAAAATAGTACTGCAAAAAGAAGAATGGGGATTTGCAATGCTGGAATTTGAGCGTGATGATGAGGATAGAGGCTGGTTTACTGTTAGGTACATAACCTTGTTATTCCATGTTGACGTCAGCAATATTGCAAAGGATTGGATTCTTGTCATGAAATAGCTGAAAATATTGTACTCCGTAAAGCATTTATGGTAAAGAAAGAGGGGTATGCAAGGTGAACATTTGCCTATAAAGGGCTAGCTTTATTTATTTAGACAATGTTTCTTCATCAGACATTGCTAACTATTAGCACTGAAATAAGCATGAGTTTCTACTGGAATAATAGCACATCATGTGAACATACACATAATGTAATTACATAGTCTCTTCTCTGACTAGGCAACTTCACTTTCAAAGGAATTTTAGCACTAGCAAGGCCTGCAGGTCCATGTCTAGGAGATTGGGTACATATGAACAGACGGTCAAAAAGACATGTCTAAAGTCCAGTTGCGTTAATTTCTGTAATTTCTCTCAAAATGGAGAAATAACACTACTTCCTCTCCTGAGATGGATAGCATGTTGTCAAATTCATCCATCCAGCAAGCTAAGGTTACAGTGATCTTTTTAAAAATCCATATAGAGAAAAAAAGATTTCATTTATCAATTCAAAATAGTTGGTGGCAAAAGAAAATACTCCATTCCTCCTTTTCTATATTTAGATGGAGTCATGTCCATGTCAAAAAAAAGGTATTTTTTCTGTGCTCTGGTTATGGCAGCTAAAGCTCTTCCATTTTCCTATAGGGAGCCCTTGACATAACAATTCTGCTAGCTTATTGATCTTATAAACTATGGAAAGAAGGTGGCAAGATGCAGGATGATCACCAAGACTTATCTTTAGGGAGACAAGAACTAAAAGAATATGTAGACTCAACATCCTGCAATTTAGAGCCCAAATAGGAAAGCATATGTCCTACATTCTCTAAAATACCAGTCTTCACAGAATTTGTATCAAGAATTACAGAAAGACTAGCAAAATTCTGTAAAATCCACTACTATTGAACAGGTTTCCAGTACTTGGAAGCAGAGCTCCTCCATTCTTTCCATTCTAAGGCTTTATCAGAACTTCTCATGGATATTTTTCAGGTAGCAGTAAGAGCTGAAGCTGACCTGTCTCAGTTTAGTTGTTAGGTTGAACCAAAAACCAGAGAAAGAATTCCTCTCTGTAACCCTCCTCCACTCTTCTAAGGGAAGATAAAAGGGGAAGAAGGAAGGGGGACCTAAAGTTTGAAAATCAGAACTGATTTAGATGCCAGTTCTCTGTAAAGAAGAACATTCTCCACCATGAAGTGCTGTTATCATTGATAACTGTCTCACTTCAGCCCTAAGAAGTATCCTGCCTTCAGCAGAATTACAGGCAAGAGTATGATTACTTAATAATTATTTACCTGATGCTTCAGACAAGTAATGCTGAACAAAATGCTAGGAGATTTTCATAGCCCTACCTTGCATTATCAAAAGTGGACTAGGCATGAAACTTTCTTCTTTATTTCAGTGAAGAAAGTGCTGCTTTGGAGAGTCTAAACAGATGCTGACTCCTCTTGAGTGTGTCATTTTATAATGACTTATCTTTCTGGATTAGTCTGCAGTGTAGAATGTAGCTCTAAGTACATTTTTTATCAGAGAAAACATAAAGACTTCTGTGAGGCTCTTGCTGACGATACACTTGGACTGTTAAAGACAGTGACTAAATATCCTGAAATAACAATTATAAACTCCAAAAGAACTGCATTGCTGAGGCAGAAGGATGTTACAGACTCATCTGTTCAAAGCAGCTCCTAAGACAAAAAAAATACTATAGGAATGGTCACAAAATTCTATGATTTTATGAGGTTTCTAATAGTAATATCTAATACCTTTGCAAATCAGCTCTTTTGTCAGGAAATTATTGGGATGATCCTGAAGCTATTCTTCCTCTTCTTCTTGGAGATGTTTTTGTTTCCCACCATGTGCTTACATGGGTATTAGGCCTCAGTAAATGCTTCTGTGACAGGACCACTCAAGATTTCCCTTAAATTTGAATAAGTGTGGATGAGTGAGGAAGGAGTGAGCCAGACACTTGCATTCTCAAATCAGTCTTCAGTTCTGTGCTAAGCAATTGATGCAAAACTAATAGCAAGCCAATACTGCAAATGGGAAAAAAAAAAAACCCCAACACTCAGACAATCTGCATGTTTCATGATGTATAATTTGAAAAGTTATTCCCTCATTATTTTAAGGAAGATGCAAGCAGGACAAAGCATCTTGAAGATGCATAATGGCATAATCTTAGTTGAAACAAAGCATGCAGTAGAAATGTTAAACAGTCTGAGAAAGAAAGCAAAAGGAAAAAAAAAGGAAAATCTATGTTTCTGCATACCAACATTATGTCCTGGTAACTACTAACAGAGCCTGAAAGATCAGTCTCAGAAGCCAACCTAAATACAGAAGCAGATGAGGAAGTATAGTTTTATAGTAAAATAGTATAATACTAATAAAGAGATAATTTCTTTAGTAGTTTAAAATTTTGTAGTATTATAATGCTTTTCCCATTACATAAAATCTGTATTTATAGATTCTTTTGCTTTTAAATATTGTCTGGTGACCAAACTAGTTCTAGATAATCTGGTGAATGCTAAGCATATCATTCCATAAACCAGATCCAATAATTTTGCATAGTGGATGGGCAGTTCTGCCAAGTGTTTACCAACCACTGGGTTGTGTGGTTTTCATCAATCTTTAGTCAGTCTTCTGCTGACCAAAGCTGTTAATAGCACAGCCTAGTCCTAGGTGGGTAATGAAATGTCTCAGTATATACTAGATAGACTCTTTGGCAGTCAGAAACATAATGGCATGAAAAACAGCTCCCATGGTAGAGACAATTTGTGGAAGCCTAACAAGTTTCCTTTGCACTGAAATATATGAGAGAAAAGCTAAGGGACTAGGTATTTCCCTAAGTGTGTTACATTATTGTCAGCTGGGCAGTGTGGAAACCCCTCAAGATGAATTTAGGCTTGGAAAAAAATCTTTTGAATAGAGAACAGGAAATTTGTTTAAGGTTAGCAGTATTTAGGAAAGGGCAAGCATGAAAACAGAAGCTATTTTAATAGGGTGGTCTGCTATTTGAAGAATATTTTAAACACATCATTTACGTCACGTGTGTAGAGAGGAGCAGAGGCTTTGGTTTATCTGTACACATCTTCAGATACAAAAATTCTTGCATTAAACTCTCAGTTAAAAAATTCTTGAGGTATCTGGAGTTGAGGGATTTCTGAGTAGTGAGTAAACTACAGCCACATTTTTCTGTAGGGATGGCAAAGCCATGAGAGCACTAACTTCCCTTCAACAGTGGCAAATCCTCCAAAACAAGATCAAGGTTATCCCACTGCTGCAGGGCAGGGTAAGCTGCCACAGTTCCTCTAGGAACTGATAAAGCAGGGTGCATAGACTCAACATCCCCTCTCTTGCCAAGTCCCTACCAGAGGGTTCCTGGCATGCTCCATAAAAGTAGGTTGTCTGCTTGAACCCTAGGAGTCTCTTCACCTTTTTAACTCTCTTTGCAACACCTTTAACTACATCTTCGTGTGTGTTAAGAAAAGCCTGAGTCACAATTTCCCACTGATTACTGGAAGCATTGTGCCACCTACTGCCTATACAAACCCTATGTGTTTGCAGCTTTCCACCTAAACTGTAAGAAAGCTTGTTTTAAATGGCATTTAGCCCACTTGGATGCTTCAGACTCTGAAGTCAAACTCATCTTGGATGTAAAAAGGCCAGTTCTGCCCTTCTGGAACTAACTTCTTTTTTTAAAAGAGTAGAGAAGAGATTGTTAGCAATTTTCTTCCAGATCATCTATGCAGGCAGTTGATGCGTAGGTTAGTGTCAAATGAACAGATCTTGCTGCTTCAGAAAATAAGACTTCACTACACACTTGGTTCAGGGATTTTTTCAGTAATTTTTTTTTCCCACAGAAAAAGCCTCCTACCCATATCCTCCTTTATTCAATGTCCAAACATCAGAGAATGATTACATTTTTCTAACCTTCTGTTAGTCTGTGCCCACCTTAACCTATGTTATACAAAAGGAAGGAATACTTACATTGTGCTTGATAGATCAGTATCTCCCTAGTGCTACAAGCTAAGTGTTTTAGTGTCTTCTACTCTGCTGGAGTGGAGTATGACCTTTCCTTCAGTCACTTTCTCTAACAAGTTAGCTGCATAGCATAGCTGTTTCTTCCCCACCCTTTAAAAAAGAAAGCAAACCCAAACATGTAATACTGTTAGACAAATATGTTAACTATTAGCTCAAAAGCATTTCCCTGCAATAAGTAGCACCTGATTTAGCTAATTGTTTAATGACTTTTCATGTCTGAAAGCTACTGTTAAGACATTTTTAATCAAGTAAAATTTTCAAATTCACCATGCACAAAATTATTGAAGATAGTAGGAAAAGAAAAGTACCCTAAATTGAGCTGCTTAATTTCTGTAGTGAGCTAATGCAACAGAATCTGCAAATGAAAGAAAGTGAGGAGAAGCATCTTTGATCAGAGACTAATTGTTGATTATAGGATGAGCTTTGTATTCAATCTCTACGCTGACCACAGAATTTTCACCAGTATTTTCTCACTTCTTGGCGATTACAATTACTGAAACCATTTGTAATATCTGGCCACTCAGTCTGACACTTAAATCTGGGGATTTTTCAATATTTTGTCATCTGAAGTCAAATGCTGTTGTTATACACAGGTGCAACCTTTCCATCAGAAAGCAAAGAAAGATTTTTGTGGACTAGAAATATCAAAACTTGGTAGTTCCCTAATTCTGGTGAAATTTAGAACATAAAAATTCTTTAGCTTCTTTAAATTTGAGATGTTTTTATTTTACTTGTTCTTTTACTAACTGCTCCTGCCCTTATCATCTAGGAAGACCTGCCTTTTTTAAGCACTCTCACTGTGAGCAATAGGAGTCAATGGAGCTATGCTCATGTGATGTGAGTGCTTGCATAAGCCAAGGCTTGCTGAGGCAGTTCTTCCTACATGACAAAGGCAGGAGCAGTTAATAAAAGAACAAATAAAACCATCTCAGATTTTGGGAAGAGGTATTAAGTCTCTCTAGGAAGTTAAGAGAAGGAAATAAATTCTTTCTATGGGAAAAACAAAGCCATAATAAAGCAGTAATATTCTGCACTGGGATGCATGAAGCCAACAGCTATCAGAAGCTGAATGTAAAGGAAACAGAATCCCATGTGATTAATTGGAACATTGTCAAACTGAGCTTCAGTTTTTTAGTTCTGCTTTTAATCAGCAAAATTCATGCTGCACCACTGTTTACTGGTTGAACTGAAAGAAATTTAGGGCCACGGCTGAACAGTTTGTCTTTTATCTGTCAAGTGCCAAGTCATCACAATATGTCAAAAGCTCTGTTGGTATTCCTAAAAAATGGAGTGCATCAGATCTCTAAGCACGGGTCAGAGATAAAAACAAATTATATTTAAAGATACAACTGCTAGTCATTTTTGCATAAGAGCATAAGACAAATAAATTAAATTCAGTTTCTCTTACTAAGGCTACCAAAATGCTTGGTTTACTCAAATGTAACAAAATTCCAATTCAATTTCAAGCTATTGCTGTATAGATTATTGTTCTATACCTTTCTTGACTTTAATCTCACTTGTGCATGCAACAGTTTTCTTGTAAGGGTCAGGTCACTTCATAAGATTCACATCAGAAGTAGTCAAATCAGCGTATCTGCTGTTACCCAAATAATTACTTCTTTATAAAAGACTTAGCTTGATCATGCCCACGGCCTTTCCTGGTAATAAAACACTGATTTTGGAGAATGTGGGGAAAAAGTATCAGTAAAAAGCTTGAGCAATTATAACATCGGTTTATATGTTTATTAATGTTATTTTTGACATTCCAGCAGTGGAAGAGAAAATAATGAGCAATGAATTGGTGAAATGAAATTTGGCAGAAACAAAATAATTCTTTGCTTGTATGATAGCGAAAATGTTTCTTTTCATGGCTGCTATAAAATCACCACAATTGCGAGACAGCTCAAGCATTTTTAAACATCTTAGCCTAAGCTCCTCTCAAGTGGGTAACATTGACTTGCTGGCCAACTAATGAAGCATATTGGCTAATTCCAGTTCACTTTTAAGTAATTCATCAAATATCTCATTTACTCATATAATCCAAACCTTTTTTTATCAATATAGTGCAATATTAATTCAACATTTTCCAGAAATAAAGAGGCATAAATAGAAATACTTTCAACTTATTTTCTCACATGCCTATCTGCCTTACACTAAAAATGGAACAGCAAAAGTTTAGGGAAATTTGCCCAAAAGCCCAAGCATGAACAGTATGATTGTGAACTAGCACTAAGTAAGATTACATAAGTATCCATATGCTTATACTTAAAAACAACAGCAAATGCCTTAAACACCATTTGATGATCATGATCTCTGTCAAAGCAAAGCAAAAGGAGTGGGAAGATAATATGGACAATATATTGCTTGAAATGGATGCTAGAAATAGTGTTAACTGTGTGCACTTCTGCCTGGTTTATTGTGCTTTTCCATATCATACACTTCTCTTTCCATTAATTCAGCCCAATGGCCCAGTCATCTTATTACAGACAATTTTAAGGATATTAAAGGCAAAATACTTTTTCATCATCAGAAGCAACACTTCTGCAAGCTGAAATGCAGGCATCTCTGCAATAGATAGAAATTGTTAAGGGACTCAGTGATTTGCTCATACTGAGTAAACTGAAACAAAGCAAGAGCATGAGGAAAACGAAGGTGAAACTGTAAAGACCTAACCAAAAAAAGCTAACAACTCAAAAGAAAACAAAAGTTTCTAAAGCTCTGCTTCTCCTTATCGCAGAAAAAGAGAAAGAGCCTGAAAATTATGCTGACTGATGCTCTTTTTATGACTCAGAGTGTCTGGCATTGTTACAGTGTAGATGTCTTTCAGTAACAGGAAAGACAAACGATCAGCTTCTCTCTGCCTGCAGTTTGCAGTGCAGGAGCTTAGCAATATTGCAGCATAGTGCTACACTCTCCTTTTGTTGTTAACATGGATGTAACCTGATTATCACTGTAAATAGCTCATCACATGAGCTTCATAAGCACCAAGCCCATCTACTTTAAGCCTTCTTCTAAGGACAGAGTGTGTTGCCTGGTAATATTCCCAGCCCTCATTGACACCAGCACTAATGATCACTGTATTGCACAGTGAGCTTAACACATTCATCGTGTAAATGACCAGACCTCTTAACTCTGCGCAACAAGGATAACATATGCCTACAGGGAGTATCACTGAGCCCACCTCTGTGGGTTCAACCCCCCCTTTTTTTTTTTTGTGCATGAGCACCAGCAATGACTCATGCGCCAGAAACAGTGCCCCACATGTCCCATTTCTCAAACTGCTGCCTGTGAGAGTCTGGTCTCACCAATTTGAAATTGTCTCAAAAGAACAATTTTACAGTGAATAGCCCTGGCTAGAGTGGAGGACCTGGCCTGGCCAGAGCTGAGCAGGGGGTAATATCCATAAAGAGATAAGAACTAACAGCTGGGTGGAGACTACTCCCCTTTTCTGAGGGCCTTCAGTGCTGGATGTCCCTCAGACACCATTACCCTGGCCAGGGTGGAGGAAGCCACCTTGATTGTACTGGTGCTGATGTACCTGGCTGAGGAGGCTGGAAGTGAGTGGGAAGTGGCACCTGGAAAGAGATAAGAACTGATGAGTGGGTGGGGGACTGCACCCTTCTGTGGAAGCTCCCCTCCAGGCAGCCTGTCTGCAATGGCTCTGAAGCCAATGCCCCTGGCTGCTGTGGCAGCTGACTGACAGCTGCCCCTTTGGAACAAAAGGAACTCAGGGGTACATATGGCTGTCCAGGCTGTGGCTGTTTTGGTTGTCTCTTGATCCACTGCCATCTCACATCCAGCCCTGTCCAGGATCAGCGCCATCTTGAACTCGCTGGACAGCTGCACCCCTGGTGGCGACTCTGTTTCTCTCTCATTCTGTCTTCCCTCTTTCTTACCCTTTTTTCTCCACTTTTTTTTTCCTCTCTCATATCTTCTTTTCCTCTCTCCCTTTTTTTGACTGGCTCTATAATTTTGCCTGTGTCAATTGTCAAATAAAGTCTACTTGCACCCGACCCTTCTACGGTTGGGCTTTGGTTCACAGATACAAAACAAAAATAAATTTTGATGTTACCTCAGACCATAACACTTCCTTTTCCTGCCAAGCTGAAGGATATGGTCTATGGTTCATCTAAGAGTCTCCTCAGTGAGCTACCCGAAGGGCAGCAGCCACTCATCTCACCTTGACTGGATCTTGCTTGCTCCAGGTCGCCTCAGTGTTACAGAGACAGGTTGTGGGCCAGCTGGAACCTGTTGGCCCTGTAGTACCAAGGACATTTGGTGGATGTCCATCCTGAGCAGACAGGCTCTGGTCTGCCCAACAGGTCTGAGATGGCAGGAAAGTTTAATGCTTTAATACCAGATTAGACCACAGAAGGAATTTTTTTTTTAAGAATCCTTCTAATTCACATTCTTTCTCAGCAGGTTACCGTTTCAGTGTCTTGGCCTGCAAATTACATCATCATAATACCTTCTGTTCTTCTCTATGCACTTCATGAATAATTCTTTGTAGACAGGTGCAGATGGGCAGCCCTCTCTTGGGGTACAGCGCTTGGAAGTCAAAGAGGTGTTCTCACCAAGGTCCACAGTCAGTGCTCCCATTTTACTGCCTTTAGACTCAGCTAGCCTCATTCAGTGCTTCTGCTCGAGACTGAGCTAACCTCCTCCTTTGGCTGCTTGAGAGTGAGCTGAGTGTGTGCTGGGAAGCTCCCCTTTTATCAGCCCCCCAATCCTGCTCATGCACAGCTGAGGCAAACCCTAACTGGGCAGGGGCGGAGGCTTAACACAGGTGGGCTTAACACAAGCTCACACCTCCCACCTTGTAATTAACACCTGAGTGCCTCAAACATGGGGCTGTGTACACATGCTCAGGCCATTCCTCTACTCATTCCACTACAATTTTTCATGGAGGAAAGGCTGCACATTCTCAAGTACATTCTTACTCCCTGAGGCACTGTGGGCAAGGTTAATAATTCCTGTTTGTTGCTTTGTTCAGAGTTGTTTCCACTGGGCATTACAATCTCTTTCTTATTTCTGCTTCTGGGATTTGATCCCAGGCAGTACTTTTCCTCTATATGGTGTAATGCCCACAGTGGGGAATCAAGTGTTTGTAAGTGACTCTCTCATAACTTTTGCTGATGAATACAGCAGTGCTGAAGCAGAGAACCTGTTACACAGTTTACAGAGGTAATTTTGGTGTGGATGACCAAATTTAAAGCAGAAGGATGCTGTGAAAATGGAGTAATTCATGCTCCTGGAGCACTCTGATAGCATACTGAAGAATGTCACAGAAATGTCAATATGGAAATCAATAAATCTGGAGCTTGAATAATAGAGTTTGTTTAGTATACACTAAGTAAATGTTGGGCTAGCAAACCAGGCAATATGGGTAGAACACAATGTCATATTCATGTTGAGTCATGGGATCTTTTATCTTGTGAAATGAGTAAGACAAAATTCCCATTAAAAAAAAAAGAAAAAGGTATCTGCAAAGGCAGTTCTAATCTTTTGGAATATTCTAACTCTTAAAGTCTTTTGGTTTTACAGTGTCAATATAGCACAGATGTTTACATGTGTAGGTGTATATTTCTCTAGGTTTATTTAAGAAATACATAATCATGACGTGGGACTATATCGTATACCACATCCATTGCAATACTGACCTCTGAAAAGAACTAAAAGTATCTAGCAACAGAATTAATTTAGCATACACTAGAGAGGTGTATGCTGGGCATAGATGTGCATGGGCATAGGTTTCTTAGCTGAAGTCATCCTGGAGAAAACATGGGCTCTATTTTCACAGACTACTGTGGGTACTGTTTCTTTTGTCCTGTCTTCCTCAGCCTGATGATCTGCTAAGCCCCTTCTCCCTCTCCTTGCTTCTACATTGGAATCTTCCTAGTAACCTATACTGACTCAGCTCTTATTCCTTACAGTATTCCTCAGCTCAGACCCTGACTCCTTCCCTAGGCATTCTCAGTCCTTCTCCTCAGATATTCATATTATCAACAGTGATTCCCTTAGCCAGATCAAGGTGTTTCTCTCCTTGCACTTTTTTTACTTTCCCTTGTTCATGGGTTGTTGGTCCCAGTCTTCTTGAGAAAAAGTCCATTTTTCCCTACCTGACCTGACTACAGAGCCAAGGTCCACTCCTGGTAAAGAAAAAACCAACATGCATTTTCCTTTGAGCCACGTTTTTGCAGTCCACACTCTGAAGAATGCCAACTGACTCAAGCCAAAGTGCAGCAGCAGACTCAGAATATTTTACTGTCATTTTACTGCTTGGTTCATCGTTAAGGTAGTCAGAGAGTTGAGCACAGACAACTTCGTCCCGGTTCTACACACTCAGTGCAAACTAGCAAAGTTCTACACACTCTAGCAAAGCTTTTACACCAAAAGAAAACAGAGGTTTTGCAAAGTCAAGTAACCAAAGGCTGAGATCAACCCTAGTAAAGGCGCTTTCCCAGCATTCCACTCCTGACCACTTCCCAGCCGTTTGGGCCTTCTGGCAGCCGCTGGCACACTTCCAGTCCTTTTGAAAAACATGTGGATGTTATAAAGTTACAGGCACACCATCACCTGCTAAGGGCAGAGATGCCCTTCCTCCAGAATGGAGCTGTGCCTGGGGTGGTCGTGACCCCAGGGCAGGCCCCACCTTCGGCCTCCTGTGCCCCTGGCACAATGGTCACTGACAGACGACACCGGAACCGGCCAGCCAGTTAGCAGCAGCACCGCTGGAAGCGCAGCACCGCTGGAAGCAAGGTTTGCAGCCGAGTTCTGCGCCTTCGGAAGCTTTGCCGCTCCGGGCTGCAGAGCAAATGGAGGTGAGCAACCTGCAGCTCCTCCCTGCAGCCCTTCCTCTCCCGCAGCAGCAGCAGCAGCAGTCCCCCGTGCCCAGGACTTGCCCTGCTGACCGGGCTCTGCTCCCGGTACCTCTCTTCTCTGGGCTCCATCGAACCTTTCCCGGGCTCTGCTTTGAACCCGCGGCACATCAGGGCTGCAGCCCTGTGCCGCGGGGAATAGGGGACCGGGGAGAACAGGGAATAGGAGCGGATCTTGGCTCTGCAAATCACGTTCCCCTCTGCTGATGCGAAGTGGATAAATGCTTGTTTCAGGTGTGTGTCTGTGTGTGTGTGTGTGGTCTGTGGTCGCAAGGACTCTGGAGTTGCCCTGGAAAATTCTGACACGATCCTGTGCTCTGTGGAGCCGGTCCTGTTCTTCTGGGAAGTGATAGCTTTGGAAGGAGGATATGATGCGCCTGGTCCTGGCCGTGCTATTCCAGGTGGTTTGTTGGTGGCAGTGGTGAGGCTGTGGGCGCTGGCAGATGTCAGGGAGGGGGAATGGAGGGGTTGATCGGGTTAGCAGGAAACACAGGGAACTGAGATGTGATGAGGGAAGAGCGTGTAAACTCGTGTGCACGCTGTGTGTAGAGAACAAAGAGCATAGCAGGTGCTCACTGACTAGGTAACAAGTAGATGGAACTAAATGAGGTTGGAAAACACTTAAAAAGAAAAAAAGAAGTAATACTTCTAGATTTAGACTTTACATTTGCTGTTTAACTCAATCCTGTATATTGAGAAGAGGTCCAGCTGGCAGGGAGCCATCTCTAATTCAGGCTGAGAAAAGGACCCTTTCTGTTGTCTGCCCAGCATGGAAAAAAATCTGTATTGGATTTCAGAGTTTGTTCTTCAACAGTCTTAAGTGGGGCTTAAGTGAGAGCTCTGACCATTGCAGATTTGTGGTAGTGTAACAGAAATTGAGTTTCAGTGACTGAGATACCCCAGGGGAGGACAGGAAATACCTGGTGGTGGGCCACAGCCAGACTTGGTGGCAGCTCTGCAGTGGAGTACCTGGTTTGGGAGGATGTGTCTGGTGCATGTTCAAGTGGCCTTCACACTGCTACTGTAGAAATGTCAGGGGACTTGATGACTCTGCTGTAGGAAAGGAAGCTTTAGGTGGTTTTAACTTCCTCAAGAGCACCTGCTGCACTCAAAGCTGTGCAGCCCGAACAAGGCTGTGTAAAGTGAGTTTACTGTGATGGTCCTTTTGGCAAAAGGCTCCTTGCTGGTGTTGCAAGAGCTAATAGCAGAAGTAAACTTGTCTGCCACTGGAGCACAGCTGCTGAAACATTCCTTGCCTAAACTGTTACAACCTGTGTGGTTTACATTGAGCCTTGCCCAGTGCACACTGGGAAGTGTTCTTCCTAGGAAGGGGGGCTGAGGGCAAGGGAAAAATGCATTCCTGCACTAATGGTGGTATAGGGGTCCTGGACTCAGCTCCCCCTTTGAAACAGGGATCTGAGTAGGCAAGCTGTGACCTTTAGTCAGACAAGATCAAAATCAAAACTGGCATTCTGCCGCCTTGCCACCTTTTAATATTCTTTCTACCAATGCTTTTCTCTATCTCTGAGTCATGTTTCTGACTAATGCATAACAAAAGGATCTCCCCTGTCTGTAGGCTAGCATGGAAAGCAGTGATGTGGTATTCTGGCACTGGAAGTGGTGACATGAATCCACTCTGGTCAGTGAAGCAGTGGCTACCAGTCTAATGCCTGTGTTAAACAGAAGAGGAATAAGGAAGAAGCATCTTCTGATGAGCAGCTTAGAAGCTGAAGTACCTTTCAGAATGGATGCAAGCTCATCTCTGGGGCACCTGAATTTTGAACCTGCATCTCCATGTGCTTCATCTCCTGTCATGACTGGCTCTGCCATGTAGAAGACAGGCACTTGCTCAGACCGAGCAGCTTTAGTGTCTTCCTTTAAGGGAAGAAATGCTCCTATGGCCATCTTAACTTACTCATCCATAAACAAGATGTGTTGTCAGTGCCATTAGCAGTTGGGTGTCAGAGTATTTAAATGTTTGTATCTAAGCTACTGATTTTAAAGTCCCAGTGAAGGAGCTGGAGATATTGGGCGGTGTGCAGTGATCCAGTCATTCAGGTCATTGTAAAAGGGCAATGTGTTTTGTGCTATGAGCATTGGAATTCTTACTGTGGAGACCACTAAGCAGGAAGACAGAGTTCTAGGACATTTGTGCATGAGTCAAATTGCCACTGTTAGGAGATCTTCATTTACAGAGGAAACACAACCAAGTTGATCAATATCTTTTTCTGAAGTAAGTTTGATGGCAACAGTTGGGTAAAACTTCAGTAGACAAAACATAATAGAACAACTTTAAAAATAACTTAATCCAACTAATATTTAACATTTTCTACATTTCTCTGGGGGACTGACAGATGTGTCAGCCTCCTCACACCTAGGAGGCAATGCCCTTTTTCCTACTTCTTGCAATGGCAAGAAAAAGATATGTTTCAGGGCTTCTTCCAAAGTAATGCACTCTGCTGGGTCACCCTGCAGCACCTTTTCAATGAGGTCACCATCATAGCAGGCCATGAATATGCTCGTGAAGAAAACAACAGCACATGTTTTTGTAATTGTGTTCTTGGACTTCAAGCTCCTTTCCACAAAAGCATTTTTCCTCTGTCCTCTTACATCAGTGGCTTAAAGCACCAGGAGATGTATCTCCCATCAGAGATGTACTGGTTAGGGAGCATGCAGCCACAAACAGACCAATGTTTGTTGTTGGAAGATGTTTTGTCAAACAAAGAAAAGTACCAGATTCTTCTAGACTGTGCCCCTTTAAATGGAAAATATCCAATTGGAGAGATGGCAACTCTCATCATGGCACATTTAGAAAAAGCAAAAACAGGAAGAAAAGACTTGCAAAGCCCCCCAACAACTTATATGAGAACATACTCCATGTGGAAAGTCAATCTATACATCTGGTACTTCGGACATCATCACTCTGACTGATGTGGTGACCCTGAGAGGTCACCTGTCTGATGTCATCCAGCCTGAATGGCAGAAAGCCATTCTTTTCAATGACATTGCACTTGCTGAGCCCCAGTAGCTCATAAACAATGGTACTCAAAGCAGCCTAATGCATGTACAGAACTGGAAAAAGAGAAAAATACAGGACTTGCACCAGGCAGTCCATTGACATGTGCCTTTGCTATATATGTCACATGTTCCAGAAAGCAACATCTCAGAAATCTTAAGGCCAAAGCACAACTCTCCTTCTCCACTACCACCAGAACATCCTCTCTTCTATCTGACAGAATACAGACTGAGTCACAGGCATCCAGGATCTCCAGACGCCCATTGCTCTGGCTTCCCTTGATGGACATGGGCTCACTGCAGTTGGGTTCCAGGTGAGCATGCTGCTTGACTCCTGCTTATTCCTCAGGGAAGAGTTGGACATGCCTGCTTCTGACACTTGGCTCACCATAGGCCCCATCTCTTCCAAAAATTTGGTGTAGTTTGGTGGCATGAAGAATTTCCTTGACTGTTGGTGCACCTTCTCCTTTGTCTTGGACTTTGGTTGGCTCCCTGGTTGGCCACAAGCAGGTCACAGTTTGTTACTGAAAGATGCTGTTTTGTTCCTTCACTAAAAGTAGTTAATTTAACAAGTAGAAAGAAGTAGAAAATTTAACAAATCAGGAAAAAAATAGAAGCATACTTACAGCTCACAGCTTTACAGATCTGATAGGCCACCTGTCTGATGTTGTCCAGACTGAAAGGCAGAAAGCCATTGTCTTCAATGAAATTGTACCTGCTGAGTCCCAGCAGCTCCTAAACAATGCAGACATAGCCATGGTACTCAAAGCAGCCTATTATCTGGACACAGGAACTGGAAAAAGAGAAAAATACAGGACTTTCAACAGGCAGTTGCATACAAAGCTTTGCTACATGTATCACATGTTCCAGAAAGCACCATCTCAGAAACCTTAAAGCCAAAGCACAGCATGGTTGGCTTTGTCTACTTACTGTGTCCTGCTGGGGCCCAGTGCATTTGAGTAGTCCAGCACTTGTACTTCATTATAACCTGCCATGGAGTGGCTATCAACATCTTTTGCTATTTTCACAGCCACGTGTCTGCCGTTCTGGAAAGACAGGTTTTTAACAGGGAGGAGAACAACGAGTAATTTTACCTGAGATCTTCAGGAATTATTTCCATCTACGTTGTCTATAACAATGGGAACCTTATCAGAACAGGCCTTCGACTGTAAGTGCATTCAGAATTAATCTAAGCAGGGTTCATCCATGCATAGACATAAGTAGAATTTAAACTCAGAAAACCTACTCGCTGTACCTTACGTATTGGTGTTACTGCTCGAGGTTCAAAGCCCCATTTACCTCCTCTTTCCACGGACATGTCCTGGGCTAATACCAGAGGAACTTCCACATCTCACAGCCTCACATCAGTTTCTGCTTGGGAACTGCAGAAGCCTTCAAGGAAGACAGAGCACCAGGTGAGAAAGTAAAGATAAACCCCAATGCAATCAGAACAAACTTTCCCAGCCATACTGTGAGTGCATCATTTAGAAAAATTACATGTATTTCATTAAAAGACTTACTCTCTGTGATTGATGTGTTCCACTACTTTTCCAAAAGTGTCCTCACTCAAGGCAGCAGCAATCTCATCCAGAAGGAGAAGAACTCTCAGTCACGCAAGTTGTGAGGTTACTCAGCTATTGAAAAAAACCCCAACAAACAGGAATGGAACAAACAAAAGGACTGGATTCTTCTAGACTGTGCCTCCTTAAAAGGAAAATATCCAGTTGGAGAGATGTTACTGGCAACTCCCATCAAGGCACATTTAAAAAACGTCAATACAAAAGAAGTCAATACAGAAAGAAGTGACTTGCAAAGCCCACTAAGTTCTTATGCGAGAAGAAACATACTCTGTGTGGAAAGTCAGTAATATTCTATACATCTTGCACTTTGGACATCAACAATCTGACTCATGTGGTGACCCTTCTCGTCATCCTCTGTGGTGCTGGATCTGTTCCTTGGAGGACTTTGGGATGGTGTAGGCAATCAATAAACCCAAGTGAATTCAGGTCAGAATAGGAAATTCAGTCAGCAGGGAGACAGATATTCAGGCATTCAGATACACACCAGGCCACCATGGGTTGGCAAGACCAACTTCACTTTCAGTGCCCAGAAATTCACAGGGCATATAGTTTGTGTTACAGGAGGGAAACATACTCAAATGTTTTCAGATGACAGCTCAAAGTGGCAAGGCAAAATTACAACATGATTACACTTCTTTAAAAAGATTGGTTCACTGAATTTTACTTGAGGATTTCAGTGTCCATCTTTTTATAACAGCAAAAGGATTTAATAATTATACTTACACAATAAATATAGCAGCAGGGAAATCGTGTTTCTGCCCAGACGAAAAGTGTTCTTTCTCATAGGTGAGGATCTGCTGTAGACCCCACTGTCACCACCTGTGCAGGGGCCCTGCCCAACCATCTCCCACACCTGAACCTCCAAGTAGCCAGAGACAGCCCCACTGCCCTCATCCTCGCTCAGGCACTGCTCTTCCAGCTCCAGGAACATCTGCAATGAGTCCGTGTTGGTCAGCTCATGGCTCCTTGGGCTGGCCATGCACTCTGAACTGCCAAAGTTCTCAATCTGTCACTGTCCCCCCTGTCCTCCATACAGCTGGTGCTGCCAGTAAGGTGACTGCTGGCAGCCTCCAGGGATGTGCAGGAACAGCAGGTTGCTGGGCTGGGGGCAGAGCCATTTGCTGGAGTGGCAAACTGTCTCCTCTCTCCAGAAATATCTGCCAATCAACAGCTCTTCTTCACTGCCACCAGAACAGCCTCTCCTCTCTCAGATAGCTTACTGGCTGACTCAAAGGCCTCCAGGATCTCCAGATGCCCATTGCTCTGGCTTCCCTTGATGGACATGGGCTCACTGCAGTCGGGCTGGCCCAGGTCCTGAGTGGGCATGGTGCTTGACTCCTGCTTACCCCTCAGGGAAGGGTTGGACATGTCCACTTCTGACACCTGGCTCACCAAAGGCCCCATCTCTTCCAAAAATTTGGTGTAGTTTGGTGGCATGAAGAATTTCCATGACTGTTGGTGGGCCTTCTCATTCACCTTGGACTTTGGTTGGCTCCCTGGTAGAGGTTGCACTCGCTTGCAACTTCAAGCTTCAGTGTACTGAAGATGACTCACTTGTACAACTTCATTCTTTCTGGCAGCTTGGAGTCCAGTATGTCAGCAGCTCCTAGAAGCCCATCCCTTGACATGGTACTGCCAACGCCATTGCCAAGGGAGTTATTGGAAAGCTGCTTGAGCTTCAGTTTCCAATCAGTTTCTTCATTAATTCTTATTGTGTCCTATATCCACCTCTAGGGCACATAGTAGTCCTTAAAGTAACCATCCTCCTCCTGGCCCTTCCCCAGGAAAGTTCAGTTTCCCCACAAACAGCCTGGATGGCTCAGGGGTTTGCCCATGCTCCTGTCCTTACTGCTGACTCAGGCTTGGACTAAACTGTCCCTCCAATGGACCCTGAAGGTTTCTTACAACCCAAACCCTTACATGGGTCTAGGATTATGATGAAACCACCACAGCAACCTTTCCACTGGCACTGCTGGAAGCACCACACGGAGACATATGACTTGGAGAACCAGCTTTCAGGAATAAGGCTCAGTTCACTCTGCTGAGGTGATTACCAAGGGACGGCCGAAATCCTGGAAGCTCCTTTGGAGAGAGGTGATGGGTGAAGGGCTGCAGGAACGCACAGGGAGGTGAAAGGTTTGGCAGTGTTCTGTGTGCAGCAGTAGTGAGCAGTAGAGAACAGCTGGGACAGGACCTGGGTGAAAATGCAGCTGCTGGAGATGAGCAAGTGCTGGGACACAGTGTCCAAGCTGTCCATGTCAAAACAGTCCAACCTGCAACATGCCTAAAGCAGGTGAGAAGAAAATGGGTGAAAATGATCCTGAAGAGCTTTGCTGGGCTGCTGGTTTGTGGTGGGAGGTTAACACCAACCTCAGAGAAGAGGCTTTTGCCATGGATTGATCTGGCTGAGCAGGGTCCCCCAGCCCTGCAGCAGTTAGCAGTGAGAACTACAAAGCAGTGGGCTGGAGACTGTGATTTACTTCTTTTTTCCCCCCAAAAGACAATAACTGATGTGAAAAGGGAGGATGAAAAGGTCTCGCCAATGTGCATGGTATGAATAGTCCATACAGGCCTATGCCAACGTCCAGAGCCAGAAAGAAACCTAGATTTAAGCAAAAACAAAACAAAACAAAAACCAAAAACAAAGGTTAAAGGCTTTTCAGTAGTTCTTATGTCAAGTCAGCAATTTACAGCAACAAATAAATTCTCAAATGGGTCAGAATACAAGGAGCTGTGCTGGGTTAAAAAACACACAGTTCTTCAGTGCAGCGGATGTCAAGGGGAGGGAGGTAAGTAAGGTGCAAATACTGAAAACCTCCTTCTGCTGCTCCTACTCTCTGGCTGCTGAAACTGGCAGAGAAAACGTGAACTATTCTGGGACCCCTCTGTGAGTCGGGGAGACTGATGCCCCCTGTTGGACCCCTGCCTGGGAGAGGGGATGCTGCAGAGGCTTTGCAGTGCCAGGACTGGCTGCTGCTTCGTTCCATCCCAGGGAAGAAATGAGTCCTGGTGCTGAGCCCTCCCGTTCAGGGGTGCTGGGCAGGTGCTTGAATGCAGCCTAAGCAGTGCTAAGGATTTGGGTGCTGGTTGGTTGGGGCACAAGCAGGAATTCATCTCCAGCTGCTGATGCCTCTCTCTGCTTCCCTTGCAGGCAACTCACAGTGGGGATGGCCAAGCCCTCCAAAACCCCAGCCATGTCCAAGAAAACAGTCACTGGTAGTTGAGGAACTCGAAGCCTGCAAAGACACTCCTCTACCCACACCCACCTGACTTAAAAGAAAACTCCACCCATGTCCAGCTTTAACCCCGCTGCACACATTGAATGGATATTTGTTCAAATGTGGTAAACTCTGTTGTTCAAAGTGGAAAAGGAAGTGGTGGCACATGGCTGTCTTATATGTTTGGCTTTTTTGTTTTTTTCTTTTTTTTCTGTCTTCCTATTTTCATGGGAATACTGATGAAGGTCAAAATGGCCTCTCAGTAGCCGTGTTCAGAGAGGGGGCTGAAAAACTGAAATGTGGGAGAAAGAAAACAAAACAGCTAACCAAAAGGGAAAATGAGAAAAAAAAAAAAAAAAAAAGGTGAATCTGTAAAGAAAAACTAAAATAGAAATAGGATTTCTGTGGGGTGCAGGGTGTGAACCTGCTTTACCTTTTAGGATTGTTTCCTAAATGTCTTTCTAAACTTAACTTGCTGTCCCAGCACAGCAAATTCTATTTAAAAACAAAGCTCCAAATCCTGGAATGTTCAAGAAACTCTCTTTCTGTAAATCACAGCTACCTCACTCAGAGAAACATGAGGTGAGGGGACGTGGGACTTCTGTTTCCATTTTCTGAAAGCTACATGGTATTACCTGAAGGAAATGGAGCTTGAATGAACAAAGGTGCTGACAATGGCTGTCTTGAAAATACTGTCCTAACAACTTTGTTGTTAAAACACAAATAGGTGGTGCTGGGTTTGGGGAGGGGACTAACGCTGCAGCTGGCCAGAGGACAGCATCCTAATCCAATTGTGGGTCTGGCTCACTCCAAGATATCCCTTAGCAGGGGGGGTTCCTACAAATGAGATGGTTTTTCTGGACTGATGTCCTGAGAGAGCAACCCACTGGTGCTGTGCCTGTGCCCATGGTTGTGCCGGGAAGGCAGAGGGGATCCAAGGGGAGCACAAACTGGGGAGGCGCTGGAGGGACTGGGGTGCTGGGGCCTCCATGGGCAGCAGGGGCAGCTGAGCTTGGGCAGGCACTGGGGGGACCAGAGGTGGAGGTGGCAGCTAAGCTCCCTGCAGACCATCACCCTGGGATGGCTTCCTGGGGAGTGCTGGGGCAGGAAGGCACTATTGCTAAAAGAGATGCAATTCTCTGGGCACTGTAAGGAGCCCTTGGCAGAGAGTGTGAGCTCACAGCAACCTTTTCATTTAGCCAGGGAGTTTGAGGGCTGCTGCTTCATTCCCCGTGCTTGTTGAGCATCAGCCACTGCCACCCTTGGTGCCTCAGTAAGTGATATTTTGAGGATGCAAAGGCTTAGTTTGGGCAAGCATTCTTCTGATGCAAAAACCCTAATCTGATTCTTCTCTTCAGAACCTCAGTTTCATTCCCAAACTCTTCATGTGAGAGAACCAAAGACCCATTTATAGAGTCCCAGCCCTCACTTTCAGAGTTCAAACCCTTAAACACTTCAAGCCCTCATTTACAGCTCTAAGCCTCAACTCCAGTGCCCAAAGCCCTGGATTAGGCATATAAACTTAGGTATGTTGCTCCACATTTGACACCAAAATCTACTTGCTGCCCTCTCATGGATGAACAAGGAGTTCCTGAACGAAGGAGTTCAAACACAACGAAGAAGTCTAAGAGGGTGGAAGCAGGGACAGGCAACCTGGGATGAATAGAGAGAAACTGTCTGGAGCAGCCAGGGCTTAGGTTAGGAAGGCTAAAGCCCTGATAAAATTAAATCTGGCCAGGGACATCAAGGGCAACAAGAAAAGCTTCTAGAGGTCTGTGGGTGATAAAAGAAAGAGAAAGGAAAATGTTGAACCTCTGTGGAAAGAAATCAGGAGACCCAGTTACCCAGGATATGCAGAATGCTGAGGTACTCACTTTTTTTGCCTCAGTCTTCACTGACAAGAGCTCAGGCTACACCACCCAAGGCACAGAACGCAAAGTTCTGTGATGCAGCTGACACACTGGGGGACCATCCAGAGGGACATGGACATGCTGGAGACTTGGGCCCATGCAAACCACTTCAAGGCCAAGTGTAAGGTCCTGCATGTGGCTCAGGGCGACCCCAAGCATAAATACAAGCTGGGTGGATTGAGAACAGCCCTAAGAGGAAGGACCTGGGGATGCTGGTTGATGAGAAGTGCAACATGAGCTGGCAATGTGTGCTGGCAGCCCAGAAAGCCAACCATGTCCTGGGCTGCATCACCAGCAGTGTGACCAGCAGGAAGAGGGTGGGGATTCTCCTGCTCCAGTCTGGTGAGAGCCCCCTGCAGTTTTGTGTCTAGCTCTGGGATGGAGCACAAGAACACAGAGCTGTTGGAGCAAGTCCATGAAGATGATCTGAGGGTTGGAGCACCTCTTGTATGGAGATAGGCTGAGCTGGGGTTGTTCAGCCTGGAGAAGGGAAGGCTCCGAGAGAGAACTTAGAGCATCTTCTAGTACTTGAAGGGGCTACAGGAAAACAGGGGAAAGAATTTTTACAAGGGCATGGATGTGATAAGACAAGGGGGGATAATTTTAAACTGAGAGTGGATTTAGATTAGCTGTTAGGAAGAAATTCTCTCAGGGTGGTGAGACACTGGCACAGGTTGCCCTCAAAGTATTTAAGGCCAGGGTAGATGGGGCTTTGAGTAACCTGGTCTAAGTGAGAGGTATCCCTGCCCGTGGCAGGCTGGCTGGAACCAGATTATCTTCAAGGTCCCTTCCAACCTAAACCGTTCTATCATCATTTGATGTGTGTCTCAGGACATACAGAATTATTAATAAGCACCATCCAGAAACTACCTTTTAATTAATCTTACAGAGAAGATACATAATCAATATCATCTGCATTTAGAATCATAGAATGTCAGGTTGGAAGGGACTTCAATGATCATCTGGCCCAACCTTTCTAGGTAGTACTATAGTTTATATGAGATGTCTCAGCACCCTGTCGAGCTGAGACTTTAAACTTTCCAAAGTGGGAATTTATATTTAGACAAAATTTATATTCAGACAATTTATGTCAAGATCCATAAAAATCTGATGTGAGCTTTAAAGTGCTGTCAAATTTTCTGCACAGTCTTACTGTAACTTTGGGATAGCAAAGACCAGAATGAGAACTGATCCACTACTGTGGGTCTGATTCCCAGAAGGCCCTCTGTGTACCCTCTATTTTGACATCTGCAACAAATCAGGAATAAAAGTGACAAGATTTCGCAAGAGAGGTTTTCAAAGGTGGGACCTGTATGCTTACCTCCTCCTTGTCCCTTTGAAACTTGCTCTGTCATCCTCCTGTCAATCAAGTCCTACCATTAAGCAGAAAAGTATTATTGTTATTTGGTAATCTAAACCCCACAATTATTAAGCATATTCCCCTCCTAATTATCCTAAATTTATGCTAAGCTGTGGTGTACCACTTAGATACAATCTTAAAGACTGGATAGATGCCCACCACTTTGTGGCAGAAAGCCAGTAGCCAATCTCAAAGCAGATGGTCCTGTATCTTCCTACACTGTAAAACAGAGCTGAATAAGAAGGTGAAGTAGTAATTGTCAATTCTTCTAGGAACTTTTTTCTTTGTAAGACAAAGAAGAGTGGAGGAATCTCTCCTTTCTCCAGAAAGCTGGCACAAATTCTGCCCCATCATTAGAGGCATTACTGGGAAATAGGAGTTAATTTGCCCTTTGCTTGCTGCTTACAGGCTGGTTAGAAGCTTGTTCTTTGTTAATGCTATAAACCACAATATATCTCTTTTAAAATAATAGTAGCTCTGTTATTATAGGCTGTATTTAAAATAATTTAAAATTTTAGATTGTATTTACTGTTGCTACAGAGAATCCAAGCAATGGCTTTTTACTCCATCACAGTACTCTAGTGCTTGAAGAACTCAGCCACCCTAAACCACAGTTTTTCAGATTAGGTACTGATCACAGAAATAGTCCTGTGGAGTGTTAATTATTTAGTAGTGGACTGGAACACTTCATTCCTGCTGGATTTCTGTAATTGGATGGTAAGAAGAGACCTTGTTCTTTAGATTAGAGGTGGCCTGAACTTTTTTGCAAATTACAGTATTTAAACTGAAGAGGTCAGACTGACACTTGCAGTACTTCAGCTGAAAGATCTAGAAATAATACAGATGTGTTTGCTTCTCCAAAGTAGACGGAAGTAACTTTTTATCTTTCTGGGTGGCATTAAAAAACTTGCTTTGTTATTATTTTATTTATGATAATGGCTCTAACATGGCTCCTGACTCTATAAGTGACTGGGAGAACTAAGGGTGAAACACTATTTGTGTCACAGTTAACAATAAAACTGTCATTAATGCTAAAGGAGTGAGGATTTTGTTCACTTTCTTTTTAATAGCTTTTTAAAATAAAATTGAAAACTTTAAAAATTGGAAGATGGTGTCTAAAATACATTTGTTTTCCAGACTTTCGACAAACCTGCAGGTAAACTGAAAAACAAGGCCCTATATCTAAGAAAAACCCCTGTAGTATCATCTCAAGAGAAAAAATGACCAAGAAAACTAGAATGCTGTTGTTTGCACACAATTATAATTTCACATTTGACATTTAAACAGTTAGGAAATCCTGATCTACCTTAATTTCTGAAAATTTTAATTTACCATGTTGCACAATATAATTTCTCTAACTTCCTGTCTGAACTTCTAAACACACTTTTCTTGTTTGCTTTTTTTGTCTGAGTAATAATTTCAAAATGATTATTCCACTTGGATATTTTCTCACTCTTTATCCTCCTTTCTTTCTTTCATTTTTCTGCATTATAGCCAAAGTTAACATCACTACTTCATGAAAGCATGTCCAAAAATAGAGGAATTTATGTAGAAAAATAGACAGGTAAACAGTTTATGACTGAAACACTAGCTTGACCTGAATAAATATGATGAAATTTACACTACTGTGTCTGATTAAAATCTGATTATGAAAATATTGATTCCTAGTTTGTTAAACCAATTTCATGACACTAATGTCATTATTTGGTCTCCAGTAATAAACATCAAACAAGCTGTTGCTTTACCTAGTGTTTTACCTACCTATACTAACAGCACAAAATCGGTACTGAGACAAAACATAACCCCTCTAACCAAAAAAATCCTGCAAGCCAATTATTTTACATGAACAGAAGACCTTCCTAAATCCCTCCAAAAATTCCCCCATGCACTTAGCCAAAGAAACTTCTGAATTATAGCACCTCTGTCTGAAATTAGGTTTCTGAAATTCCTAGTATGTTAATATAACTTTAAATATTTCCCCCTCTCAAAGTTCTGTTACCAAAAGTAATTTATCAGATTTCCTAAAGTAATGCAATTTTCTCATTAGTGTTCTTCTACCACTGTGCTCCAGATTCAGAGGACCAGAGTTATCAAAAGAATGACTTATTAGTATTTTAACAGGTTATGTAAAATATTACATGAATGACAGCTTATGACAATGAAAAATATATTAAAAAATAGCAATATACCACCTGTGATTTTAATCTTAGTTTTTTCTCCAGTATAATTAGTTCTAGTTATAAATTGTTCCCCAGTTTTCTCAATTGTATACTTTAAGAGCACTAATTTAAAGGAAAGGCATGGTAACTCCATGTGTTCTAACATGAGTTATATTTCAAAATATTTACGTCAATCTTTAGACATTTTAAGGAAACCATGGCAAGCTGTTAAAATGCTGCTGTAGTTTACATCTTTAGGAAATCTTACATTCGGTACAGAATATAGGAAGTTGACAGAAAGCTGAAGCATCTAGTCAAAACTTTTGAGGGTGGTTAGGCAACCACATAACTCAGTGGTTCAGCAATATTAATATGGGATTTAACATAATTTGTGAATTCACATAAGTAATATGCACAATTAAAAAGTGTACTTTGTTTTTTGATTGCTCAATGTGCCTTTTATGGCTTGATGACACACATTCTCCAAAACGGGACTGCAAGTTAGTAACATTTCAAGTATAATTAAAATACCTCTCTCATCTGCTATATACTATTGTGATGAGCATGAAACCAGAACCAGGCCTCAAAAATATACTACCAGGACACTGAAGGCACGAAAAACTGCAGCTACCCACACCCCCAAAGCTTTACAATCCCAAGATTCCGGGATCCAAGCACTTAGGACACTGCCAACCAGCCCCAAACTAGTTAGTCGTGGAATAATAAAATTTTGGAGGCAGGAAAAGGCCTTAAAGATTATCTTCCCTGGGCAACCTGTTCCAGAGTCTCATCACCCTTATAGTGAAGAATTTCTTCCTCATGTCTAACCCAAACCTACCCTCCTAAAGTGAAGATTTTCTTTCTCATGTCTAACCCAAACCTACCCTCTTCCAGTTTAAGGCCATTCCCCTTTGTCCCGTCACTACTGCCCTAATAAAAAGCCCCTCTCCAGTTCTCCTGCAGGCCCCTTTCAGTGAAAGCCACTGTAAGCTCTCTATCTAGTTTAGACCAACAGACTAAAGCACCAAAAAAGACAAACAGAAGCACTCACGGCCCTGGGAAACCCACCCAATCCACCTCACCCATCCCCGCAGCTGCCGCAACCCCAGCTTCTCCCCGCATCACCTCCTCCCTCCCCGCCGAAGCCTGAGGTGAGGGGCAATGGAGGCGGGAACTTTGCTGTGCGCATGCCCACCGAGGCACCCTCCCCCCTCCACCCCTCCGGTTCCCGGCAGGGGAGAGGGCAAAGGGCAGTGGGGAAAGGGGGGCGAAGCGTCTCCGCGGGCTGGGCTAGCAAGGCCGCGGGAAACCAGAGGAGCAGGAGGGAGGGAAGAAGGAAAGGAGGGAGGGAGTTATATATCAGCTGACCGCGTCCCGTGACGGCCCCAGGGTTGACGGCGGCTGCGCTGAGAGGGCGGTCTTGGTGCTGGAGCTAAGATGGCGGCCTCCAGCGCCAGGCTCTGAGGGAGTTGGAGAGGTGTAACGGCTGTTGCCTGGCCCGGAGGGAGGGCGAGGGGCGAGGGCTCCGCTCAGTGCCCTTTCACCCTTATCGCCGGCACCGGCGGGAAGCGCAGCGCTGGTAGGGGCGGGTCCGGGCAGCGCGGGCTCCCCGGACAGGTAAATCCCAGCGGCGGGGGAGGTGAGGAGGTGGCGGTGTCCCCCGCCTCTCTCCACAGCCCCGGGCGGGGCCGGTAGGCACCGAGGTGCTGCCGGAGGCCGTGCGGGTGACGGGGGGGCTGCGCCCGGCCGCCGGGGCTGTGGGGGAGCGGGGGCAGGGCTGGGGACAGCACTCTGCCGCCTGGGGGCTGATGCTGCTTCCGCCGGTCAAACCCCCCGCCGTCCCGGCTTGCCCCGTCCGTGGCCCGGTGAGAGGCGGGCTCCGGGTGACGGTCCTGGCCTGGGGCGGTGAGCAGCCCTAGTCCCCTCAGGTGCGTCCTTAATAAGCAGCCCTTCTCTTCCTGGATCTCCCAGCAGAGGGGAGGCTGGGCTGCTCTCTGTCCTCAGCCCGCCTGGTGCTTCACTGAGCGTCCTCTGCACCTGATGCCGCTTTTGTAGCCGCGGGGCAGAATCTGTCCTCCTTCCATAGATGTGTGTCCATTTAGAAAAAGATACGTTGTTTTTCTTCTCCTGGCCCTCAGTCAAAAAGCATCTCCATCGTGAGACGCTTTGAGAAATAATTTATGAAGAGTAGGAGAGATGAGGCTTGTTCTCACAGAGCTGAGGTTTTGTTTCTTTTCTGAGTGGTATTAGTATGCCTGACGAACATGGGCAGAACTTAATGTATGTTTCGGAAAAATCTCTCCTTAATGTGCTTATTTTTCCAAGAGGGTTTTTTTGTTGGTTTTGTTGTTGTTGTTTGTTTGTTTGCTTATTGGTTTTGGGGTGGGTTTTTTCAGTTTTTTACTTTTGGGGGGTTTTTTGTTTGTTTGTTTGTTTTATTTCTCCCATGGATGCCTTTTCGCTTGCTTTTTATTTTCTGAACGTCAAAACAAGTAGGCATACTAAGTGGTTTTCTGTCTGTGGTGAGCTGCCAGCGGTCTTGGGGATAGATTTTCCTGTCAGGTGGTGTGGAGCTTGCACCCTGATAGCTGTGTTTTCACTGAGGCTGTAAAAGGGTCTGAGTCCTTCAATCTATTTATTTATTTGTTTGGGTTTTTTTGGGGTGGTGTTGGTGGGTATTTGGACATGGAACCTTTGAGCATACTGCTTAGGGGAAACATAGGCATATATGTTTATTTGGAGTCTTCCAATTATTGCACTTTCTGTTCTGTGACTGTAGTTGAAGTTAATGTAACGGGAAATATGTTTTCCTGTTTTCTCTCATGCTCTTGCACAAATAAGATCCATGGCAGTGGTTCTGAAAACATTAAGTTGAGCAGATAGCTGCTTTGTTTCCTATTACTTAGCAATGATTAAATAAGAAATAAAATACTGTATTTCAGAAAATATTCCTTGTTTTAGAGCTTAAGATATATATTTGAAGCAGAAGCCTTTCCTTTGTTATAGATCATTTGCATGGGCTGGCTGCATGCAGTGAGATATGTAGAAAAGGAAGAAGGTTATTGAAGGAACTGCTGATGACTTAAATCTCATCTTTGAATCAAGTTAGGAAGATACTGTTCATACAGTCTGCTTACTTCAAAAATAACAGGACCAGTATTGTAGATGCAAAAGCAATGCTTGGCTCTGGCCTGCTTCAGTTTATAGATATGTATTTTGTTCTTAATTCCTGCCTGCTATAGGCAGCCAAGTGCCAGAACACTTTACCAGAAGTTACTCTCTTCCATTATTACCAAGTGTGTTTTTTCCACTTGCAAAAATTTTCTAAGTGTTTGGAGACTCAGAGCTGAGTATAGTCCCTCTGTAGTATAGACTTTCCAGGAACTTTACCTTGTATTTTAGCCTTGCCGGAATACATTTCTAATCAGATTTATTTCATTATTGCTTGCTCAACTTGGTGTCATGGGCTATTCCTCATAGTTTCCAAACCAGCATTTATCCTAAGGGACTGAATCATTGTGTGTTTCTGGATTTTAAGTGGTATTCTGGCAACTGCTCTTATGGGCCAAATCTGTGTTTTCAGACTGAGCAGATGACTTTTCTCTAACTTGTGTCTGAAGCTCAGTAAGTGGAGCTTACTGACGTAATAAAATCATTCAGCTAGCATTCGACAGTATCTTTGAAGAGTTAACCCTCAACTCCTTAACATCTCAGCGTGCTTCCAAAAAACTGCTCTCATGCCAGAAAAACTTTAACACTTTCTCTACCTCACTAATAAAACTTAATATAGAACAATATTTTGAAGAAATATGACAGGATACCTAAACTAACTGAAAGGAGCACTGCTTTTTTTCTTCTCTCTGTGAGTGAATAAACCCTTTTGTTCTCATACTCACCTGTCTAGCTGGGGAATCAGATTGGTTCATTGATACAGCAGAATGCTTAAAGTAGATGGAAAAGAAAAAAACAACTGTGGAAGATCACCACAGTCTTCAGCACTGGTTCTTGGTGAGCGAATGGGAGGAGTCAGCTGGAGGATGGACACTAATGTCCATCATTTATTGTAGCAGTAAGGTTGACATTCTCAGTCTGTTTACATCCCAGACCAGTGAAGGTGGCAATGCTGCTATCACTGATGGAGGTTGCACTAATCTTCTTGTAAGGATCTGGTGGGTCTCGTATTTTCTATGAAAAAGGACTGCAAGTTCCTGCACAACACATCAAGAAATCTCAGTTTCCACAGTAGTACTTTCAGGGCAGAGTACTGTTTAGAGAAGAGGAGAAAGTTTGGTGTTCATTAAAAAAGAATCTGCCAGGAGGCAAAGCTGCCAGTTAGCACACATAGCAGTGAAAAGTCAGATGAGACCTAGACAGCTAAAATATTTCAGTGCAGAAAAACATTATTTGTTTAAATAATATCTTTAAAGCTATGGATGAGCAGATGTCTGGAAGTCAGGCTCCAGACATTGAAGCTAAAAGGTAGATACATAGAACCACAGATTAAAAGAACCTTGGCTTTTTTCATAACTTTGATCTCATTTCTTTCCAGTTGGTCTCTGTTTTTATCTTCCTTGAAAGAGAGAAAGCATACCAAGAAGTCACACTTAAGCTTGATGTGAGTGTCTGTCCCTGAGTAGTGTAGACTTTCCACGAGCTTTAGCTTGTATTTTAGCATTACTGGAAAATATTTTTTAAAAGATTCTCAAGTTTCTTATCAATATTTCGTTACCTCCTCCTCA
This sequence comes from Calypte anna, assembly GCF_003957555.1. Classification (NCBI taxonomy): domain Eukaryota; kingdom Metazoa; phylum Chordata; class Aves; order Apodiformes; family Trochilidae; genus Calypte; species Calypte anna. Next base: position 55,296,030 of record NC_044245.1, on the reverse strand, counting down.
AGGTGAAATAGAACAATAATCCTGTTTGGGTCTTTGAAGTGCTACCTTAGCATAGGATAAGTCTTCACTTAAAGATATGAAAGTTTTGTAGTAATAGAGGACTAATAACATCAGGAAAAAGTAAATTCTGCGTGAAACTTTGAATCCAGGTCCAAACTTTAAACTGTATTGAAACAAAGGGATACTTACATGTAATTACAGCTATGACTATTGCTTTGATGCCTGCAAGGTCACAGCTTTGTTTCTAACTCCTGAAGTGTTAGTTTGAGACTGTATTGTCTCTGTTTCCTGAAATAGACTCTGTTTTCCCAGATGGTAACTTTGTCTGAAGACTGAAATCCTGGAAAAGTGGAAAGTATATGCAAATTGAGCGCAGCTTGTGTAATACACCTATTCATGTAGCTTAAACTCTGCTGAGGGGAAAGTCCTGGCAGCATTTCGGGCCTTAAAATTAAAGGGCCTGAAATGCTGCTAGGACTTTCCCCTCCGCAGAGGTGAAACCACATTTTTGTGTACTGCATGGCTTTCTGGTACATGCAGTACACAAAAATGTGGTTTCACCTCTTCCTCCAAAAGCTGTTTTACTGCTACTTACATTACTACAAGAACCAAACAGCAAAGTGTTGCTGAACTTCAGCATTGGGAAAAAGCTAATTAAAATAGCCATGTATTGGGGGAGTACTTTAGTCAGATTCACCAAAGAAGTTGCAAATCATGGACAGTATTTTGCCTCCAGGAATCTCAGATTATGTGACTGTATTTTGCATTCAGAATGCTTTTCTCTCAACCGGATGAAACATGTTTATAAACTGCTACTTTCAAAGTACTTTTTGTCTGCTTCAGTAGAAATAGAACAACTGAGCTTGGTGTTTCTCTAGTACCACGTTTGAGAGCCATGAGTGTGGGATATCCAAGAGCTGTTCTGTGATATGTTCAAAATAAGCTCATGAATTGATGATTTTTCTTTTATTGGGTACCCCAGGACACTAAGATGTTCATCAAAGTTGGGGTGTTACTGTTCTGGATGGTTTTATGATTGAAATAAAAATTTAACCCCATTTTTGTTTCAAATCAGTCAACTTTTTAAAGGTATCTTGAATACCTTTGGAGGAAGTGGTAAAAGGGAAAGGAAGAAGACTGGTCTCTTAATTTGGGAAATTAGTATGATAAGACTAAGCAGGCTACTTTAGTGTATTCTGGCAGTATGTCTAAAACTGAATAATGAAACTGCAGAGTCAATGGCTATAGTATCACAGGTACTAAAATTACAAGATGGCACATTGTAGGAAGTATAGTAAGAGTGAGGCCACACTGGTTCTACAAGAATGAGTGAAGGAAAATAACTTTTATTTCTTCTAAAATGCATCTTTGGCATTAATTATTTCTTTTTTATTTATTTTACTTTTCCTGTGGAACCAAAGACAACTGAAAAATGATTGCTGGGCTACAACATAGTGGCTCAGAACACAAGGCTATTGTTGGGCTTGTTCTCTGTTAAACTGGAAGAACGCATGTACAAGAATGAATTATTTGATTTTGACATATATTGCCTCTGTGGTAGACTTCTCAGTGGGAGAGGTAGTTGAATTCACTTGCAGGAAGCACAGTGAATAATGGTGATCTTAATAGTTTTAATTTAAACAATAAAGCAGTCTAGTGAATTTGTCATTTCCACTGTGTATACAGTACTTCATGTATCAGTATCCTGAATCTAGTCAGGTGCTTGTGTTAAAATTAATGGAAGCTGCTGGTAGCTCTTGAGTGTTTCTCAGTTCTGTATTATGAAGATGAGATGTTGGCAAGTATGAGAACATCTTGCTTAAAATACTCTAGAGCAGGTGGTATTCAAGTTGATAGGACTTAAGAGACCTAGTCAGAGGAATCTGATGTTGATGAAACTGGAATTACAGATAGATTTTATAATCCCCTACTTAGTGGAGTTTGTCTTGTAACAAGCCTTTTATTTTCTTTCTGCTAATACATTAGTGTCAGGAAAGTGGCTAAAAATGTGGCTGAAGATTGAGTATCTGGCACTTTGTTCTGAAAGATAATTTTAAGCCACAGAGTTACCAGAGCTGAAGTGTGCTACTGTACAGTCATGTCTGTGTAGCTTGGGCAGAGTATACTGTTTTGATGCTTAACCACATCTATAATGCTACAACATAGCTCTTAAACCAGGTAAAATGGACACCCTCAGGAGTGATACTGTTGAATATCTTACTACCCCTCATGAAGCTTTGCTTCAAAAAATAGATTTGGCAGATTTAATTTGCTGTAAGTCACTGGGGTATAAACTGTGAAAGTTTAACTTGAAGACAGATATTGAAATATATAAATACCGCTTCTGACTTTTTCCAGAGGCAGTACACAGGTTCTCTTCAGCAGGTAGTGCTGATTGTTCCTGCTCTTCACCTGTGGGAAGGAATTCTCAAGCTCATTTCTACCAGGCTATCCATTCTTCATGTTCATGACTACATAACTGTTAGTCTTTGTTTAGAAAGAAAATAGCCTGAAGTTGTAGAGCATAGAAATTAGCAGTGAGCTGTTACAGTTCGTCCATCACAAAATGAGAACTTCCTTTGCCAAATGGAAGTACAGTTAGCTGAATGTGAAAAGATAACTGGGGTTGTAGTCTAACTTTTAGTGTGGCACTGCCTGGGACTGAATTACTGTAGCATTGCTTTAGCTATAAATATGAAATCTTACAGAGTAACTTATTAATGTGTAGCATTTTGATGATGCCACCACATTAATGATGTGAACCTGAGAGAGTACCAGTATGTAATCCAGAGGATGGAAGTTTGTTTTTACATATTTGAAAATGAAACTAATGCTGTAGCAGTAAACTGAAAATGACAGCTTGACTTGTGCAGCTTTGTCAGGGGATGTCCACTTAAGTGCCTTGTATATGAAATAACATCGAAGTGAAGTAAAAGAGAAGTTAATTTCCCAAGTACTCAAATCCATTTCAGTAATGTAAATGTTCAGGAGCATTCCTTAGAACTTAGCAGCTCCTGAATGGATCTGGTCAAGCAGCTATGAGCAAGTTTCACAATTCCTGTACTTGTTTAGGGACTAGGTATTCATGTGTGAAATCTGCATGTCAGGATAGAATCGCAGAATGGTTTGGGTTGAAAAGGACCTTTAAGATCATCTAGTTCCATACCCTTGCCATAGACAGTGACACCTCCTACTAGACCAGATTGCTCAAAGCCCCAGCCACTCTGGCCTTGACCACTTCCAGGGAGGGGCCATCCACAGCTTCTTGGGCAACCTGTTCCAGTGTCTCACCACCTTCAGAATAAAGAATTTCTTCCTAATACCTAATCTAAATCTACCCTCTTCCAGTGTAAGGCCATTACCCCTTGTCTTATCACTGCATGCCCTGGTAAAAAGTCCCTCCCCAGCTTTCCTGTAGGCCCCTTCAGGTACTGGAAAGCTGCTACAAGGTCTTCCTGGAGCTTTGTCTTCTCCAGGATGAACAGTTCCAGCTCTCAGTCTGTCTTCATAGGGCTGGTGCTCATCTTTGCAGCCCTCCTTTGGATTCTCTCCAGAGAATGTTAGTGATGAGATCGTTTAAACTTTTACAGCACAGAAAGGAAACTTAGCCAGCTCTTTAGTCACAGTTCTTGGCTAATAAGTAAGTTGCTGAACTTCAAGTTCTGCTTCAGGATGGAAAGCAAGCTGTTCTATCTGTACAGATTTCTCCTTGCTGTTTATTTAAAAACCATAATGGTAATCTGTCTTAGTCGGAGTTATGGACATAGGGCACTCAAATAATTTTGATACCACACAATTTTCAGGAGTTAAGAATTCTGGAAATGGCATAAAATACACCTTAATCTGAATGTGCTACCATGTAACGGAAGTTGTGTGATTGCAATAATATGTCAAACAATGAGACAGAAATCACTGTAACATGGTACTATTAAAGAGTAAATAGTGTAACAAAATCAGGGAAGTCATGTTCAACTTAATTGATCTGTTGTTTCATAAACATAAGTATTCCTAACTTTTTTTTTTGTCTGAAATTGACAAAGCAGTGACTTGAGTCTTTAAAACCAGAGTAATTTTGTCTTGAATCGTATCAATTATTAATGAACTTTAGTTTTAAATTAAAAACCTGAGTACTAACAGGATGTCTCCTTTGTTTTCAGGTCTTGGCACAGAATGAATATAATTAGGGAAAACAAAGATCTGGCTTGTTTCTACACAACAAAACATTCATGGAGGGGAAAGTAAGTAGTTTAAAGTTTGTTTGGGTGTTGGGGTTTTTTAGTGTTTTATGTGACATTTCTTCTCTCCCTTATTGGATTTAACTGCATAGATCCTATATTGATGACTGAAAATTGAATGAAAGGCTTCTGCTGCTCAGTCTCTGAATGGAATGTATCTTCACTAGAATCAATTTAGATTTTAAAAATAGCATTTTAGCCATTCTCTGCGTATGTTCCCACACTTCATTGTAGCTCTGAAATGGACCATCTGACTAACTCAGCTTCTGGGTCTCTTGAACTTGCTCTATAAAGCACAAATTTTAGACTAGAAGTTTTTTTTCTCAAGACAGGTTCTTGGAGGAGTGGTGTCTTAGGTATGAGGGTCACTAGTCCACACATATACTTAACATGTTGTGTAATAGATTATCTGTTAAACTGCTGCCTGAGATTATTTGAAGACTTCTGTTACTAGAAATAGACTTCATCCCTAATGGGGGCCTTGGATCTAAAAATGAATTTTCATTCATGCTTCTATTTGCAAAAGATAGGGAAGGTCTAATAAAAATATCCACTAAAGTATAATAACCCATGTCTAGTATACTGCATTTGAAGTCAGCTCTTATGCATACTTTTTAGACCTTCATAGGACTTCTATTGGTATTCTTACCTGTTGTTCTTTCTCACATGTGTAGTAGTGCTATGGAACTGGGACTTTTCCTTGCTATCTAAATATCAGCAGAAAAAACAGGGTGCATTGTCTGTGCCTCAAGAGTGTAAATACTGCTTTATTCTCATGATTTACTGAGAGGTGTTGTCAGAATCTGATCAGTAAGCTAAAACTGGCTTTTTTGGGGGGCTTGTCTGCTGATAGATACTTCATAAATTCTTCCTATCAAAGATTGTGAATGCTGGGAAGAAAATGAAGATGAGAATGCAAGGAGTGGCAGCCACAGCTCTTTTGCAAATGTGCTTTGCAGAGCCATGAGTTTGCTTCAGTGGCTAATCAAATAGCTCCCTGCCTTTTTGTCAGCAAAACTTAAAGCCCTGGGTAGTTCAGAGTCCAGAGTAGACTGAACAGCTGAGGGCAAAATCTTTCTCCTACCAAGACAGAATCTTGATTTACTTGAAATACAGTTTAATATTTAGTTTTACCTTATTAAAATTCTAGCCAGTACTTTTGTATATTGAATCTTACCTGAGTTAACCTGAGTTAATCCATGCATTTGGATTGGTGTGGCCATGGGTGAATAAACAATTTCTTTCAGTAATAATAAGATACTGCGTGGCAATAGAATAGTACAAATGTTTGTCCCTCTAGATTTTTCTGTTTTCCAACAGAAAATACCTGGTCTCTTCACCTATGGCATGTGTGCATCTGATTTGAGCCACTTGGTGAAAATGAAATGCATAGAACTCAAATTACTATTTGCCCATTGTTTTCCATTAAAGAGTCTGTTCCTACCTTATGAAAGCTGTTGAATTTATAGTCTGATCTTGAACTAAGACTGTAATTTTCTGAGGAACTGTGAAGCCTTACAGAACTGCAAACTAGGTCTAAAGTCTGTAACAGAGGATTAATTTAAAAACTCAGTGTCACTTCACTTTTCATGTAATGAGGGAGAAGGAGTATTTTGTGAGGAGTTGCCTCTTGTGTTGCTTCAGAAGCTTATGTGGTTTTTAATAACCTTATATTTGTGTACTTAAGTCCACTGAATTCATAATACAATCTCAGAATAATCTATGGATAACTTAAAAAAAAGGCAGTAACAATGTATGAGCCTGAATTACTTTGACTGTTCATATGATTTGTCACTTTGGATATGGGCTGAATGGATGGCAGCTGAAGTATTTTCTAGTAGTACAGATGATGATGCTCCAGTGTTGATCTGTAGCTCTTAAAAATTAGTGAGCACTCTCTTCCTCTTAGTGGGATGGTATAAAATTTGTCTGCCAGGTTTGTCATGATATTAAAAACTAACTTCTGAGTTCTGCTGTCCTGTCAAGAAACTAGTGATAGACAATGCCTTTTTTTACTGGGAAGAGAATGCTTGCTTCAAATTCTTCTCAAAACAGCTTGGGATTAGACTGTACAGCAGAGTACTCTGAGAGATAATTAATGGTGAGCTCTGCAAGGCCCAGAGGTATAAATACATTTCTATGCATTTAATAAAGGTGACATTCTTGACAAGAGTATATTTAGGCTGTGTGTAAGAACTGACTTTTGAGTGTCCTCTGTGCAACATGACTTGGGTCTGCTGAATTTGCCTAGGGAGAGGAGATGAAGGAAATGGTAACTTGGAATATCTGCTGTTCTGTCTTTGGTTTTTCACATCACGTACTAAGAATTCTGGGTGAAAAATATGCTCCCTGCATTTTGAAATTCTGGCTTGATGTGAGGGGAGAAAAGGAAGAGGCTATAATGTCAGGAGGGTGATGTTCAATTATGATCTGTGCAGATCCTTATTCTGCCACAAAGCACTATGAAGCTCTTTAGTATGTTAAGTGAGTTAAAAGAAAACCTTAAGCAAGAAATAGTGCTTTATTACTTGTGATAACTTCAGAACATAGGTAAACAAAGCCGCATTTGTAAATTCTGTAAAAGACAGAATACCTCACTAAATTGTACAAAAAGGGAGAGGGATCAGCTTGTTTGTTCAAAGGATTTTCTATGATGTAAGAACTGGAGCATTCTTTGACAGACCCATGGTAGTGGAATTATTAGGAGGAGTTATTATAATTAGAATTATTGTCAGCTTTAATACGGACAACTAGTAATTTTATTTGGTTCAAGTTCAAGTAAGGCATCTGTTTTCAGGTCCTGTTTCTTTCAGAGAATATTTATTAGAGCTGGTACTCGTTCAGGTTTGGCTTGACATTTTGGGCAGACTGCTTCCAAATAGAATAAGCAGTCTCTACAAGTAGTAATAGGTTATTACTACATCTACTGCTTCAAACTCTACTTATGTTGCAAAACTGTCTGATTCAAAAATAGTACCTATATAAGAGGTTGGCTCAGGATATACTGTGAAGACCATAGAGGAAATGAAAGCATGGTAAGGTTTCCATTTCGCATTTGATGCATCTGAATTTCTTAGCTTTCACTCACTGCTGCTTGTTTCTGATATGCCTGAAACGAAGGAACTACTTTCCTACATCTGTTCTTTAAGCACCATGGCAGTTAACATATATGTGGCATCAATGTACGGTGGCTAGCTGTACGCTGAAATACAGCTTCAGTGATCTGTGTCTTTAAAAGTTTGGTAGCCTTAGTTTTCCTCGACGTGAAAAAAGTTCAGACTTGGCCATGGAAATGCTTTGCCTGGTTTACAGTACTGTGACCACGTGCATGAACTGGGTTATTTCATGCTACAGCAGTTGTCCGAGACAGCTTCAGACAGATGGTTTAGTGCTTTTTCCTCTCTTTGTAGCCTGTTGAGAGTTTATGCTGGTCTGGTAGTACCTTCCAGTCCAAGAGTCTTTGGTTCTGACTTAGCCAATAACATTGAAAGAGGTTTGCATAAGGAAATTAATTTAGTAGTATTTAACTTTTATGCCCCCTTTATGGATATGTAGAACTGATAAGCTTAAAATATCATAAGGATAAACTGCAAGCTAACAGCTTAAAAAAGAAAGCAACAGATCTGTTTCCTAACATTTATTTGTTTAAAGCTGCTTAATGTAACTGTTGCTGTTCAACAGGGTTTTTCTGTGACTTTTCTCAGAAACTAACACTCTCCTCTGTTCTAGGTATAAGAGAGTCTTTTCAGTTGGAACCCATGCCATCACCACATACAATCCAAACACACTAGAAGTTACAAATCAGGTAACTATAGTTTTCGACCAGGGGTTATTTTGAGTTCATTTCTGACTTAGGTTCACCATTTAGAGTGAATAGTGGCATTCAGCCTACAGAAACTATCTAGTCTGACCACATCTCAGTAGAAACAGGAAGTATGGCAGCTGCTACAAAAGCACACAGAACAGAAAATTGTTGTTGCTTTTACTAACTCTAAAATATCCTGCAGAATTTTGTACTTTATTTATCTTCATTAGCCAATAAGTAGTAGTTCGTTATGGGGTGTGCTGTTCTGAATGAACTGGGGTAAATTTAATCACTCTTAGGCTATGTCCCAGGGAGGGAATCAGGACCCTGGCTTACTTTGTAGTGTATCTAATAGAAGGCTCAAGTTAAAGCTGTCATGTAGCATGCTAGCTATTGTCTCAGTATAGCAACTCACTTAGGTACTAAGGGATTTTGAGTGGAAGAGATATGGCTTTAAAATTACTAACAGCATAACCTAATTACTTTCAATTGTCTAGTGGCCTTATGGAGATATCTGTAGTATTTCTCCTGTTGGAAAAGGACAAGGAACAGAATTTAGTCTCACTTTTCGCAAAGGGAGTGGAAGAAAGTCTGAAACTCTGAAGTTTTCCACAGAGCACAGAACAGAACTCCTTACAGAGGCACTGGTAAGATTAATTTTTATTTTTTTCCCCGTCAAGTAAGCATCAGTTACTGGGTTATCATTACTATGTGGTAGCTTACTATGCTTTCTTTCGTTATATAACAAGTAGGAAAGCAAGCTATCTTTTGAGCTGTTCTGTTATCTATGTGATCTAGTGTCAGTTGCAGCAAATAGTCCGTGATTCTTAAATAGCAAGTAAAGCTGCAGATACTGAAGATGTTAAACTGCAGTGGAATTGGTGAGTCTTTAAGGGGCCTTAGTTCAAGTCCTGTAAAACAGGGTCAGCTTAAATGTAAACTTTCTGGAGAGTTTGACTATTATAATTGCGTTTACTCATAGTTAATTTTTTTAAAAACAGAGATTCAGGACAGATTTCTCAGAAGGAAAAATCACAGGACGGGTAAGTGGCTTGTCTACATCCACACTGAGTTTAGTCAAGTTATCTAAAGACTTAAATTTCTTCACTGCCTAAAGTAGCTTCTGTACATTTGAATCTGAAATCTTGCTTTGAGAATAGGAAATTAAGTTTATTCAGAAGCAATGGGAACCTTTTCTACAGTACAATATTTGAGTTCTCTTTGCTTGATCTGAGCTGTATGTGTAGAGACCTGAATGTTACTGCTGAAATAAAGGGCCTTGACATGTGGAATTCTTACATGGAGAGAAGGAAGAATAAAAACATAAGCTTTCATTCATTATTCAATGTTTAGTAATTCCAGTTTTACTGCATAATATCCTGAACACTTGATGTGGGAATATGGTTTCCTGGGAGGATTTCTGTAGGCCAGATTAAAGAAAAGTTTGTCATTTTTAATGAGTCTTCGTAATGTAGTATAATAAGCAAAGGGTTATACAGATCTCAACTTGTATTTGGTTTTATGTCTCCTGGTCATAGAAAATAGCCCTAAAAGAAACTTAAAGCATTGCACAGAATAAATCTTCAGTGATGAACATAGTAGCACTGTTGGGATTTGGGTATCCCCTTTGTTGTGCTATAATTCAGAACGGACCTCGGACTTTTGCTGATTTCAGTAATTCAACATATTTATGACTGCAGGAGATGAAAAATTTCCATGATAATAAGTCTACCTTTACTTAGTCTTCATTGTCTGAGTAATATTACCTGGTGCTATGGCTGTTTCCTTATCTTTACCCTGCGGTGCAAGCAAACTATGAGTATGCCACCTTCTGCAGCAAGAGAAATTTAATTCCTTCTGAGGTGGCTATTTTGGGTTTGCTGTGCTTTTTAAGCTGCGACTTCCTTGTCAGTAGGCAGCTTCTTTCACTTTTTTCATAGTTAACATAGATAAGAACACTAAAGGAAATTGTACAATGTTTTTGAACTTTACACCCACACTGTTTATTACATTGGAGAATAACTATTGCTGTGTAGTAAAGGAATCTGTGTGTAGATGTCTAAAATTAACTCTCTCTGCAGAGGTATAACTGCTATAAGCATCACTGGAGTGATACGAGGAAGCCTGTGATTCTGGAGGTGACTCCTGGAGGTATTGACCAAATAGATCCTGCAACGAATAAAGTCCTGTGCTCTTATGACTACAGAAACATTGAAGGCTTTGTTGATATTGCTGGCTATCAGGGAGGCTTCTGCATCCTCTATGGAGGATTTAGTAGATTGGTAAGTACTGAAACAAAACATCTGGGTATGGTGCTTAGGATATTTGTAGCTGCATAGTTAATAATAAAGCTTCAACATAACTTGAGCATAGAAGTGTGTGCGTCTTTGGGATCCAGCTGTGGAACCTCAAGGCTTGTGGACAGGTTTAAAAACCTTCTCCAAAGGAAATTAGTTAAATCATTTTAGAGTAGGGTTGTCTGCTTATTGCGTGTTTAAAAAATAATGAGCATAAAATACCCATTTATTTATATTTGGATGGTGAATATAAATGCAATGTGGATGTTGGAGTTTCCTGGCACTTCTCAAGAAGTGACAGGCAGTATTGCTAATCTGCCTGCCTGATGGAGGGATTCTGCTCAGAAATAGATTGATCAGTGGCAATGCATCCTTTGTAGGCTGGAGATCTGATGTTCAGCAGCTTTGCTTGTGTAATGTTGGTCTCAAAATCTTAGGAGGGTTTCTGTGTATGGCTGAAATGGATCTTCAGGAATTAATTCATGGTTGCAAATGTAAATAAAGCAACTTTGGTCACTACTAACAAAATAGGACTCTGCTCTCCAGATCAGAGTTTCCATCTCTCCTGTACTGTGGTATGCTTTTTTCTGGAATAAAATCAGCAATATATAATTTGCCCCCAAGAACTGCACTAACCTTGGCCTGCAAGACTGGATAGCAGCCTTTGCAGGTGGCAGCTGGGGCTGCCATCTCTGGCTGTTCACTCCTGCCAGGCTGTCAGGAACTTCTGCCAAGGGTGGGCAGGCAGGCAGTGTAGACCTTTACTTTAATTCCACACTAATGGCTGTTATAGCTGCTATAGATTTTTTTAAAATTTTATTTTAAAGTAAATATGAAGTTAATGGTGGATCTCTTCTACAGTAAATATCTCTTCTTCCTATGCACTTAACAAAGGCAAACCTAATTGCTGGGATGTTTTTCTACTGCTAGGTATATAGCAGAGGACTATATTTATGGAACTGAATAAGAGTTCTTGAGCTATGCCTTATTTTTGTTTGTTTGTTTTTCTTGTTGAAACTTGCAGCACCTGTTTGCATCTGAGCAACGGGAGGAAATCGTCAAAAGTGCAATAGAGCATGCTGGCAACTTCATAGGTATTTCTCTGAGGATAAGGAAAGAATCGCTAGAATTTGAGCAATACTTGAATCTTCGCTTTGGAAAATACAGCAATGATGAATCTGTAACTTCTTTAGCAGAGTTTGTTGTTCAAAAAATAACACCTAGACACTTGGTAAGGGTATAAAACTGAACTTGGTTCCTCTTAAGTGGTAAGAATTCTCTTTCTTAACGTGGTTTTGTGGTTTTGTTTATTTTTTTTTTTAGGAACCTGTGAAAAGAGTACTAGCTCTTACAGAAGCTTGCTTAGTTGAGCGGGATCCAGCTACCTATAACATTGCAACTTTGAAACCTTTAGGCGAGGTAAGAGGCAACCTTTTTCAGCACCAGCTCTTCAAACAGAAGCTCTAAAAAATTATACTATCAAATAACTACTACATAACTACTACATAAGATGCCCTCAGTTTCTAGAGTGGATAAATAACACTACTTCCCGAATGTGATCCTTCTCTTATTTTTAGATATTTGCAATAGTGTGTGACTGTGAAAACCCCCAGCTTTTTACCATTGAATTTATCAAAGGACAAATTCGGAAATACTCTTCAACAGAAAGGTAACTGGAGCTCCTGTGGGTTATAATTTCAAGTAGAAGTTGCCATTATAGCTTTTCAGCTTCCAGAAACTTTGAACCTTAAAAGTTTTAACTCAAAGTCTTGCTGTTCCAGTGGTCTTTCACTTACAAATCAGGATTTGCTACAGGATCTAAATCTCTCTGCTTTATCCTCATCCCAACTGTAAGGAAAGTCAGAAGTTCTGAACATGTAATGCTGTTAGACACAGCCTGTTTCTCCTACGCTATGTTACTCTGTGTAAGATTAAGCAGTGTATGTGAGAGAAGGAAGGAAATCACAAGTGATACAGAAATGTGAAGGCTATGAACCCTTTGAACTGTCTGCTTGAGATGTTTTTCATTGATTCTATTTAAAACAACCAACAGAACAGTCCTTGAGTTCACTTCCAGTTGTAATGCAGTCTAATCCTGTTAAGTGGTTTTGCAGAAAGCAGAGGGAAGAACTGGCTCACAAGATGTGTAACTCAGTAACAGCTAATCTATGGTTGATCCCTTTAGTGAAAGGCTGCAGCTGGCTATACTGGGTGTAAGACAGCTCTGCTTTTACAGTGAATAAAGGAAGTTTTGGAAGTTAGTGATTTTCATCTAGAGATGTAGCTGTTAGCGTTGGTGGTAGTAAGAGATTCTGAGTATTGCTGACTTTTGTTCTGTGCTTGACTTTTTTTTCTTTTTCCTATGTTTCCTATGTTCTTATTTTGGTTCTTTGTTATGACTTTTCTTACCTAAATTGTATTTGTATGTCTTTCTCCCAACCCAGAGATTCTCTCCTGGCTAGCTTGCTGGATGGAGTGAGAGCTTCTGGTAATAGAGATGTCTGTGTGAAAATGACCTCCACACAAAAAGGCCAACGTTGGGGATTACTTAGTATGCCTGTAGATGAAGAAGTGGAGAGCCTTCATCTGAGGTTTCTGGCTGCTCCTCCAAGTAAGTTAATGCTTATTACATGGTTTCATAGTGCTCTTTAAAGCATCCAGATATTTAGTCAGGTGCTGGGCAATTAACTTTTATGTTTTCTTCCAGATGGTAACTTTGCAGATGCTGTATTCAGGTTCAATGCCAACATTTCCTACAGTGGAGTACTACATGCAGTTACACAAGATGTAAGAAGAATTCCTCTGCCCATCCTCTTAAATGTTGTTAATGCATAAAGATATTAACAATTTTTATTTCTTAACCAGGGTCTGTTCTCGGAAAACAAGGAGAAACTCATAAATAATGCTATAACAGCATTGCTTTCGCAAGAGGGAGATATTGCAGCATCTAATGCAGAACTTGAAAGCCAATTCCAAGCAGTAAGACGACTAGTGGCCTCAAAAGCAGGCTTCCTTGCCTTTACTCAGCTTCCAAAGTAAGCAAGAAGTCTCTCCAAGCTTGGAAGTAGTAGGTGAAAACAGTTCTTGAGCTTTTGATGATGTCTTATCTTTAAAACTGAGAATCGGAGTTCACTTCTGAAAATGACTGGAAGACTAACAGATTGCTTCCTGTAGCATGAGGTTGTTATCAAGCGTTAGTGTAAATTGAGAATCCCAAATGATCATTAGTATGTAAAGCTGATTATTCCATTGCTAAGTACTCTCTGTCTTGAGTCAAACGTGAATGAATGCTTTTCCTAGTGGACAAACTTCTAAAATGCCCATTCATCTGCCCTTGAAGTAGGCATTTCATTCTTGAAGTATGTTGATGCCATTGCTGTCTTTAGTTCAACACAAGATAAAACTTGATGTAGGAAGTTGTTGTACTCCTGCAGTAAAAACAGGCTCCTTGAAGTTTGTCTTACTAGGGTAACATAAGGAAACAGAAAAATTGCCTGATGTTCTTCTGAAAATAAAAATTTCTGTGGAATATTTCTGACTCTGGACTATGAGGGCATTGAATGATGTGAAGACTAACGTGCACTTACTCTGAGACCTGTATAAATTTCTAATTCTCTGTGAATACTGTCTTGAACTGTTGCATTTTTCTTAAAGCTAAGATTTCTCTTTCCAATCTCTCTAATCTTAGTGGTTTTACTTTCCTTTTAAAAGATTTCGAGAAAGATTAGGAGTGAAGGTGGTAAAAGCCCTCAAAAGGAACAATGATGGAGTAACCCATGCCTCTATTGACATGCTTTGTGCTCTTATGTGTGTAAGTATTAAATTGCACATTTTTTCACTTTGGAATGCATGCGTTTCAGTCTCCTGAAATGTGTGAAAATGGGGGAATTCCCTTCAATTTGCAGTGTGCTCAAACATGAAATAACCTGTGTAGTGGTTAGTGGTTTCTTGCTGAACGTGAAGTAGGATGTACTTTGTATGGCTTAATGGAGACTTGAAAAGCAACTGTGTAGTGCATGCTTTTTTTTTTTTTTTTTTTTAATATATATAGCCCATGCATGATGACTACGACTTGAAACAAGAGCAGCTGAACAAAGCTTCCCTTCTTTGCTCAAAGAAATTTCTAGAAAATCTACTAGAGAAATTCAACTCCCATGTGGTAAGTCAAGCTTTGAAAACAGAAGTCTTCTTTACATACCTTTCCTAATTGCTGTGGAAGCACTTCTGTTATATGTCCATACATCTTTGAATGTATTTGTACCTGCAGTTGAAGTGCAGCAAATAAAGCTGTGTCTGGCACTGAAGCTTGTTCTGAAAAGGTTTGGATCTTGACAAGTTAAGATGCAAAACGTGTGCATGTTTAATATGGAAACTGGTTGTTCTTTAAACTGAAAGAATAGTGTAACATGGGATTAAAGCTAAAAAAGTAACTTGCAGCACACTAGTATGCAAAGTCCTGAATCTTTGATATGCTCTAGGAGCCAGTACTTTACCCAGAGTATAGCCATACTTGGAGTTAAAGCATATTTTAAACTTGTAATTTTTCTCTGCAGACTATTTCATGATATGACAGGGAAATACACCTTCAGCATCATAAGCACTGAATAAAACTTGCTTGAATACTCTTGGGTAGGGGAGAAACACTGTATCTCTATTACATAACTGTCTTCCTAATTTCAGGATCATGGGACAGGTGCCCTAGTAATTAGTTCGCTTCTGGACTTCCTGACATTTGCCCTATGTGCTCCATATAGTGAGACTACTGAGGGGCAGCAATTTGACATGTTGTTGGAGATGGTGGCATCTAATGGAAGAACACTATTTAAGCTCTTTCAGGTAGGATTAAATTTTTTAAATTATTACCTGAGATCTGAGGTAGTCAGTGAACATAAAAGACAAATTTGTCTACTGTTCAACTGATGAATGAGCCTCAACATTTTGTACCTTGGTGTGACTTTTCTTTTTTTTTTTGACCTGTTGTTTTATTTTCATATATCAGATTGAGATGGTTATTCTGTAATGAATGATATGCCAAAGCACTGCCTAAGATATTCTTCTATAAACAGTTTAAAATATCAGTTAAATGGTAAAGTAGACTCAGTGGATGGATAGATTCTCTTCCTGTCATCGGAGAATCTGCCCTCTTTTGTTTCTCTTTAGCTAAATGAGAATTGAGAGTTAAAAAACATGAGCTACATCTTGTTCAGTAGTAAACCTGTAAAAATTCTAGGATTTTTAGCTAAAATAGCAGTGCTTTCTTCCTGTAAAAATACTGTGTTCTTCTACTTCTTGGTTACTATCAGCTTTTGTCAGTTTCCTCAGTACCATTCCAGCTTCTTTGATACATACTGCAGTTCAGTGCCAAGAATTCAATCTAATGGTTGTATGATACGTTCATGTTTAAAGGGACAGGAAATGAACTCTTCCTGATGCTAGTGCTAACAAAACTGAAAGAAAAATTTTTGTCCAGAACTGGAACTAAAACAGCCATATAGATGAATAAAGATTAAACTGAATCATAGTTTATATAATCTTTTTTGTGCTCAAATATTTATTTTGTCAACATTTGATTTTAGCACCCTTCCATGGCAATTGTGAAAGGAGCAGGTTTGGTAATGAAGGCAATAATAGAGGTGAGATTTTATCAGTGTTACCTGGGGTAGCATACTCAATATGTATTGTCTGTTTCCAAAGTACAATTGCTTACTAGTAGCAGAAGTTTGTTATATTGGCTTCTCTTGGAGGGGGAGGGAGGGAAGTGAGGAACAGGACACCTGCTTAATTTTAAGTAGTTTAATATAATAACTTGCTTTATCTTACACTTGGGAGTTTGGAAAGGCATGGCACTTGGGACATTAGGTGTAGTGCCTTGCATGTTTTCATACTGCAGTCAAGGTCTGGCAGTCACACATCTTGAAGCCACCAGACTTGTGCATGTTAAAGAGGGTCTCAGGGAGGGGAGCCTGTATTTCCTGGGACTGATTGCCAGAGGGAATGGGACTTGGATTAGCAGGCAGTAGTGCCACAGAGGAGACTAGTGATGTCGGCCTCTGTTCCTGCTCTTTCTGCTTCAACAAAGGATGGCTTGGCTTTGTGAGTTTCCATACCACTTGATGTATGGGCCAAGTCCATACTTCTCAAGGGCTGCTCATGATTGATTGTTGAAGGGTGACCTTGCTAACTGACTCTCGACACTTCCTGTGTTGAAATTCAGGGTTAAAGTTAGTGCCTCATTTTATCAAAATTCATCTGAAATGCATCTAGTACTTTCTCAGAACGCAAGTAGATGAACACTTGAAATAGAGGTATTATAAATCTGAAAGTTTCCATTGATGTATCTGATAATATTAGCTAAATGTTGCTATGCTATTAAAACTCCAGTAGTTTGAACTACAGTGGGAAATGGGCAAGTAAAAATGCAGTGAAAACATTTTTCTAATAATTGGTTGCAACCAGTGTATCTTGACTGGGTGATGGGTCTTATCCATGTGGCTGTCTAGTCCAAGCAGCATCAGCTATTGTTAAATAGTTACTGTTGACTAGAATCAAGCAACAAGCAATTACTTGTGGCTGTCATTCTGCTTTGTTTTGGTTTGGTTTTTTCACTCTAATTTAAAATTGCATTGTGGAATTGGTATTTGCAAATATACTACCAAACTCCTGGCCTATGGTGGGAGGCATACATCTTATCCTATTCAGTTACAGTCCTCATGACAAATATCTGGTCCATGGCTTTACTACAACTTTGGTTGCTATTGAGAACTTGCACTTAAAACCCAATTATACTATAGCTTCTGGCTTTTGGATATTAGTTGACATAATTGATAGTCAAGAAGGCCTTGGAACTGTAAACTAAGATAAAAGCAGCTTAACTAAGATTCTTTCTTTAGTAATCATCTTGCCCTATTTCCAAAGGAAGGAGACAAAGAGATTGCTACCAAAATGCAAGATCTTGCCCTCAGTGAAGGTGCCTTACCTCGTCACTTGCACACTGCTATGTTTACAATAAGCACAGATCAGAGGATGCTTACAAATAGGTATGTCAGTCTCACTTGATCCATTATATTTAAAAAGTCTAAGTAATGGCCTAGCTAACATCAGAAACTTTGAGCTCAGAGAGAAGAACGTGCTGAATATGGAGGATATTTTCTTCTGCAGCTGTTATGTTTAAGTAGAGCAAATTTTGGCTGAGATTGCAGCCACTTAATAAACCTTTTATTTTTTATTTTTTTTTTCCAAGATGGGATTTGGGTTGGTTACTCATTAGGGGCTCAAGTTTTTATTTTATTTTTTTTCTGAAAATACTCAGGAAAAGAAAAGCCAAGTAGAATGTCTGGAATGTGTAAAAAGGTTTAACTTTATTGTACAACTGTATAAATCCTGGTGTGCACACCTCAGACATCTTGCTTGTAGTTAGGGTCACCCATTCCATCTGAGACAGAAGTGTACTTGTACAGAAATCATTCCATTAATTCAGCAGTCAGTGATCTCTGAACTGAGACTGAGCCTGAGGGTGTGCTGAGGATGATGAGTGATAATTCAAGTATTTCCACCCAAGTACAAGATTGTAGAATTTTTAACTGCATGTTCTTGAACTTAGAGTTGCTGAGCAACATAGTGACAAGTGGATCTTGTTACCACTGTAGGAGAGAGCTAGTATGAAACCTGTCTTACTAGTTCTGTTTGGAGATACTTCTTATGACTTGGCAGCAATGCTTCCATTCAGTGCAGTAGAACTCTTAAGTGCCATATTTTGGCAGGAACTGTCATTTGGCATAGAAAACAGGTTTCAAAAAGTCTTTCTTTGCCAATAGCTGGTATTGAGATCTTCATGTAGAGCACTTCAGAGTCTAGAAGTCATGAAGAAATTAACCTGTAGCAAGATTGACCAGATAAACTTAGACTTGTTCATTAGATGTTTAGTTTCTGCTCTATTGCTCAAGTGTTCTTTTGAGGTCTAGATCAAAAAGCATGTGCTGCTAGTGTTTCACTAACTTCACTGGAACTTCTTGAAGGTGACACTTTTAAGCATGCTAAGCATAAACGTGAACTGGAACAATATAATGCTTTGTGCTCTTACTCACCCAAGAGCACGAGGGTCTTGCTCATCTCCATTTCACCAGCATGGTAAGGGTGTCAGTTTAGTGGTTTACAAATCTGTTTAAAATACTGACTTGCTGTTTGTTAATTTCAATGGCTTTTTCAGACAGTTAAGTAGACATTTGGTTGGCCTCTGGACAGCTGAGAACAAAACTGCTATGAACTTGTTGAAGCGCATTTTGGTAAGTAAGATGTGATATGGAGTAGGGGAGGAGTAAGATCTGAAAGCCTGAAGTATTAGGAAACTTGGGGTAGTCTGTGTAGCAAACATGTCCTCATTCCCTTCTGAGGGGGAAGTGTAGCCTGAGGGGGAAGTCTAGCAGTCTGGTATCTATTTGAAGGATATTAATGGCTAGTGCAAAACATCTCAGATTCTTAAAGTATTCTGTTACTTTCTTACTTTACTTTCTAAAAATGGCGTATGACACACAGCTTAAAAGAAGATGTCTTTATTGAGAGGACAAAACAATAGGAGACATAGTAAACAGTCTCCAGTGCTTACTGCCAGTAAGGAATTAAGTGACAATTGTGTCTATGCTTTCAGAATTCTCCAAATTTGACTAAATTTATATAGTAACTGATAACTTCCGTGTTCTTTCACCCTTACAGCCTCCTGAAAGGCTCTTGATGAAGTTACTTCAGTGAAACTGGTTCAGAGAATAGTGTTCTAAAGAGTTACTAAATCCAGAAAAATACCAAATTTTAATTTCAAAAAAAAAATTCCTTTATTTTGGGTAGAGCTTGGTTACTATCTTCCAAAAGGCTTACTCAAATGAAACTATTTCATCTCTAGTGTCATATCCAGTGTTCAGTTCATATCAGAGCATATGACGGATTCTAGTGTTACAGTATTCATCCCCCTCAATATTGCTGTGGGATCAGCTCTTTTCTTCTGCAGTCCTTAGCTCCACTAAGTGCCCCTTTAAGAAGTGGGATAAAGGCAAGTGCTTGCTAATTATGTGCCTCTGTTGAACGGTTCTGTTGAGGATGGTGGTATTTCACTGATTTCACTAAAAAGCTGCTGTGGCTTTACATACTTGCTTTAGAGTAGACTATAAATTCTGTTTTGAAATCTCAGATTTAAAGAAATGATCTTTTGTTGTCTAATGTGATATTTCTCTTCTATTAGTCATGTGTGTTAACACTGGTTTTAAATGTTCCTAGCCACCAGGTTTGCTGGCATACCTTGACAGTGCTGATCCTGTTCCTGAAAGAGATGCTGATAGGATGCATGTTAGAGATAACTTAAAAATTGCAACTGTAAGTAAATGTAGCTGTCTTACCTCTCCCATCATACAGATATACAGTCTTGGTGACTTTTCTAACACAGGCACTGGACTGTTATATTGACCTGCATCAAACAATGTTGATAGACCCACAACTGCAAATAACTAATAGGATGTATTCTGCAGGATCAGTATGGCAAGTTTAATAAAGTGCCGGAGTGGCAGAGACTGGCTGGGAAAGCTGCGAAGGAAGTTGAAAAATTTGCCAAAGAGAAGGTGGATCTAGTCTTGATGCACTGGAGAGATAGAATGGGCATAGCTCAAAAAGAGGTAAAAGTATTTGAAACTTTGTTCCAGCAAATTGACTAAGTGTAGACAGGAACACCTTCAGCTCCATGAAATCAGAGGAAAGTTTGACAGTAATGGAAGTGAATTCTTAGTAGGAATTGGAGAAACTTCATAGTTTTCCTTCCTTTTAGCAAACTCTCTGCCTCTTACTCCTCTTCATCTTGGGTTAGGAATGGATTCCAGGGAGAATGTAAAGCAGGCAAAGGGATTCCTTCAGCGTATGTATTAAGCTTCAGCTTGTTCTTGCTGTAGCCAACCTTATCAAAGTGGACTGTACCTTATGTGCCTTTCTTCTAAGATTATATTATCCAATCTTCCATCTATACAGGAGAATAGGGAATTCCTTTAAAAACTAGCGAAAGCAGTTCTTAAACTGCATTCAGAAGGAGCAATAAGTATTCTTTGCATAGCAAGTTATGTACTTTACACTAGTGGTATTTTAGTTATGAAACCTGCTTGAAGAAGCTTAATATTACCTTGAATACAGGTACCTCAGTGCTTATATTGCATCATAAGACTACATAAAACCATGGTTAGGATTGAAGTGATCAGTACCAGGTCAAAACAGTTACTTTAAGTGGATAACTCAATCACTGTTCAAGTTCTTCTGCTCTTCTGTTGATTATCTTTTTCCTTTTAGTGTTTTGGGTTTTTGTGTTTGTTTGTTTTTTTTTTTGGTTTGGGTGGTTTTTGGGTTTTTTTTTTGTGTGTGTGATGAACTTTTTGAATTAAGCATTTTCCTTCAGGCTACTGACTACACTTGTTTTTATGCATTCTGGAAATGAAACATTTATATGCACAAGGAAGGATGAAAAGAGCAATGCAAATAACAGTGTATTGAAAATACCTGTATTTGATCTGATATAAGATTTAATTTAGGAAAATCTTAACTTGGAAAAATCTAGCTCAAGTTTGAGGCTGTGGTGCAGAATTTTCGGAGGTAATGTTTCTGGAATGATGATGAACCAGGTTCAGTATTAATGGAGAAATGTAGGAAACGGTAGTGGAAGGTAGAATTGCACTTTAAGCATCTTGTCTAGATTCCAACTTTAAACATTCATTGTTCTATCTAGAGTTCTGAGATGTTTAATTTCATAGTAGTGTGTACAAGTATAGCTTGGAAAAGGCAGTAGCAAGTTTGGTATTACCACTTTGATTTACTTCAGAAGCCGTGGCTTGTTAAATGTACGTTTTCTTTTTCTTCCAAATTTCCATCACAATCAGGACAGAAACAATATGGTGAGTCTGTATCTCTGCCACTTGTGTGGATTATGTTGCTCAGACTTCTGCTTGCATGTGGTACCTCATGTAGAGTAGAATATTGATTTCGTGCTTGATCAAACTAGGGAACCTTTCAGCCATGTCAGGTTTGTGTCTTATTTCTGTGGCTTGCTCTAGTCAGTTCCTTTCAAGACCAAAGCATTCTTGTTGTGGGTTTCCCTCTTCATCAGCTTTGGAATGGGGTGATGGTTGCTAAGCTTTTCTGAGGAGAACTTGCTTCTAAATGAATGAATTGTTGAACATCTGAAAGTTTCTCTGGCATGATTTAACTTGGTGTAAATAACACTTGTGAAACTTTGCTGCTTCGACTTGCTAGAAAAGGAGACCTTATTAATGAGGCTTAACTTAGCGTGGCTTTTGAAGGAGTTAAGAATACACAGCTTTTTATTTTAAAAGGGGAAAATGGGGATTATCTGTCCTGCTAACTTGTTAAATTTGGCTCTGTTGCAGAGCATTATTCAAAAGCCTGTGGTATTAAGGAAACGACGCCAAAGAATAAAAATAGAAGCAAACTGGGATCTCTTCTATTACAGGTAAAATACAAGTATGGTGGTTCAGATAAAAGTTATTACCTGGCTGGATATTCTTGTCGTTATCTTTGGCAAGCAAAAAGAAAACACATGGATACTGCATTCAAATAGTGCCCACAGGTCCTAAATCTAGCTTGCTTACCTGTAAGTTCTTACAGCTGTCAAAGTTTACAAGGGAGAGGCCTCCATCTGAAAAAAAAGATAGTATCACTTCAGGATGTTATGTTAAATGGACTAATGAATCTTGACTGTTTAGCAAACTCTTTGAAAACAAGCTTGGGGAAACTCTGTAAACTTAACTGTTTGATTTGGTACTTAATGTTCCTAAAGGTCAAATATAGTCCAGTCTGCACAAGTGTTGCATGAAAGGAAGATTCTCATGTTCCTGAACTTTGAGTATTAAAGTGCTCCTCTCAGTCAGTCTCTGGATCCAAGGGTTCTTTTGTAACTGCCACTGAAGAATATCTAGTGAATATCTTGTGACACTTGAGACATCAACTTCTGTTTTCTTTCATGAAGTACTTTTTTGTTTTGTTTAAAGCATACACTTGGTATGTGCACACCGCTGCCCTTGTTTGTTGTTCACTTGTAGCCCTTACTGGCTGACAGGATGAACAGCTTGCATTTCTGGTCATCAGTTATATACAGATAACAAACTGAACCAAAAGGGATGACACCAGGTGTGATTTAGTCTAGGCCAACCTCCTTGACTATGGAAACACTATACAAGTGAACAACCATAATCACTGTAACAAACTAGAGACAACTACTCATGCCTTCTAGTTAAGGTCCACTAATGCTTATCTTCTCTGGCCTGCCAGCTGAGTGCTGTCTGCCTTTGACATAATGTTTTTAGGGCTTTATGCTATGTAATTTCTCTCTTAGATTTACTCAGGATCATGCTAGATCCAACTTGATTTGGAACTTCAAAACCCGGGAAGAATTGAGAGATACTCTTGAGTCTGAGATGAGAGCATTTACTATTGACAGAGAACTCGGTAGTGCTAATATAATCTCATGGAACCATCAAGAGTTTGAGGTAGGAGAAACTGTGTATATAAAATATGTCTACTTAATGTACCTTTTCTGTATCTAACTGCATGAATGAATCTTGTCTTGACAATCCCTGGCTGCAAGCTAGAATCTTTTGGCATTACAAAAATAAACTGCTCAAGTTCAAGGCTGTGACCAGGTTGTTGTGGTAAGACAAAAAGAGAAGTACTGGTGTTACATTGTTGTCAAGATACATCATACTTGCTCTTGAATGTGCTCCATCAGACTTATTTCATTAGTTTCACAAGTCACTTCTTCCTGATAGCAAGTTTCTTGTTTTTATTTCCATCATGTCTAAGTGATCTTAAGGCTGTTAAATACCGAGTTGGCAAACCACCAGTAGGTTATGTAGCTGAAACCATGGTGCTCAGTAAGTTCAGTGCTGAGGATACTGTTTTCACATTATTGCAACAGCAGTACATATAGTCAAAAGAGCTTCTCAGGCTTCTGTGAAGCAATTGGTATGGTCTTAATTTGCTGTCTTAAAAGGGCTTGAAAGATGTTTTCAAGTAATGTGCTGATAAACACTTCCTCTACTGTACTCTTATCTCTAGTATTATGGTTCTGCACAGTTTTAATTAACATGTAATGCTAATGTAAAGGAAGGCCACACTTGAATTCAACTTTAAGATATTCTTAGGTATTTCCAGTGCCATCCTTGTCACAATACAGCTTTCTGGGTGAAATTTGAGCAGAGGTCTACTAGTGAAACAAGAGTAAACTCCTTCTTCTGAGGAATTCTCAGCTGACTACTTAGTCAAATCAGCGGATTGCAAGACATCAGGCTAATGCTTTAGAAGAAAAAACTATTTAAGTATGTGGTTTATCCCTATCACACAGCTATAGATTACTTCTTACCTTGATACAGTAAATGGCTATCTATGTTTGGGTTTGGATTGGTATCTTTTGCACTGGTATTTAGCTTTCAAAGTTTCCTTCAGGTATGTATCAGCACAGAGTTCTGAGCACCACAGTGTCTGCTATGCCAGCTCTGTACTTCAGAGGTGCTAACTGGGTCAGAATCAAAAGTACAGATTTGAAGCTTAGTAATACAGGCTTCCCACCTGGACTTCGTGCTCATTTGAGCCTTATGCTACTGTAATGTATCACTAGCATTCTTGTAGTTACAGCCCAGGATACATGGGAACTGGCTTGAAGGAGCTTCTGTAACATGATCTGTGAACTGCTGCTGTTTCAGTTTTTGTTTGAAATATTTTAAATGAATACTTTATCAGTCTATGCTGTAACTGTTTGAATTAATTACTTAGGAGTAACAAAGGCTTCTCTGTCATTTGTGGAACCTGTCACTTTGCCAAGGGGGGAGGGTGGCTTGAGATTGCTCTGTGACTGTACTAGTTAGTGTGACATCTTTGTATCATGTGCAGTTGCCAAATCTGAAGATAATTTTATGTGGTCTTATGACAGTGGCCTGCATACTACAGATAAGAAAAACCACTGTAGAGGGTGGTTTTTGTGGTATTTTAGAGGTACCTCTAAATGAGATGCTTGCCAAATGCTTAAACCCACTGAGGATTGAGGCATATGGTTAAATTTAATTTAGTTGCTCTGAAGTTAATGATTGTTCTTATTGTGCAATTTCACTTCAGCTTCCTGGTGTGTGTAGTGATGTCTGCAGGCTTTTATTACCTAGTATAATAGCAAGTATAACTAATAATTAAGTCATACTTATGTACCATATGTGTAGTAGCATGGAACAAAATACCTGGTGATAGAATAACTAGTTACTAAAGCTTGACTCACTGAATACACCATGTATTATCCAAGATTAGTTAATAATACCAGCTAATGTTTCAGGTTACTTAAAGGCTGGCAGCTGGGATGAGAAACCTTTTGTTATGGGGAGCAACAGGAGATTATGGGATATATTTTGTAGACGTGTTCCTTTAACATCAGACTTGCAGATTTCCATATTCTTTAGACTGTAGGGAGAGGCTGTTAACCTTGTTGAGTTTATGAATGCAAGCAAGTACAGTGAGAAGTATTGCTATGTGACCAAAAATTTTATAGGGAGAAAATATTTACTATTAAGTAACTTTTGATTTGTGTTACAGGTAAAATATGAGTGCCTTTCTGAAGAAATAAAAATAGGGGATTATTATCTAAGATTGCTACTGGAAGAAGATGAAACTGAAGAGAGTGGAGCAATCAAAAAATCGTGAGACGTTATTAAAATCCTATCTCATTCCCAAGGTCCTGGTTTATTTTCTTCACTAAAATCTCATTTCTTGCTTAGATATGAATTCTTCAATGAACTCTACCACCGCTTCTTGCTTACCCCAAAAGTGAATATGAAATGCTTATGTCTGCAAGCATTGGCCATTGTTTATGGAAGATGTCATGAAGAAATAGGACCATTTTCAGATACTAAGTACATTGTTGGGATGTTAGAACGGGTAAGAATTAATTAAAATTACTTAATATAACTGTCAACATCCAACCAGTCCAAGATATGTTCAGATCCTTCAAATTGCTGTAAAACCTGAGCTTAGGGCTTGCACGAGTACTCTTTCTTTCATGCTTTTACCAAGTATTCTCAGTATCTCCCCTTGATTCAGTTGAAACGTCACTAAAAAGACCTGATCATAAAGGTATTTCAAATTAGTTTCCATATATCTGCATTTTTTTGCCTTAAGAGATTTTTCAGGCTGTACAGAAATAGTTTGCAGGAACTGTGTGTGATATTGATCTTGTACTTGCTTTAGAAAAATACAGAAGTGTAAAGCTTTTTAACAGGAGAACCTTATTGCACATCACAGTATTTTGAAATACTGACTTAGAGTAGTAGCGACAGCCCCTGACCTAATGAGATGGTAGCCTCAGATGGGCACATGTGATGGATCAGATTTTTATTGGTAACTACTTTGCATATTAGCTGTCAAGTTCTGCTTTACAACTGATATAATGTGCAAAAATGTTTCCGTGCAGCCTGTAGATGCTGACATCAGTATAGGCTTTAGATATGGCTATTGTAAGTGAAACTGGACCAATGCAGCCTCTGGTTAGTCTGCCTTGAGTCTTGACAGTCTTGCCAGAGATGTAACATCAAAGATCCATTCCGTCTGCTAAAAGTAATTTTTTTGTGTGTTAACCA
Source organism: Calypte anna (assembly GCF_003957555.1). Lineage (NCBI taxonomy): Eukaryota > Metazoa > Chordata > Aves > Apodiformes > Trochilidae > Calypte > Calypte anna. Next base: position 55,270,043 of record NC_044245.1, on the reverse strand, counting down.
GCTCATTGGGGAATCCAAACAATGCTCCTTTAGAACATTATTAGATGTAGCAGGAAACTGGGTTTGAGTATCAGACCCAGAGCAGCAAAGGGGATGGAGGCCTCTCCTCCTCAGTAGTTGAAAGCCACACTTTCTAGCTGTCCACAAAACTCGACACTTCATAGTCAATAGTTTTATCCTCAGCATGAAGGAGATGGATCTTTGCAGTTGCAACTGTACTGACTTCTAGAAGTAACTTGTAATATGTGCTGTTAAACACTAATTTGTTCTCTTCTGCTGCAATAGTGTACTGATAGGCTGGAGCGGGACAGATTGATACTGTTTCTCAACAAGCTGATCCTTAATAAGGTAAGGTGGAACTCTGTACTTAAGGGTAGTATATATGTCTTTCAGCTGTGTAAAATTGTCTGAACTAGCCTTTCACTGTTAACTTCAGCAAATGTTCAAGTCTTGAGGAAGTCTTAAAATAATTTTGATACTTCCAGGGATGTAGTAGCTCTTATTTACTGTTGAGAAAGCTGAAGGAAAGAAATGTGTGGATATTGTGGTGATTATAGCATTCTATTCACTTCAGCTAATTATTTGACTTTTCTTGTGGTCACTTATTTGAATAGAACAGATCAGTAGTTGTAACAGCCCTTACCTAGAAAATGCTTGTGTTAACTCAGTTTCTCCATTAACAGAAAAATGTGAAGGACCTTATGGATTCAAATGGCATTAGAATCCTTGTAGATCTGCTTACTCTGGCACATCTTCACACAAGCAGAGCTACAGTCCCACTGCAGGTATGTGGTCTTTTTTCCTACTGCTCATGTGTTTCTTTGCTAGAAGGGCAATTCTTAAGAATAAAAAAAAGAAAATCGACGTCCTTTTCACATTTGCTGTAGCCATGTGATATTTGCACTGAAGCTAAAGCTGTTCTTTTAAAAATCAACTTCTAGAGCAATGTAATTGAAGCGGCACCTGATATGAAGAGAGACAGTGAGAAAGAGTGGTACTTTGGCAATGCTGACAAAGAAAGGAGTGGTCCTTACAGCTTTCAAGAGGTACCTGTCAGTTCAAACTTGGCAAATTAATTCTGTCGTGGTGACTGGGTGTCAAGCAGGAAAAACAAACACTGTAAACAGTGCTAAGCTATATTATCGAAGTAACTTTTTAAATAAGGATTAAAGCTCGATAAGAGATGTGATGTGCCAAGAACAACTTTCTTCTTGGTAGGGCTGCCTGCCCCTTCGTACCCCAATTATGCTGCGATTAATCTGTCAACTTGTATTTCATATTTCCTGACAGAGTTAAGTTCATTGAAATTTCATGCAGCTATAGTAGTCTTCCATGTAGCAGTTAAGAGCTTCTCTTGAGTGTGAGTGTTTATGAGGAAGCTCTACATGCAGAGTCAACTGAATTAATCTCTAATCTTGCAATAGATGCAGGAGCTATGGAACAGTGGAAAGCTGACTTCAAAAACACGTTGCTGGGCTCAAGGTATGGATGGCTGGAGACCATTACAGGTTATCCCTCAGCTGAAGTGGTGCTTGCTTGCCAGCGGCCAGGCTGTGCTGAATGAGACTGACCTTGCCACACTTGTACTCAACATGCTCATCACAATGTGTGGATATTTTCCCAGCAGGTAAACACTAATTTTCAGCAGATGTGGTTAATTTTTTCTGCCCAGTGCATGAATTCTGTCTTAAAGCTTTTCTTTTAAACAAAGTAGTGCATTAATGAACTGTATTAAATAGCCTTTTATGTAGTAGTAATTAGTTCTGTGGGCAAATAGAGACTTTGTAAATGATACAATACTAATGTTGTGGAAGGTACTGCAAGAATGAATGCATAAGCTATGTGTGCTTCTCATGCACAGTGGCAGTCTTCTGCTTGCAGGCGGGCAGGCTCTTGTTTAATTTAAAAACAAAGCTGCTTTCATGCATGACATTAAATCACACTTATAAAGTCTAACAACACATTTTGAAGCTAACATTGAAATATTACCTCAATTATGTTGAATATTACCTCAATAGCCTGATACTTATGGCTTAATAAAGTTGTTCACTCTTGAAAGAGAAAAGGCACATATGCTTATTCCTGTGCCACTTTAATTTTTTTTTAGAGATCAAGACAATGCTATTATAAGACCTCTTCCTCGAGTGAAAAGGCTATTGTCAGATAGCACTTGCCTTCCTCATATCACTCAGGTAAGCAATTCTTTTAAAATGAATCTAAATGAGTAAAAATCTTTCTCCGCCATCTTTCTTTTGTGAATACTTTAAAGTGGGACAAATGCATCAAATGGGAGCCTAAGAATCTCTGATCAAGGATTTTTTTATTTCACTGGATGTTATTACAATTGTCAGATTGTTTCAGCCAATCTCTCATTAATAAACATTTCCATCTTTGGAGCTAGTAAGAAACGATCTGGACGTGGTCCTTTGCAACTATCTCTAGGTGACCCTGCTTTTGAGCAGGGTGGTTTGCTAAGATGACCTCCAGAGGTCCCTTCCAACTTCAAACACCCTGTGAGTCAAACTTGTTATTTTTTTGGACTGAAGCATTCTTTAACTGAAAGTCTCCCAAGTTTACTAGCTTATCCTAATACTAAATTAGTTAAAATTTGCACTACTCAAGCATCTAACGTACGTGTTTGTGTTTGATTTCAGCTATTACTGACTTTTGATCCTATCCTTGTGGAAAAAGTTGCTATATTGCTGCTTCATGTCATGCAAGATAACCCTCAGTTGCCTCGATTTTATCTGAGTGGAGTATTCTTCTTCATCATGATGTACACAGGTTCCAATGTACTTCCTATTGCAAGGTGAGGATAAAGGATTGCTAAAAATACCTCTTGACCAGTCGTGCTCAGAAAGACTGATCCTCTAAAGGCTTCATTGAGTGTGGTTTGCTGGAGCCAGCATGAGATAGCAATCAAACACCCTGAAGCAGAATCACCTCTACATCATCTAGACACTGAAAAAGTGAATTGCTTATGACCCTGCCAGGGAGGGAACTGGAGCAACTAGGCATGGCTTATTGTAGAAGAACAAATTCTTACAGGCACTTAAGAGTAATAATATAGGCTGTTAATATGCTAATGCAGTTTTTGGTGGTAAGCAGCTGTCAGAAGTGGTGGAAAAATCTAATAGCCTGTTTTACTGTTGAAGCCTAAACTAACTTATATTGCCTTACAGAGATGCAGGTTATGGCTCATTTTATGGTTTATTCCACTAGTCCTGCCCTAAACTCAGTAGTTCATAATAAGCTATCATACAATTCCAGTTAAGTCTCTTCAGTACCAAAATGCATTGGGAAATGATTGTTTGCTTACCTGATGATGCAGGGACAGAAAGGTTGTCTATGTCTCTACTGGCTTAGTTGTTGGGTTGTTTTTTTTGTGTGTGAAGGAGAAAAGGTCTCAGGAGCAAGAATTTCAAATTGAAATGGTGAACATAAGGCATTGGTAACATGGGAGTGCTTACCTTGGTGGAGTGTTCCCGAGGATTTGGGAGACTTTGTACAGAGATTCATTCAGTTGTTGCTGTTACTGTTTTATCTCCAAGTAAACGTATGAGACTTACCAGCTGGGCTGTGTTGGTCTGCTTATCTTTCAAGGGTGCCTAAAATATCAGTTTAACAGAAAATATCTGCTCTTTCTCTTCTAGGTTTTTGAAATACACACATACAAAACAAGCTTTCAAGTCTGAAGAAGTGAGTAGATTGCAAAAGTAACTACCTCTGTTTCCAATAGTTTTGCAGACTACCTGTAGTTGTTTAAGTAATACTTAGTTCTTGTTCTTTTTTTGCTAAGCTTTCAAGAGTTAGACTTTAGGAACTACAAGGGAAAAGGGGGAGGGTTTTTTGGATCTCAAATTAGTGAGACTGAATTCAGATTACCTTGAGATGACAATGTGATCTCTTCTGTAGACAAAAGGCCAAGATATAGTTCAGAGAAGTATACTTGGACATATTCTTCCTGAAGCAATGGTGTGTTATTTAGAAAACTATGAACCAGAAAAATTTTCTGAGATATTCCTTGGAGAATTTGACACTCCAGAAGCAATTTGGAGCAATGAAATGAGGTAACTGTTTTCTGTCAGAGGGACAAATAAATCTGAACTACATCTTATGCTGTGGAGGTCTTGTCTTTGACATTGCTAAAAAATGCTGAAAATATCAGTATTTCATGGTTTTATTGCTTCTTTCTGTTCGCCTTGTGCAAGGGCAACGTCCGGCACTCCCTCTACTTCTGTGAAAAATAGCAAGCACAGTGGGGAGTGAAATTGGTGTAGGGAATGGGAGTGTTTCCCTGAGTTGGACAAACACACTTTACACCCACCTCTCTCAAACTTAAGTTCCTTTGATGGGTGGAGACTTCACTACTTATGTTGTCTGATTTATACTTAGTGTAATCATTTATTACCAACTTGTATCTAGGGAGATACACTCCAATAATACAATACATTTTTAGGGTCTCCCAAAAAGCGGGAGGGGTGAAAAATGTCACTTCCCATTGCTTTTAATAAACTAATTTTCATGGCATGGAAATAGCTTTGCAAAAGACTAGGACTGAATCCTTCTCTGAATTCCTTCAGAAACATGGGAAATTAATATGGAAAGTTTTTTGGGAAGAAATCATTGAACTCGCTTTTACAGTCACTGAGGATTGAGGACTGCTTGGCAAATTTTAAACCAAACTTTGTAAATTTTAGGCGTCTTATGATAGAGAAGATTGCTGCTCATCTTGCTGACTTCACCCCTCGCCTCCAAAGCAATACAAGAGCACTGTACCAATACTGTCCTATCCCAGTTATCAACTATCCACAACTGGAGAATGAATTGTTCTGTAATATTTATTACCTCAAGCATCTTTGTGATACTCTTAGATTTCCAGACTGGCCAATTAAAGATCCAGTAAGTAAGATGTATTTTGGGATTCATTTAGTTGTTGATCTTTTAGAATCCTAGAAGTGAGATTTGTAACAAAAATTAAGGAAATCAAATTCTAGGTTTGTTGCAACAAACTGATCCTGACTAGTTCATAAGCAAATATGTTAGACATTCCTTCAGCTTGAAGGAGGATCGTCCTCATGCCATACAGCCACCACACATTAACTTTTGACTCCTTGTGACTATGAAAAAGTCAAATAAAGCACCCAAGAATCTTCAGAGAGTGTTTCAGATGATTGAGGGCAGGGGAGAAATTATCACTTTTGTGTTCTTGTTGGTCAACACTGCACAAGAAGCCAAGCTAACTTGGTGTCAGTACACTAACTCAAGTGGTGGTATCTTTTTAGTACAGGTCTATAGTCTAGATCTGTATGAGCAGCTTTGGTGCAGTTTCTGTAGTATTGAGATGTGAACTGCATATCATTGAAGTGATTGTCCTGCTTCTAATACAATTCTTACATAGACAATCTAATCTTAAGGTGCTCTTGACTAAAATATAGCACTGCAGTGAAGCAAAACCTTAATTGCTTCCTGACTTTTGGGAGAACCATAATTACTTAATGTTAAAGGAATAGATCTTTGAATTCAGGGTGATGGGTGATAAGGATTTATTAATAAAGCAGCACTTTCTTAAAAAAGGTGACATATACTGGTGTCAGCATAGATGAAACACTAATAAATTGTAATTATTTAGGTTAAACTGTTGAAGGATACACTAGAAGCCTGGAAGAAAGAGGTAGAAAAAAAGCCACCCACAATGTCAATAGATGATGCTTATGAAGTTCTTAACCTTCCCAAAGGACATGGCCAGTAAGTTGCTTTCAGTATGAAAAGTTGTATAATGATATCTATATAAACTCTGTACACTGAACAAGCTGAAGTGTTTTATCTCAGTACTTGCAGCCAGTTAGTGGTACCAGTTCAGTTATGTTGAGCATCTACTTCCTTAACAGTAGAAGACTACTTTATTTAAAAAGAAACAAAGTTTGAAAACCTAACTCCACTGTTTGAGAGAAAAATTGTGAAGTGTTCAGATAAACTGAAACTGGGAGAAAAAAGTGCTTTGACCTCTGCTCTAGGCTGTTCTACAGGACAAGCACTGGACTCAACCATAGTGAGCAAAGGCTATGGCAGAACTTGAATTTGGTCAAAGTGGAAGTTGGTTTCTGTAAACAGACATTTCTTCCCTCCTGCCAAATATTGCCCTTTTCTTGGTGATAATAGCCTTAGAATTTTTTACCTCGTATCTTGCCACTGATTTCTGACTTCAGACATCTAGGAGAGAATTGACAGCACTTGTATTTATCTTTCAACAACTGTGCACTTACTACAAATCACAAACTGCCAGCTTTTACCAGTTACAGCTCATTTATGGTCTTCATTTGGAATATTCGGGGGCTCTGAGCACCGTCTGCTTAGTTTATTCAGTACAAGAGGCACTAAAACATTTTCTATTTCTGAAATCTTTTGTTTGTTTGTTTTGTTTGTTATTAATTGTTACTCAGTGTAATGGGACTTGTTTTCTCATAGACATGATGAAAGCAAGATCAGGAAAGCTTATTTCAGGCTGGCGCAGAAATACCACCCAGACAAGAATCCAGAAGGCAGGGTATGTACAGCTCAGGTTTATGGTGTTAATGAGGCAGGCACAAATTCAGCTGTTACGAGTATTAAGAATTCTGAAATGCTAACTTAAAATTTTCTTTGTCGCTTTTAAAAGCTGTGCCCTAGATGAATACCAGAATACAAATTAATACTACAAATGAGCAATTTAATTGATATCAATAAAAGAACATTAGGATCTATATAGTAAACTGATGTAATTGGGTGAGACCCATATCTCAGAAAATGCCTAGCTTAAAGGGTTACACAAAACCTAAATAAGCTAATTGCTCCCTTTCAAAGACAGTGTCCCCCACCCACTCCTAGAGTTAATTCAACTGTACTTATAATCTTGTTATAATGGAATTGACTTGGTTTTCATCACTTGCCTGTGGCAGAGCTTAGGAGACGAAGAATGATCTATAAACCAGTGTTCTGAAGGTCCTTTGGAATATTTTCTGAAGTGGAATAAGGCAATAAAACTAGAGTTGTGGCTAATAACCTGGAATGTTTTATATTATCTGCAGCAAAACTGATGCTGCAGACTTGTAATAATTTAGGGAGTTCCTAGCAACTCCTAAGACTTTTCCCTCTTTGCAGGATATGTTTGAAAAAGTTAATAAAGCATATGAGTTTCTATGCACAAAGTCTGCAAAGGTGATAGATGGGCCAGATCCAGAAAACATAATTTTAATCTTGAAAACTCAGAGCATCCTCTTCAACAGGCATAAGGAAGGTAAGCATGCTGTCTTAAAATAATGCTTTATGTTCATCTTTAGTGGCCATGTGATCAATTTTAATCTCTTTTATTCTTGAATCTGTGTTCTGTTCTGGTTTCTGACTTGCCACAGCATTATGTAGGTATGATTACAGGCTTCAAAATGAGTCTTTTTCTTTCATTAAATAAATAATTCTGCAGTAAATCTTAATTCAAAAAAACATTAATAGTTTGTTTGGTTTTGGTTTTTTTAAATTGTCTGCATCAGTGGTAATAATTTTGAATCTTACTCTAATTTAAACATACAATTCTGTCTGTGGAGAAAAGTCCTCATTCTAGTATTCTGTTACCCAGATGGCAGATTCTGGGTATAAATTTTCTCCTTTTTAAGTTGTAATCTTGTAGAAATTCTGACTAGTGTTGGAGTTCTCTGATGAGTGTGCTGCAACACTACCCCTTCACAGCCCAGCTAAGAGGGATAGCTAGACTACCCTAGCCCTTGGCTTCAGCTACAGTCCCTGGCTGGTAGCTGCTGGCATGTCAAAGACTTGCAGAGTCAACAGTTTTGCTATGTAAGTGTTAAATTATAATGGTAAGCCAACAACCTCCTGTGCAGTCGTAGCTCTGTCAGTTGTATGTTGACAGAAACAACATTCCTGTAGACTTATAGGTCAGCTCACAGTTGGCTCTATAGTGCAAGGTGAAATTGTTCTTCAGCACTGCTGAATCCTAAAGGAATGAAAAATATAATTATTTAAAGCAAATGATTGTTGTGTCAATCTGGAAAAGGCCCTCATAGTCTTATTGTAAGACACTCCTTAGCATGAAGCATGAAGAGTCTTATGCAACAAGGAGTCAGACTGTGTGGCCTGGTCAGTCTTGCTCAAATTTTCCCAAGTGTTGGCTGTGTTGACTTTCTTTAACTCCTACTCCTTATATATCTGATAAATCTTCCATTAATTATTATGCAGTGGTTTAAATTGCTTAGACTCTGAATGTGTAAACGCTGACTTATTTTCTCTTTCAGAGTTGAAACCTTACAAGTATGCAGGCTATCCTATGCTGATAAAGACTATTACTATTGAAACATCAGATGACCTTTTGTTTTCCAAAGAATCTCCTCTGTTGCCTGCTGCAACGGAGCTTGCTTTCCATACTGTCAACTGTTCAGCATTAAATGCAGAAGAACTGAGAAGAGAAAATGGAATTGAGGTAAATGGAAAGAAAATTACTGCAATTTTTTTTAGCCTAACTTTTCCACAGATGAAAATCCTAGATCTTCAATGTATAGGACACCAGAAACAGCTGAGGTTCACTTTTGGTTGTGTTGTGATGCAGCAGGAGAAGCCTCCTGCAGAGTATGTCCCTTTCTGGACCTAGGCTGATCTGTTTAACTCTGAATAAGCAAACTACACGTGATGTTTCCCTACTTTACAGAACTCCTGTTCAGAGATTCTGCGTTCTGTATGTAAAAATAGATAAACAAGAATGAGTCACCTGAGCAGAAGGCCTTTCATTGTGCATATTATCTCAAATGTGAGAATACTAACAATTCTAAACCACCAAATGGTAGTATCAGCACTTGCAAGGAAATTTGCCCCTACAAAGTGTGTGAGCAGGCAGCAGATTTTGTCAAATGTTTCCCTTTCGGCATGAAAAATGGGTTTATCAGCTTTTGTTTTATTTCTGTGAGCCTTAAGTTTTTTTTGTTGTGACTGGACTTACACATCATTCAATCCTCACAGGTACTGCAAGAAGCATTTAATCGTTGTGTAGCAGTCCTGACTCGTTCTAGTAAGCCAGATGATATGTCTGTACAGGTAGGTTGCAGCAACCTTAACTGATTGTATCAGCTTCTAAGAAGATTAAAATATTACAGTAATAAATAGAAGTGTGTGTATATGAAAAATATCAATATAGCTTTATATGTATTAAAAAAGAGGATTGTAAACATGCATTTCCCCTCCACTTGGAACCAATAAAATTTTGCTTTCTGTAGGTATGTGGGTATATTAGTAAGTGCTACAGTGTAGCAGCTCAGTTTGAGGAATGCAGAGAGAAGATTACAGAAATGCCTAACATCATTAAGGACCTCTGTAGACTACTGTATTATGGCAAGGTAAGTGCTCCCTTTCCTTGCCTAAATGGGTATTTAACTGTTGAATGTTAAGGGGAATGTTCTGTTTTTAAGGGAGACAGGACAATTAGAGAGACTGATCAAACCCTTCTATAAGGTCCCAGCTAATCCTCATGGGATACAGAACTCTACTGCCTTGTTCTTAACATGTGTATCTGAATCATTTAGTGGACTTAAAGTGCCATTACTATGAAGACTTGAGTTACTTTTTGCCTTTTAACTGGTTTATGTCTGGCTGATTGGTTTACTCTCCTGTATCACCAGATGAAAGTACTAGAGCTAGATCTTATGTAAGCAGATAGAATCCTAAATCAGCCGTAAGCTCTGGGCACAGCATTTGAGAAGTTTTGATGCTATTTATCTCTTTAGAACTTGAGTTATGTTATATAAATGCCGAATTTTGTCTGAATTAAGAAAGGAAAACCTGTCTTGAACTTTTCATATCAGTTATGTGAAAACAGACTATAGAAAAAGATTGCAGCAAATTGAAGACAATAAAACCAGATTATAAGAACTGATTATAGGTGCTTGTCTGTTCTTTATTTCCCCACAAAGCACGTGTATTGCCATGAAAAGCTCAGTTGGGAATCTGCCACCTTCTTGAATTATTTTTCTATCAGTTCTCATTGTTCCTTTGTAATCATAAACTATTCAAGTACTCTTCCTTTGCAGGATGTTGACTAGTTAGTCATGTTTCTTGGTTACCTGATGCTTAACTTCAACTGCAGATGTTCTGACTATTTAAGTTTCTGTCTCTATGGTGCTTAGAAAATACTCTAGAATCAGCAAGTTCAGGCTTTGTGCCTTTGCTTGGCAGCAAAGTTGTTTGGCTTTCTATGTTAAACACTGAGGTAAACTTTTTTCCTCTCTTAGAACATACCACGAGTAGCTGCTTTGGGTGTGGAGTGTGTTAGCTCCTTTGCCCTAGATTACTGGCTCCAAACACACTTGTTCCAAGCTGGAGTTCTCTGGTACTTACTGGGTTACCTCTTCAACTATGACTATACTCTAGAAGAGAGTGGTATTCAGAAAAGTGAAGATTCAAATCACCAGGTAATGTTATCAGGTGCTTTTAGGCACTGACAGTAGCTGCTTGATGTCTCTTAGTCACAAAATGAATGTATCCAAATACTGCCTGGAGTTGTGAAATTACATGATGAACAAAGATGTTAACAGAACAGTTTTGGAACGGGGATTTTTCTGTAGTAGTGTAAGTACTGTTTGAGTTTGGCTTTTTTAAGTAGCTCATGTTTTGAGTTCAGATTAGCAGTTACAGCTGCAAGGCCTAATGTTTCTAATGGACTTAGTGGAAGAGATTTTTATCTACAGTGAACAAGGAAATAAATTTGTGCTGTCAGATGAAAAAGTCCTTTTCTCCTGAGGCTCAGCTGAAGCAGTTGTCAAGTGATTTTATCTGAATTTATCAGAAAACCATGAATTTACCATGAATTTATCTGAAATGTCAGCTTGAGGACTTTATTGTCCCTTTGCCCCACAGCTATATAAATGGCTTCACGCTTCCAGTTCTTTAAATGGTGACCTTCTAAGTGTGGCGTTTCCTCTTCAGCTGCTGGATGAGATGAGCTCTGAACAGTCTGTTGTTGTTATCAACTCCTGTATCAGTGTCTTAAAATCTTACTATGCTGATATTTGACTGTGGTAGCAGGAGCTGTGGTCTGGTCAGAAGCTATTACACTGAATACCTTTAATATATTAATGGATTAAATGCCTTTAATGTAATAGCTTCTGTAGCTTTCAGCTCACCTTGGTGTCCTGCTTTCTCCTACTTGTCGGTGTTCATGGCTGTCTGCCTTACTAACCCCACAACTCAGTGATCATACTGTGCTGTTCTGCATCACCTCATGTTTTATTAGACATCAGTGCCTAATTAGTGATGCAGATAAGAAGGGAACACTGGTTCTGTTTGTTCTGGTGCAGAAGTGTGGGACAATATTGTTCTAATATTTCTTCAGCAAGCCCTAGCTTTTTTATAACCATCTTCATAATTTTTCAGGAGGTAGCAAATAGCCTTGCTAAGCTCAGTCTCCTGGCCTTGAGTCGCCTTGGAGGGTATCTCTCTGAAGAGCAAGCTACACCTGAAAACCCAACGATCAGGAAAAGCTTGGCTGGGATGTTGACACCCTATATTGCAAGGAAACTCGCTGTGGTCAGTCCTACTGAGGTTAGCATCTGTTGGCCAAAACTTTCTCTGATTTATAGAAGAAGCACCTGGTCACTTCTAGAAACTGTACTCTCATAGACAAACCTGATACAGAGAGCAGCACTGTGAATTTTCCTTTGCAGTTGGAGTAACTGCAATGAAAAGAGACAATTTCAGCCTCAAACCCTGTGAACAGGGACAGTACCCTATAGAATAAAATTTGCAAACCAAATACAGGAGCAAAACAAGAAGTTGAGGTAATTGTTGAAGGCTTAAAAATATGATGATAGTAGAGAGCAAAGGCTAAACTTATTTTTGGTTCCAGGGAAGTAATCTACAAAGATATCTGCTGTAGATAGTTGCTGGACACTGTCAAAAATAGGAGAATCTGAAGTAAATGTGACTCAAAGCAGAATAAAGAAAAACTAAAATATAGATTGTACTATACCACATAACTTACACATATTGTTTTCCCAGTATGTAGAAAATTTGACACTTCAAACCTGCTTATGGAATTGGTCTGGTTGTTAGAGACTGGATTAACTTGTGTCATGAAACACACTCATCACTATGCATAATGATCCAAAAATAAATTGTAAACATGTTGCATTGTGTAAATTCCTTATTTATTAGACTTTGAAGATGCTTAACAGTAATGCAGAGAATCCCTACTTGATCTGGAACAATGGGACAAGAGCTGAATTACTTGAGTTTTTGGAATCTCAACAAGAGAGCATGATTAGAAGGGTAAGTAATTTAAATCCCTCTACTACTTTTTTAAAAAGTAAGACTCTTCTGTGGTTTTGTACAACTGCTTGTAATGTGCTGGTATAATTATTAGAGGTATTTATTGTTTTTTCCTCCTAAGTAACTTTGTTCAGTAGTGTTTAAAAGAAACAAAAAAACCCCTTGTTTCTATATTATTTCAGTTTGTCTTGAGCTTCTGATTTTGCTAAAGTTTTAAGTTTTCTGTTCAAGTATTGTCTATTTAATTAGTGAATTATAGGTTTCCACTTTCTACAAGATGCTTTTCTTTCTGATCTTGTGCTGCTTATCTCTGTTTTAAAGGGTGATTGTGACAAGAGCTATGGATCTGACTTTGTCTTCAGTGACCATGCAAAGGAACTTATTGTGGGAGAGATTTTTGTTAGAGTTTACAATGAAGTCCCTACCTTCCAATTAGAGGTGAGATGTAGCTAAAACCTTGTTGAAACTGGTATTTGGAATGTTACTTCTTCCTGCTTATTTGTCAGTGCAAACAAAATGAGGAAAATAAAAAGTCTTAGAGCAATTTCCCTCATAGTGATCAGCATTTTTTGGGATCTCTCTCTATTGGACCAGTACAAATTAAAAAGAACAGTGAGTTTATCATAAGACATGATGCTTCAGATGGCTTAATTCCTATTTTCTACAAGGTTTGGGCTGCAGACATGCAAGTTTATTCAGTAGTTCCAGAAGGCAGGGATTCAGCCTAGTGCCTTTTCTGTCCATCTGTATACATGGACAAACATACACCTTATGAATGATGTGATGTAGTGGCAGCTTTCAAAGGATATGTTTAGAAGTAAGTAATTGTGGTTGATGTGCTACAGATGTTATGGTGATCAGAGGAGAGAAGTGTTTCCTCTCTCTGGAAGAGAGGGATATGTGAAACGTAGAAGTTATTCAAATATACTTTCTTCTAGTGTGAATACTGTTGCATCAAACAGCTAAAAATGCTCTCACCTCTCATTTAAAGCTTCCTAAAGCATTTGCTGCAAGCCTCTTGGATTACATAGGCTCACAAGCACAGTATCTTCATACACTAATGGCAATAACTCAGACTGGGAAAGTAGAGTCCAATCAACACGGAGATCGGTTGCGGAGAGTTGAAATGGCCCTGGAGGCTCTGAGAAATGTGATAAAACACAACCCAGGTAGGCTTAAAACTGAACTTTCGTGATAGGCTTTCTTTTGGACCACCTTAAAAAATGCAACCCTCTGTAGTCTTCCAGAAAGAAGGAAGCTTGTTTTTGCTGGCTAACAGACTTTAGCATTGTTGATAAGCCATCAAATACATCAGTAGATCTATTAGTTTTGTGTGAAATCCAAGCCTTATCTATTTTCCTCTCTGAAACGCTGGGTTTCGAAGAAACTCTAATTCTAGCCTGCTGTTGCCAAGAAGACTAAAACTTGTTGGATGAAACTCCCTGTACTCCTTCTAAGAATTTTAGCTGATTTTGAAACTTACTGCATCAAACAAGCAAAAACCCCTTTAGTATACCAGTAAACATTTAAATACAAGTCAGTACCTTACTAAAGCAGGAGGTGAAGATGCTCTTGAGAGTGGGTAGCTACTAGCAGTGAAGATTATAAGCAGTTAAAAATTTACAGGCTGGAAAAGCACAAGATAAATGATTAGGGTGTTTTCCTGCTGTATATCTTGGTTGCAAAAGCAACTCATGTTACTACCATGACTTCTTGATGGTTAGGTTGTTCTCAGACTGAATTATCTGTATTTGGCAATTACAGCCCTGAAGGCAGCTGTTAACTGCTGCAGATAACAGTGCTGCTCTGAGCTAGGAGAATCAGAAAAGCACAAGTGTGCTTGAAGCCAAGAAATACTGATAACCACAGATAAATAACTGAATTTGCTTGGTTGTCTTGTAAGAATGCAAGTAACTAGGTAATCCAACAGCTAGCTAAGTTATTTGACTCAGAGAGGAGGTATCCTCTCTTTTTGATATGTTGTTGACTTAAGACTGTGTAGAAGCTAGATTAATAGACAGGACTTTATAGTTTTCTAATTCTGTAGTATGTGCTGTCCTGTAGGAGATGTTGTAGAGGCTTTTAACACCTATAAACTGAACTGTGGGCTTTGAATGCCCTTCAGTAAATGCTCTGGCTAACATGAAGAGGATGACTTCCCTGATCTCTTGCAGGGTCTGCGTGTGAATGCATTGGGCACTTTAAGTTGATATTCTCCCTTCTTCGTGTTCATGGAGCTGGCCAGGTGCAGCAGTTGGCTCTGGAGGTAAAAAACCAAATCCCCCCCTTCTGGATGCTCTGCATAATCAACATAAACAATCCTGGTTGTCTAGCTGTTAGAGTAGCACCTAAAAAGCATCAAGTTGGGATTCCAAAGTATCAGTTTCTCCTTGAAAGAACAAAGTGTTATTTTCTTGCCTGTGTAAGGAGACAATTTAGTGACAGGAATAAGCATTGTAAATATTAGCTGTATTGGTCTGTGAGGTGACTGACTTCACTGTACACTGAATTTTCTGGGCAATATCTCAACAGCTGGAAGGTATTTAAGTGTTGTTTCTGATGTTTTACAGGTAGTGAACATAGTGACAAGTAACCAAGAGTGTGTTAACAACATTGCTGAGGCAATGGTTCTTGCTAACTTACTGGCACTCCTGCATTCCTTACCTTCAAGTATGTACCATGTAATTCTTGGTCTTGCAAGGCAAAGGGTTTCCAGCTCTTAATTAGAATGTAGCTGTCTAAGCTTAATACCGCATTTAGGTTAATACAGCATTTCAGTGGGGGAGAGTGAAAAAATGCTGTGTAAGGTGTTTATTATCTTAAATATGTGATCTGAAACATAAATTTCATTAACTAATTCTTTTAGGGCATTTAGGTAGTAAATTTCTAATTAAGATGTTATGCTATACTAGCATGTGTGACTGAATGTCATTCCTTCACTGTCTCAGTTGAGCTGGAAATCCCTAAATTTGCAGTTGTCATAAGCTTAATCACAGCTTTCTGTTAAGATCAGTTTAGTTAATCTGTGACTAGTTAATAGTCTATATGACACAAAGTTCCTAATACTTTTTATTTTGGCAGGTCGGCAACTTGTCCTTGAGACTTTATATGCTTTGACATCTAGCACAAAAATAATTAAAGAGGCCATGGCAAAAGGTACAGTAGTACATGTAAAGCAGATGTTTATGTGGGACTGGACTTAAAATGCAGTGGCCACATTTTACTCTCCCCTTTAGAACAATCAGTGTGGAATTGATGAATTCATACTGCTTGTGACCAGAAAAAACCCTGAATGTTTTCATATCTCTTTGTACAGGTGCTTTAATCTACTTACTAGATATGTTTTGCAACTCAACTCATCCACAGGTCCGAGCCCAAACAGCAGAACTCTTTGCCAAAATGACTGCAGATAAACTGATGGGTCCAAAGGTAAGAATCTTCACAGCTTTGTTGGAATTCTTATGTTCGTATTACTATCCTCTCTCTAAAAATGGAACATAAAAAACCCAAAAAATCCCCAACCTCTTCTGGGTCTGAAACATGCATGTGAAGAGTAATCTGGCTGTTTCCCAAACAGGTTACTCTTAGTCTGTGAGCAGACTTCTCTTGAAGCAGTTGTATTTATTGTAACTACTATAAGCAGTTTGGTTTCCATTTTTAATGACTAACATTAGATAGCTAGATTTCAGACCTGTTACTGGCTATCACTATTTAAAATGATGGCACTATTATATTTTGTGGTGGTGTTGGTGTTTGTTGGCATTATACTGCTACAAATAATTGGACTTCTTGGAGTTCTCTGTTTTTCTGTCGGTTGGTTTTACTTACGGTATACTAAAAGTTGGCTCTGTTCATCCTTTCTAGGTTAGAATTACACTAATGAAATTTTTACCTGGAGTCTTCATGGATGCTATGAGGGACAGCCCTGAAGCTGCTGTTCATATCTTTGAGGGAACTCATGAAAATCCTGAGCTAATTTGGAATGACAACTCCAGAGAGAAAGTGTCAACAACAGTTCGAGAAATGATGCTTGAGTATGTGGAGACCTACAAAGGATTTCCTTTAACCCAGACATTCTTTTAGTGGCAGTAGAACCAGAGTTACTATAGAAGAAGTGTCAGACAGGGCTCTGCCAGGAAATGTGGAATCTTTGCAAGACAGACTTGAGTGAAGAGAAACTCATTAATTTTTTTTATGTTGTACCGCTTAACTTGGTGATGCACAATCCATGGATTTGCTCACTGCTATGAGATTTAGGAGGGGGTTACAATCAGAAAATTAAGTTTAGAAACTGAAACTACTTCATAATGACAGAGGGAGACTGAGGTGTCGAGTAATGATGATGACTTCTGCTTTTACTGCTTGTTAAAACTTACTTTCTTTTTAAAGGCACTTTAAACTTCAGAGGGACAACCCTGACACTAACTGGAAGGTAAAAATATACTGTTTCTGCTTTGGATCTGTCCAGGGAGACTAGAAATCAGCTTTTACTCTATGCCTGTAACTCTGTGATAGCCTTTCCTGTACAAACAGGAACTCACTGCTCTGCTAACATAAATTATAATGTTGAATTTGTTTTTGCTCCTACTTGTACGTTGAAATCAGATACTCTTTCAGTGGTTCTGCCAGTAATATTCTGAATTTTCTAATAGTTCAGGTAATTTTAAAATTTATCAGACATCCACAACAAAGGAGGAGTCCTGTCAGTTACTGCATAGCTGTAGTAAACTTGCTTTCTGTAAATGTTCAGGAAAGCTGGTAAGCCACAGAATGTCAAAAATTGCTGTTCTGAGACATTCTGTCACATCAGGTCAATTAGTGAGATGTTTCAGTCTGTTGTATTTCCAAATACCTGTGAAAGGTCCGGCACAACGTCTTCCCCACATTGGTGTAGTTGAACAGTTTCTAAACACCTGCGGAATGGCTGTTTTGATGCACATGGAAACTGGAAACTTCTTGAGGTTAATGGTGAGAAACCTTGCAGTGTGCAGAAAAGAAACGAAAGGGCTCTTTTAACAGACTTGTTATTGGTACTTTTCTTGAACTAGTGTTTACCACTGGTACTACAGACTTGCATTCTTTAAAAGAAAAGTCTACTGCAGTAGTACTGCCTGCCTGCATTGTTTTTTCTGGTCTCACTTAATACCTTGTGTTTTTTCAAGCTGAAGTGTTTAGTGGTCTTGCAGAGCTTTGTTTTGGAGTACAAATAGTTCAGTGACCCTTTTACCACTCAGAGCCATGATGTTAGAGAAACAATTACAGCTCTCACAAACACCTCTGCCAATAACTCCTTCTGCTTTACAATTCAACAGCTGCCTGAAGACTTTGCTGTGGTGTATGGTGAGGCAGAAGGTGAACTTTCAGTAGGGGGAGTCTTCCTAAGGATTTTTATTGCCCAGCCGGCCTGGGTTTTACGGAAACCAAGAGAATTTCTCATCGCGCTGTTGGAGAAGTTTACTGAACTACTGGAGAAAAATAACCCCCATGTAAGATTAGTTTTCTGCTTTTTAAATTTGTTTAGCGATGTTAAGCTACTAGTTTTTTAGTATCTGGTTAACTCAATTTTTGCATTTCCCAATATGAATGGTTTTTGAGTCTGCTTTGTGACTCTGTAAAAGCATGTAGATGTATTTAGACAACTTCTGAACATGAGTCAATGCTTTTAAAGTCCCTGGAGCCATAGAACTAGCTTCAGTAGGTCTTAGAGGCTTTTTTTGTGGTAGAGGTAAGGCTTAGTAAGTGGAGTGCTTGTAATTATTTAATGACTGGCCAACCTAAGAAAATGTCACTTGCTCTAACACTGCCCAAAAATATTCACTACGCATTTCTAAAGCCCTGCAAAACTGAACTTTCCACTCTGGTGTAAATTAGGTGACCTATACAAGATTGCCACCTAGCGATGAGTGTAACACATTAAAACTAACATGTTACCATTTGAATCAGACAATGTGAAATTAGTAACTTAATGATATTACTAAAAACGGAATTTTAAGCAGTCTTCAGACATATTCAGCTTATAGGGAGGAAACTAACTTGCACATTGAATAAACCAGACATCTTTGTGAGAAAGATAGCTGTTTGTATAGGCATGCAGAGTGCAGCAAGTGTGATGAGTGCTGCTGCAGAAACTGCAGAACCCTCTAAGGCATTCAGGTGTTCAGCCCAAACATCTCTGATACTGTGGTTCCACTGAGCAAGTGAACACGTGTGCTGCTGGGCATGCAGGGGCTGCAGCCAGACACTGGCTTCCCTTCTGGAAGTAGAAATTTCTGTGTGATCTGCGTTCATGAAACTAGTGAATGCTTGACACTGTTGGAGCTAATCATATTATAAACTTCTTGTTTTAACACTTTCAAAGCAAAGTGACATGATAAAAGGATTAAGGAAAAAATGCTTATTGCAGAGTAAGTGAGAAATGTTACCGTTACAAAGATACATAAGGCTTTGATGAGCTACATTTTCTGTTGTTTTTTTCTTTTGTTTTCTGCAGGGGGAAACTTTAGAAACCATTACCACAGCAACTGTGTGCCTGTTCAGTGCCCAGCCTCAGCTAGCTGATCAAGTTCCTCCACTTGGTCATCTTCACAAGATAATCCAAGCTATGAATCACAAGAACAATGCCATTCCTAAAAGTGCCATTCGTGTCATGCACATACTGTCTGACAATGAGGTACTGAATCACTGAGAAGTTCTGAAGGGGAGAAAAGAACATAACTGGTGTTATTTATTTCAATTTTTTAGTGTAGTATTCCTAGAAGGGCATTATTCTAATGAGAAATAACTGTGTACCAGATGAGCAGGGACTTTCACAGAGGGAGCTGGTAGACTTAAGCCACCGGGAAATTTATGGTCCTGGCTGGCTGTATTTGCCATAATCATCGAGTTTAGCATAAAATAAAGTATTCTCTCTGTTTCTGTCTTTCTATAGCTTTGTGTTCGAGCAATGGCATCTCTAGAGACCATTAGCCCTCTCATGAATGGAATGAAAAAGAGATCAGATGTCATTGGTGTAGCCTGTGAAGCACTTAATCGAATGTTTCAGAAGGAACAAAATGACTTAGTAGCCCAAGTAAGTAATATATTCTTAGTGAGTAAAAATGCTATTTTTATACTTGGCTATTTAACTGCTCATAAGAACAGAGGGACCATTCAAAGTCTGTGTCCAGGAGGCTTCCCAGAAGCCACCTGATGAATGTGCTTTTCATGTTGAATGTCAGTCTTATCCAAAGTGCAGCTCTATTCAAAGATGCTACCCAAGTACTGAAGCTTAATGAACAGAATAGTGTTGGCTTCTGTCTGCTGAGAAAGCATAGCCTAGGAGCCTCAGATAATTCAACTGAGTTTAAATATAGACAGAGCGAAACTGATGGACAGGGTATGTCTTTGTATACTTACACAGCTCAAGATAAAATAACAAAAATTAGAATAAGCATACTTAGTATTAGCTGTTGGTACACAGATGCTAGTAATGTAAAACATCTGTATGGAAGCTTTTAGTCCGTGTTAAGACAAATCATTTGGGTATTTTTGCAGGCCTTGAAAGCAGATTTGGTCCCTTACCTTTTGAAGCTGCTTGAAGGCATTGGTCTTGAGAACCTGGAAAGCCCATCTGCAACAAAAGCTCAGATTGTTAAAACTCTGAAATCCATGTCTCGCAGCCTGCAGTACGGAGAACAGGTAAGTAGTGGCAGGCCTTTAGCTGGGCTTTGTACACTTAGAAGGTCAAACACTGGATGATATACTTTGTTTAATCTTATGGATGTCGTGCATAATTCCACCCAAAATGTGAACATTGTGTAACAACAAAATCATTATGGGCTGGGATGGCTCCATCTCTTTTTTTTAATGGAGAAATTGATTCAATGCGTCTGAAGAGTACTAGTAAAAAAGACACATCCCAAGTGCAGAAATGTCATATAACCTCATAGGCTTCAACTGACAACTCTTCAGAACTTCTGATAGAAATGTAAAATGTTTTCTTCTTTCCTGGATAACCACTGCTGTAGACAACTGCATTGGTGTTACAGGTGTATGTACTAGTTGGTAAACTTTGTCCCAGTAGCTGTGGTCGTTCTCAGTGCCTTTTTCTTACCCTTGTTGAAAGCTTCCTCAAAGGGAGGGAAATGGAGGATAGGGCCAACTGTGAGGAAAGATCTAATTTGCTATAGTACAGGAAAAGTCCTGTTCGGCCCCAGCTCTAGATGCATGGCAAGTGGCTGCTTGCAGGGCTGCTTTTCCTTGTTGCCTGAGAAATGAGGAAGAAAGTCAAGCTGCTAAATAACTTTTCTATATAAGCCTTCTGCATTATGTGTTCAGCTGCACAATTCAAACGGAGAAGTAGATTGCTACAGTCTCCTTGAAAATGTGTGATTATATATTGCAGCCCAGGCTACTGCCAGGCTTTATTTGGTAATGGCTCCAGATTAGTTTGGTTCTAGAATATGAGGGGGTTTTTATCCATGGACATTACTTCACTTGCTCACTGTGTTAATCTCTTCAAATAATGTAGGTAAATGAAATTCTGTCTCGTTCTTCTGTGTGGAGTGCCTTCAAGGATCAGAAACATGACTTGTTCATTTCTGAGACTCAAACAGCAGGATACCTCACAGGTTGGTTACCCTTTCCTATTTATATCCTGGAGCGTATTGAACTGTTACTTAGTTATCAGACTTTGGAGATAATGTTTATCCTCGGGTCTCCTGATACCAGTTGACCTGAAAATTCGATGCTGTAAAAATAGAGTAAGTTTCAAAAACATTTATAAAAAGCCAAACTTTCTTTTGTGACTGGGAATTTCCTTCTCTGGATAGTCTTTGCTGCACCTACTTCTAAAAATATCAGAGCAATGGAATCTAGGCACTGGCAAGTCATGCAGGTAGCCTGTAGTGATGAAGCAGAGATAGAACTAAAGAATTACAGGACCTTTCCATGCTTTCTCAGGATCAGTGTAGTTTAGTTGTAGGAAGAATGGTTTTCCAAGGTTGGGGGAGAACTAAACATTCTCCAAAATCACTTGGACTGTCTATTAGTTGTGCCACGTGAATTATGCTGCTTTAGTGCTAGGCATGAAGTTGTGGTATTGGGGCAGTTCTAGTGGTGACAGCTCAGAGGGTGAAGCCTTGTTCCCATCACACTCAGTGCACTGGCAGGGCCTTTCTCTGGTGGGAATGGCCTTGTGTCTGATTCTGGAGCTTGTGGTATATACAAATACACAGCTGTGGTGCACCCTGGGTGAGACCCTTGCTGGTGCCAC
This sequence comes from Calypte anna, assembly GCF_003957555.1. Taxonomy (NCBI): domain Eukaryota; kingdom Metazoa; phylum Chordata; class Aves; order Apodiformes; family Trochilidae; genus Calypte; species Calypte anna. The sequence goes on along the minus strand of NC_044245.1, from coordinate 55,248,487 downwards.
CACTTCTGAACCCCAGGGTGCCACCTCAGTCCCACCAGCAGTGCAGAAGAGCAGTCTTGCTGTGAGCACACAACGGATGGCAACTGATGTGAACTTCCTTGCTGGTAATGGCATGGCATGGATATAATCATAGAATCCATAGCAAATCAAATTCTGGTTCTTCCTTCACTCGGGTGTACCACTTCATAGACACATCTTTAGTGACTACATTCTGCTGCATCACAGTCCAAAACTTATTCATCTCAGGGATAATCTGCTATATCTGTAATTTATATAAGGACATTGTAGCAAACTTCCTCTAAAGCAGCACTTGATACAAATCTCTGACTCCTCAGTAGCCATCAGCTGAAAAAAATCATTTGGTCTTAAAAATCATTTAGCATCCGAAGTAAAGTTCTTTGTGACAAATCAGTGTGGACACTTTCATGTGCTGCATGGAACTTTCTCATCTAACCTGATACAGGAATCTTCATTAAAGTTTTTGAGTGTAGCTGAAGTAACAAGGTCTACATCAGATGGCTGTACAGTCAGTATAGTTTTTCTTGCAAGATACCAGCATATATTTTGGGAAAATAAAGCAAGAGCCAGCCTCTTAAGTCACAAAATAGACATTCTAGAAATAGATGCTTAATATTTTGAGAGTAGGTGCATTGCAGCACTCGATGCATTTTTCCACATAGTAAAGACTCTTTGCCCTAGCTATGAATGAGAGTTTTCTGTTTACTGCACCGTTTAATGCCACTTTGCCAAAGAACACTTAAGCACTTGGTTCAGTTGGTACTGAATTTACTTGGTATTTCATAAAGACTGTAAATTAAAAATAGGAAGTGAAAGCTGGCTGATTACTGGCTAAGAACTGAAACTATACCAGACGAGGTAAGGCTTGAGACTGGGAGCAATGTAGCTATCCAGTTGCCTTAAGGCCTGTGATGCATTTAAACTGACCAGTGTTGAAGTGCTTGCAAATGTAGACTGAAAGTGCTATACCAATGCGAAGTGTAGATGGAAACCAAACTACAAGCTTTATCTTTAACCTGCCTTACCTTGTATTCTGCCTTATGTCTTGCTTCAAATTGCTTTGCTATTTGCACTTCCCTTGAAACTTCCCTTGCTTATTTTTCTTCCCTCAGGTGTCTCTTCTCCTTCCCTTCTAACTGGCAGCAGTCCCCTTCACCTGAGAAGTGGGCTTTAGATGTGCTCTGCCAGGCAGCTTGCTAACTTCTGTGTAGCTCTCTAAAGCAGGTAGATACCATCTTGCAAAATGCACGCTGCACTCACTGCATTCCAAGGAACAGATGCATGTCCTAGGACTGTAACAAACGGGTGGTTCCAAAGCCCAAAACACCGATAACCTTTGCCTCCTTCAAGCACACAGCAGCAGGAAACTAACAACTGCAGTGAATGATACTGGCTGGAACTACTAAACTTCTGAAGTATGTTAGGAATCCTCCATAATGGAAAACTTTGAGGGACAAGAGAACTAGTGGAATTTTTGCGAAGTGGGTCTAGCTTTTGGCAGGTGCCACTGATGGGCTGGCAAACAGAATTCCCCTTCTGAATCCAGGCATTTTTTTTGAGTTTTGGTTTTGTTTTGTTGGGTTTTGGTTTTTTGGTTTGGTTTTTATTTGTTTGTTTGTTTGGGGGTTTTTTTGTGTGTGTTTTTCTGTTTTGGCTTGGTTTTGGGTGTTTTGGGTTTTTTTTTAATTATTATTCTTTTTTTACACAAGGCATTGCTTGCTTTGCTCTCCTGCTTGCACTTGTAGGATGGTTTGCAAGGAGGCAAACTAGGCTCTAGTGTCACACTCCAGGCTGTAGTGTCAGAAGGGAGGGGGTGGCATGAAGATGTAGTAAACTTAGGAAGATTAGTGAAGGTGACTTAAGGGCCTGTGGGGAGTAAAGGATCCAGCAGAACAAACCATGTAGCATTGAGGGCTTGAAGGTCTAATACCAAATTTATTACTGTATTGATTCAGGAAGATGTTGCAGGTTGGCAGTTTTCCAGAGTCATTAATCTGGTAAGAGCTGCTGCTGAAACACTTCATGCTGTAACTTGAGTTTCTGTTGCATTGTTGAAAGTTTCTATATGACTAAATTTTAAACTCCAAAACTTTGAAGCAGCTTTGTTTGCAGTACAAAACTGACTGCCCTTATAATAATTGACACAGATTTATTAATTGATTATATATACATAGGTTATTAATTTATTAATGATCAGGGCTTCTCTGATACCAGAGTTTGTACATCCCAAGAATGCCATTCCTTTTTCTAACTGAAGGCACAAAGAACTGCCTAGACAAGCATAAGGCAGTTCTGCTTGTTCCCAGGGCAGCTGATGTCATTTCTTTTAAATATGTGTCTGGGAAAACCTTTGCAAGACTAAAAGCATAAACATGGAGCCCAGTAGTGGAATGCGTGCCTGAACTTGCCTCACTCTGCAGCAGGCCCTTTCCTTAGCAAAGGAAGGGCACCTCCTCTTTCCTGCTGCTTCTGTGGTGGAAGGCGAGATGGATGATGGTGGTTGGGGACCTCTTGTAATATACTTGGCACATCAGAATAAAAAAAATGGTGAGCAAGTCTGAGAATGGCCTCCACAAGTGAACTTAGTGGGCTGAGATGCCTTAATTCCTGGTGTTCCTAGATTCCTCAGACTCTAAATGGAAACTCCTAGATGTTTAAAGTGTCTGGTTGATTTGGATGATGTATTTGAGTGTTGCCAGAGGGAATAAAGCTGCTCGGGTGCTCTTCAGATTCAAAACTCATCTCCAATATTTTCTTTTCCCCCCAAGGCCCTGGAGTTGCCGGTTACCTTACTGCAGGGACAACCTCATCTGTAATGCCCAGCGTACCACCCCCGGTAGACAACGAAGTGGGAGATGTCAGCTAAGGACCGGGAATTCTTGTGAAAGAGACAGAAAGGCAGGCAGCCTGGCCAGTGATGAGGAACAGCACTTTCCTCCAACACGTTGAAGTGAACTTACTGCCTTTCCAAGTGTTTAAGTGACAGTGTTATTCCTTTTTCTATGACTGTTTTTGTTTGGTTTTTTTTAGAAAAAGTCAGTGATTCTAACTATCACACTGTAACACAAGAAAAGCACTCTGTGGATCAGTTGAAATGAGTACACGAGAATTTTTTCTTGTTGTACGTAAGCACATTTTGTTCCTTTATATTTGTTTACAAGACTGTGAATCAAACTTTCCTAGTTTTTGTATTTTATGAATTAGCATGACTGGAGTTGAGCTACAGTCTAGAGGAACTGAGCTAAAATCACTTTGACCTCACTGACCCCCCTCCCTCCCCACAGAGGAGGACATCCCTTCTTTTCCCAGTCTGATGTGATCACTCCCATTGAACATGACTTGCAAAGGGTTTGTCCCTGCACCAGTTCACTGATGTCCTTAATCATTAACATTATCTTCTTCCTGAGATCAAACAGCATTAGACATTCATATATTTAACTGGCTTGACCAAATTGACAAAGCTTCAGCAAAAAAACTTAAAGTTGACATGTTATGTAAGAAATTAGTGTAATTGTGAAATGTTCTATACATTATCCAGTATATAAAAACTTTCTATATTGAGTGTACATTATACAGATCATTCATATGTACATAAAATTTTAAAATAAAGGGAATTAAGAGCCTTGTTAATGAGAGAAAGGTGGTGTTCCAATACTGCTGTTCTTTGAAGGTGTGGGAAACAAGAGGGGTCAGATACCTTAATTTCAGTGTGGCTAAGTAGGGTTCCTGGGCATTCTTGCTTGGAAAAACACTTGCAGGTTTTGACAGGTTGGAGCAGAACTGCTAAACCACACGCAGTGGAATAGTGCAGGTTGTTTTGTATTTGAAATGCACTTCAGCTGCTTTCTTACATTCTTAACTTCCTAGGAAACATTCCTTACAGGAGGCCCGAGGAAACTAAGATGGACAGAAATACAGTAAGTAGTGTTTTCTCAAATGAGATTAAAATCTTGGTTTTAGGGATAATGAAGTGATAGGAGCTAAGAAACCTACTTGCAAAAAGCTTCCAGTTCTAAGCACTCTGAAACTCTACCACCCTGCCTGACCTCATCAGACAGGTTGCTGGAACAACCTTCAGGTTTACAACCCTGTGTACTTTGTCAAGCAACTGTCCTACTTGCTTAGGAAGCAGAACTACCAACAGTGCAGTGTGCTGTTACCTGCTTGGTTCTGCTACTCTACAAACAAGTTCTCTTGTCAGTAATTAACATCAGAATATTGTTAGAGAAGCAGATTGGAACTCTGACCTTTGAGAACTTCAGGAAGTAAATGCCAGGAGTTGGGCATAAATGGCAGAGCCTGTTTTGGCAGCCAAGGAGGCTGTGAACTCTGCTGGGCCACTGCTTGTTCCAGCCAAAACTTTAGCTCCTCACAGGGGATGGTGCCACCTGTGTTTAGATGTATTTAGCTGTATTTAAGAAAGGGTGGGAACAGCTGAGGCCAGGAGGAGAGGAGGCTTGAGAGACACAACAAGAAGGATGCAATGGAAGATGAGAGGCACCTGGGAGGAGATGTGTTTGGAGAAACAATGCAGATGAGTAAGCAGCCAGGGGCAGCAGCCACACAGTTGCCCCCTGTCCCCTGCCTCCTCTGCTGCTGCAGCCTCTCTTGAGAGGAGGTGGGAAAAGGACTGAGTGCAGACTGAGTGAAAAGGAAGGCAGCTGAGAGCAGGAACAGGGAAGAAGAGAGGCTTGGATTGAGGCTGCTCTTTGGAAATGAAAAGAAAGGCATTAACCTGTCATTTAATCAATAACTTAAGTTATCATAATTTGCAATAAACTAAACTGGGTGAAACTGCTGAATCAGAACTTAGTTGTATATAATACAAGGATAAAGAGGGCTTTGACTCAGCAAAGAAAGCACTTCAGGCCTGTTAGAAAATAGATTTTATTTAGTGTTACAAAGAATCCAAATTCTGGTATTTACATGGCATTCTGCCAAGTTTTAAAAGCAAGCCTCTGGTAATTAATTGTAATAATTACAAGTAAAGAGTGAGAGAATATGTATTTCTTCAAGCTAGAATCAAGTGTTTGGTTTTTTAATTCCGTTTTAAATGAAACATTATTATTGCACTGAACAAACTCCTAAATCTTCCATCCATGTGAGAGGGGCTTTATGCTGGCATTACATTTTTGCACTGAGCTGCTTGGACTGATCAAGCAGTTCCCACCTTGCAATTGTTGAGAGATGAACTTCATCGGGCCCGTCTGCCAGGCGCAAGGTCCGGGTATAAGCAAACCTGTGGTGGAAGAGCTGAATTAAGGGCAGAGCTCTCATCCTGCCACAGCACCAGGCCTGTGCAGCAGCAGGAATTCTCAGCACTATTTTTGCTGCAGCCATCCTTTTAACAACAATCTTTGACAGGAGCTATCACATGGGAGATACTGCAGCAAAATTACTGAGATGTGTGGGCTGGAAATTCTGAAGGCTTGTTTCCCCCCCAAAGCCATAAGGGATAACACTGAGCTTTAGAAACAGATACTCTACACTGCTGATAAGAGCAACTTGAGGTCCATTGCCAGCTTTTTTTTTTTTCTTTTTTCTTTTTTTTTTAAGGGTGAAACAAACACTGCAATTACTACAGAACTGACCTATAAAAAAAATGCAACTGGTTCATACTTTATAGCTTAAAGTCATAGGGACAGTTATTTTGAGCTACCTGGCGTGCAACAGCAGGTACTTGCATTATAAAATTACCATTAAAAGAATGCTTAGAATCGGCAGCTCAGTCCCATTTTACTCACAAAAAAGCCAAAGGAAAATCCTGGGAAACTCCAGCTCCACCACACACTTGGATTGCACAGTCAATCACTTTAAGCACAGCTCGAGGCACAACCACTTTGGTCATGGCTACCTATTAATTAGAAGAGAATTCACATGATCAGCAATGATTTCATGAGGAAATGAAAATGTTTATTTAACAGTTCCACTGAAGATGGGTATTTCAGTACGTTTCTCCCTCTTTGGATCAGAGTTCTTGTTCCCTGGGTAAGGTAAGCCCGTTTCCAGTCACACAAAACTCTCATTATGTTGAAACAAGTGAACAATACGTGAACTTATTTGATTTTTAAATACTTCACCAGCATGATCTTAAAGTTTTTAACTGAGAACACATTCCAATCTCATGATAATCAAAAAACCCATCTTAAGGCCATCTATTTTCAACCTGAAGTTGGGCTCTATGATTAGAAAGATAATGTTTCACCGTATTTTTTAGCTTGTATTTCAACTAGTGTAAATCACAGGTGTTGCACACTCAAGTCTTAGCCCAAGGCGGGTGGAAAGAAAAATAAAATTACCTCTTTTCTTGCTTTTATGTTGCCCACCATGTCAATCTTCCTGGCTGTTTTTAGTGTTAGCAGTCGAGCTTGTTCTATGCTGAGGCGGCATTCAGCGATCCAGTGGGCAACAACTTCCTGCAGAAACCAAAGCCAAGAAGCAGAAAGCCAGGGAATGCTGCCTCCTGTGTCTGGGAAACCCTGCCTTAAGGATGATGCCCCTGTTCCTCAGCATCTGCCTGTTCAGTCATTTAGAAACACCTTTGTGTGAATTAAAGTTAGTTTATGCATGCCAGCTAATATGAGGTAAAAAGGAAAAGCAAAACCCCACTTGATTCAGCTCAGGAACATTAAAGGGTTTTTTCTGGCAGGAAAGAAGGGGGAAAACTGCAGATTTTGGCACATTCTCATTTCCTGGTCACAGCCACTGCCTGGCAGCCATGTTCCTGAAGCCCTTCAAAGCCTGCCCTTTGCCCCCTGCTCGTCTTTTCCTACTGCTGGGCTTTAGAGCCAGCTCTCTGTGTAACATGCCTCAGTACACAAAAACTGTGGGGATAAGAGAAGAATCAGAGGATTGGTTTGGTTTTTTTCAAAGCACCAGTGGTGGTGTGTTGTGCACCCAGACAAACAGCTGCAGGGTGGTGCCTGTTTTATCTGTCTTTTCATATTGATGATAAATAAGTAGCTCCCTTGATTCAAATGAGGTTATGGTCCTGGCAGCCCATTCTGCTTCTCTTAGCTCATTCCCTTCTGCAGCCCACATATCACATTAGGAAAAAAAACAAAACACAAAAAAACCCCCGTTCATGTGATGCTTGGCAGTGCAAAAGCTGTCTGGAGCCTGAGCCAGCCCCAGCCACCCGCTGTTGCCTGGAGTGTGAATGTTGTAGCCACAGGAGGCACAGCCAAATGTGCAGCAGCCTCCTCAGTGCAAAGTGGTGGCTCAGCTTAGTGCATGGCAGCAACGTTGGTCGGAACCTGGGCAGAGGTGTTCAGACACATTCTTCTGCCGACAGCTCCCCAGGGTGTAACTTAAGGGCCACATGGGCAGTGGTGACAGTCAGCCTGTTACACCCAGCAGCCCACAGCCTCACCTCTTCCTTAGCTGCACCCACCAGAGCAGTGAAGATCCTAGGCTGGCTGTGTAGTTGACCCCCAGTTCTTCTCTGTGGTTTCATCAAAGATGTTTTAGTTTAATGAGCTTCCGAGAAACAGCGTACACCTCATCCAACTCTTACTAATTCTAGGTTGTGGTGATGAATGGAAGTTTGGCCATGACATGACTGGAAAATGGGTATGTAAGATTATTCCCTTTGGATCTGTACAAACAGTTTTCTATAACCTGTGCCAGACACTCAATCAGTTTCCTCTTTCCATTGCCTTTACTTGTTTTTTCCGATAATCATCCTATCTGTTGGATAAGACTGAGGAACAATTGAAATCTGATAGGCAAAGAACTAAAGGCTGATGGTTCCTATAAAAAGCAGACTGTACTCTTTTTATTACTCTAGTGAGCTCTCTCTCACAAACTTGCATTTCATTTTCAGAACAAAATGAGACCAAAAATCTCAGCTTGTCCACAGTTTAGCGCTGTGCTTTTGTAAGTACCAATAATTGATCAGGGAGATAAAATTTTTAGTCAGATTTGGAGCCTGAAGTGTCTAGGTGACAAATCTGATACACAAAAATGATGAATTCAGACTACAGACAGAAACAGTGTTCCTGGAAAAATACCTGTCCAAACTGATCAGTGAAACCACAGAAGAAAAACATGGTGCCAAAATCTGTATTCAAACACAACAAAGGATAACCAATCCATTGCAAGGAAAAAAAAAAAAGTGAAAAATAGGAGCCTTGCAATGTTTTTTTTTTTAATTTTGCCTCCTGAGACATTAGGGATGGGAATTCAAGGTTAGGGCACACCTATTATTGCAGTGGCTATTATGGGAGCCACATGGTTCAATGGGGGTAAAGAAGGTAATATCTAGACCATGTGAATTGAGATCAAGAGGGCACAATGCTTACATGGTGATACAGCTTCTTCCCAAAAGTCTCTCTCTGAGCTGCACGCTGGCACATTATCTGTAAGGCGGTTTCAGCCACACCAATGGACCTCATGCAGTGATGAATACGGCCCGGACCAAGGCGACCTTGAGCTATCTCAAACCCCCTGCCCTCACCTGGTTGGAAAGAAAAACAGGCACAAGGAGACTCCTTGATTCCCCCTTGAAATGATCTGTGGTGCTAGCCAGATGTGGCCTCAGAGCACCAGAGTTAGAAGCAAGCTGCTTAAAAGTTCATTTTGCGGAACTGTTGCTTCTTTACTCCCATTAGATCTGTAGTGACACACTGTTAACAATACAGCACACAGTACACTCTAAGATGGTTTCTGAAGGGGTTTGATTTACCTGATCTAATTTAAATGTTGTTAATCTTTAATTGAAAAATACATCTGTGAGATTTGGTATGAAAACTTAGGAGAAGAACTTGAGGTTTTCCTAGGGCTACTGAAGAGAGAAACCTAAAAACAGCATTATTTTTTTTTTTTTTTCTAGTTTTGCTAAGCTTGAAAGCTTAGATGTCCACAGACTCCAGCAGAATACTCTTTTTAAGAGTTTGTAAAAGTCCATGAAAACTGGTTTTGGGTAAAGAACACCACTGACAGTTTCTGCTTTGCTTTGCCTCGGGAAGTGATTTTTGCATGTTAGTCACAGCTGCTCTGCTCCCTTCAGTCACCTTTCTGCTCTAAACAAGTTACATTCAAGCAATAGGTAGACTGGTAAGGGAAGAGTGGGCTCCCTCTCACATGGTTTATGTGTCTGAGGCCCAGACTCACCTGACCATAGCGGTTTACAACAGCTTATGGTGATTCACAGAATAAAGCACCATTTCATAAAACTTAGTTCATTGCTATATGTATAAAAAAAGGAACTAATACTGAAACTCACCCAGTATTATATTGGACACAGGTACTCGCACATCATTAAAGTGTATCTCAAAATGTCCTCCATGGATCTCATCTACAGGAATAGAGAAAAAAACCACAGCAGTGGGGAAAACAAAGGAGGATAAAAATACAGGCCTTCACTTCCCAATCTTTTTTCTGTACATGCATTTTACTAATTTATTTCATATACAATACTTTTTAGTATTACTTGCAAATAATAAATTGCTAAAAATTAATACCCATCTAGCCGATAAATATTATCACCTACCCAGGTACCCAAACACTGAGAGGGGTCTTATCAGCTTCAGCCCTGCAGTGTTCATGGGAACAATGATCATACTGTGCTGCTTGTACCTGATCCAAGACAAAACACCCAAGTCATGGTTAACTCTGAGCCTCCCCTCTGTCCCCTCCCTCTACTTCATCTTCTGCCCTCCATTTAGCACTGGCATAAAGCCAATATTGACATTCACCTAGGCAGATTACAGTACCCCTGTATGCTGCCTTGAATTACCAGTCAACAAGTAAAAACATATTACTGCCATATTACTCTAAGTGACAAAAATTACTACTTCTGTGCAAGTAGTTATGTATCAACCAGTCCATTTTCTGCTCCATGCTTTTCTTTTTTGTTCTCCAAACATGGTTATCATCATCATCTTGGCTTGCCTGTGGTTTAGGGAAGGAATCTCCAGACAAACCATCCCCTATGCTCTAAGCCTGTTATTGTTTACTTCTCAACTGAACCAAGCTAAACCTAAAAACTTAAGATAATCAGGGGAATTTCAGCTAAAATCCAACTTAGTGATACAAATGTTCCACTGATTTTGTATTAAAAGCTGTGTGATTTTAATGGCATCAGTCACAGAAGCATGACTGATATATTCATCACTTGCATAAGTTTTTGTAAGAGGCAATTTTAGTTTGCTTTAGTTCTGAAAGTTCAGCAACATGGGGTTTTTTAACAAGAAGAGAGGAATATTATATTTATACACACAGGAATGGAGTAGTGGGCCTGATAAGGATGTGCAATGCTCTCTGCTCCCACAGCTTCAGGTAACAAACATCCCATATTTCAAACTTAACTTTGTATACCTACAGATAAGTTTGTGAAAAATTTAGCAGATACCTTCTACTAAAACCGATGTGACCAAGATACACTTATTGGACCCAAATAAAATGCCCTGATACAATTCATCCCACATCTGCAGGAACACTAGAACTAGTGCAGTGGACAGGGGGAAGCATGCAGATGCAAGCTGGTGACAGTGGAAAGGTTGGGAGGCTTCAGTCATCAGCAGCTGACAGCAAAACAGAACTCGGTCAGCAACATTTTTACTCTGAACAGACACATGCAAAGGTTTAAAACTCCTCTGGAATTCACAAGAACATCCAACTCATAAGGCAATTAATGATATTTACCATTTTGCAAGCAGTGACTCCCCCAATGAACAAGTTTTAGGTAACTCTTTGGAACTCCTGGGAATCCTTACCTGGACGCTGAGGAGTTTTTGGTTCTGCCCATTACAATTGCAACTTTACAATTTGGGTTCCCAGCCCCTTAAAAAAGTCAAAAACAGAAACAGTTTTCAGTACAAAAATGATGTTGAATCAAACAGTGCTTCACACATATAAATCTTACTCCCTTTCGTGATACAGAGGCAAAAACAGGCAATCTACTTCTGTGTTTATCCTCTGAGTAATCAGTCTAACAAAATACTTATTGCTTAACATGTAAAAGGGAGTTGACTTGTTGGGAGGGGACCAAGGAAAAGCCAAACATTCAAATGCTCCAGAATCTAGCTCCATCATCTATTCCTATGAAAAGAGAACAAGAAGGTACTTGAATTGGAATCTAATTATTTCTGTCTCCGTTACAGCACACACAAATTAGTGTGACACAAATGCACACCTTTTGTGTGTCGCCTTGAAAGTGAGATGCTGCTATTGCAAAATTAAAGCTTCTTAAAACTACAAAGACTGAGGGATCTGTGTGGGAATGGAATGCCAACTGTACTATACCACACAAAAATGACTATCAAAGGACTATCATGATGACTGGTACTACTGCAGTGTAACTTCTCTGAAACTATTTTCGCCCCTTTATACAAATTATTTTAGTTTGCACTTCAAAGTAGTATCTGAATGGAAACATTGCAGCACAAAGATAGCACCTTAATGTACAAGTTCTAAAAGAAGATACCACTATTGATTAAAGTGGCATCTTACTTTTAAGATCCTTAATCATGGAATCATTTTGGTTGGAAAAGACCTTTATGATTACCAAGTTCAACTGCTAATTCAGCACTGCCAAGTCCACCACTAAACCATGTCCCTAAGCATCACATCTACAGGTCTTTTAAATACCTCCAGGTGACTTCATTATGTCTCTGGGCAGCTTGTTCCAATGTCTGACAACCCTTTCAGGAAATAAATTTTTCCTAACATCAAATCTAAACATCCCCTGATACAACTTAGGTCATTTCCTCTTGTTCTATGACTTGTTATGTGGGAGAAGAGAGGAACACCCACCTCACTACAACCTCATTTCAGGTAGTTGTAGAGAGTGAGGTCTCCCCTCTGTCTCTTCAGACTAAACAACCCCAGTTCCCTCAGACACTCCTCCTCAGACTTCTGCTCACCAGCTTTGCTGCCCTCCTTTGGACATGCTACAGCACCTCTTGGCCTTCTTGTAGGGAAGAGCCCAACACTGAACACAGTATTCAAGATGCAGCTGCTCCAGTGCCAAGTACAAGGGGACAATCACTTCCCTGCTCCTGCTGGCCACATTATTTCTGACACAAGCCAGGATGCAGCTGGCCATTTTGGCTTTCTGGGCTCACTGCTGGCTCATATTCAGCCAGCTGTTGACCAATCCCCCTGGTCCTTTTCTGATGGGCAGCTTTCCAGAAATTCTTCCCTAAGCCTGTAGAGTTGCACGGGGTTGTTGCTAACTCCCACCATCATTTTTTTTAAAGGTTTTTTAGCATGCTCTCATTCCTTTCAAAGTCTCACACAGACAATAAAGCTAGGGAAAATGAGGCAGAATTATACCTGACAAGTGTAACAATCGGTGAATTTTCTATTGCTACCTTAATGCAGATCACAAGCTTTGCTGAGTTTTAACTCAAGATTCGATCTATACCAACTCAGTTTGTTTTGAGGTTGAAAAAAGATGAGTTTTTAACTAAAACTGGCAGCTGTTATCACGAAGTTTCTGAACCTCTGGTCTAGACAGTACATTCACCTGGCTTTGAGCTGAGACACTTCCTCCTAAGAACTGCCACTGTGATGGCCAGGAAGCAGGAGACATAGATTTATTTAATTCTGCTAAGCACTGCCTGTTTTGAGGGCCATACTGCTGGCTGTTCACTTTTCTCTTTTGCAATATGTTAGTCATCCACTGTTTTCAAAGTGGGATCATACTTGTGGCCCAAGAGCTATGTCCTGAAAAGAGAAATGCTATGCTCTTAGGGGTAATCTTAGTCCTTTTCCACAGAAGGTAAATAATTCCACAAGTCATATTTTTTAAACCACATCCACCTTGAAGTGAGGTTAACAACAAAAGATATTTTGACTTCATGGAGTCTCTGCAAAAACTATTTTGTAAACGATCCTCAACTCATATCCATGCTTCAAAAGAAGTCAGTTTTCACTGTGTTGTATGAAAAAAAAAATTAGAAGCAACATTCACATTGAACTTAGTGAGGAGAGGTCACTGAGAACCAGACATCTGCTTACATGCTCTAAATCATTAGTACAAGTTTCTGGAAGGCGAATTAGTATTCTGTTTCATATGCACTTCTTCCCATCTGAACACAGCAAAGGAAGGCAGATTATTGGCCTTCCCACTCCTTGGAGTCTGAAGTTATGAAAACCCAAAAATTAAATTTATGCAACTTTTGACCCATAAACACCAGAAAGAAATTCTCATCTAATGTAAGACTCAAAAAGGCTCCAGTGCTTCGGAAGTAATACAGACTGCCTGGATGGACTAAATACTTCAGTTCTAAGTAGCATTTTTACACTGCTTATGGAATTTGAAGAAGCTGCTGGAGGAAGAGTCAGAGAACCCTGTAATACTGCCAGGAGTTAGAGGTAGTTTTGCAAGAAACTGACAATTGAACAAATAGATACTTAATGACTCTTGCCATGTAGACTGCTGCACACATAATCCAGATGGGGTTACATCCCCCTCTGCTAAAGATAAGGCGTCTGTGGTGACATTACAGACCTGGGAGCTTCACGGAAAGGAACTAATAAACACATTCTGGACTCTTCCTACAAGAAACTGGACTGGGTAGGGTGGATGGCAGCATGATACTGATTGCTGTAATACAGGAATCTTCTAATGGAGAAAAGGAGACACACATACCAGTACCCCCAAGAACTTCAGTAATTTCTATTCAATAGAACAATGCATTCCAGAGTTTTATCTCATCTTCAGATTACACTACTGGACATCCAATTTACATATGGTAAAGATTATAAAATGCAGCTGCAAGCAAACTGGCTACAATCAGTAAAGACAGAGACAATGCTGGGGTTCTGCAGCTAACCAGCAAGGGCTGCACACTCCTACATACTGCCAAATGCTGCTGCTCATCATTCTCGCCTAGACCTCACTGTCTTAGATGGTGCCAGTGAAAACAGCTGCTCCCAACAATATTTAGGACTGTCTTTTTTCCTCACCTTCGTCCCAGTTTTATACAGCCTCAAATACTTAAACAAGTTCCACTGACATTTTACATTCACTCTTATGAAATTTTAATAATTTTGAGCCTATAGGGCAACAATGAAATCCCATATGACAAGATCAAATTATTTCTGTCCGGGTTCTGTCCTCCCTGCACCCTGCAAAATTTAAGAAATCGAAGCACTGAGATCAACAGAACAGGATTTACATGAACTGCTTTCTGATAGCCTGCCTTCAGGACCTCATTGGCACTATTATCACAACCATCTCTTCTGCAGACAACACACAGAGGTATTTCCCTGGGAGCTTTCTTACTTTTACCCTGACTGTTCTATCTTTTTGGGGACCATGCTGAGAAAAAGCCCATTTGGGATGAAAGAGATTCACTTATTTTAAAGAGATATGGCTCAGGCCTTCAAGCAACAATATGACTTGTGAGAAACACACGTGCTGGAAGCAACCCATATGTCTCATCTGCCACTGTGAAGAACACCAGTGAAGCACAGTGATAACTCAAGACAAAAACATTGCAGAATTATGCACAAATATTGCAGCACTCTTTCTCTAGACTCCAATTCTTCTCCTAACCAGCATTTTTTTTTTCTGAATGCAAATGAAGCTAGAAGTATGTGGAAAACATCTGTTACATTCTTAGCAGCCCATTTTGAAAAACCTTTCACATATTCCAAAACAGTTGAAGTACAGACAGATGGTTAGTCCAGCAATGAAAGGCACAGCAATTTAACCAGTATGCCAAGAAGCAAAGCCTCACCTCTGGTCCACTCAAAATCTCTCTGTTACTTGCCATCAATATTGCTTTTACTGAAATGTACTAGATTGCTGCAGGACACAGGATAATGCAAACAAAATAAAAGCTTTGGAATGTTATGGGAGGATCCCAACACTACACAAGAGGACAATGTGAAGCTGTAGAGATTAGGGGTTGGACTAGATGACCTTCACAGGTCCCTTCCAATCCAAATTATTCTATGATTGTGGAAATTTAATCAAGGTTCAGTAATTTCACGAATTCTTAACGCAGTCCAGTCCTCAGTGCAGAAATATTAATATCTGCATGTAAATGGCAAAACTTCTCCATCTTCCCTTTCCTATAGAAGTACTGACTCTTTCAAATGCAGACTGCACACTGCAAGTAGAAGAATCCCCTTCTTCTTGTCAGGCTTGCACAGTCTGCAGACATATTATCAAAAACTAACTTGATTATGAGTCTGCCTGATAACATTCAGAGAACTGAATGGATGTCAACTTACCACTTGTTTTCACATCCTTTCCCTCCAGTCTTCCTGATTTTGTTTAGTATCACATACTGGAAGAACAACCTCCCCCATCTCACAAAAAGCAAACATTTTTCTTTTGTATCTGATAAAAAGTTACTTGAAAGGCGATATAAGGATCCCTTCCAATCTTACATAGGCAGCCGTGACAAAAGAATATAGTGACTTTCTATAGGATAACTTTGTCCCAGGCAGTTCTCCCCCTCTTTCTCTCCTTATCACCTTTTAAATGTGTGATTTGATAAAAGCCTTCTGATGATGTAAAAAAACCCAAAAAGCCCAAAACAAACAAACAAAACACCAAAAACAACATTTGGGCTTTCAGGAATCAAAAAACCAACAATACAATTAAATACAAAGAGAGTCTTGACCCTCCAGAGAACACTCACATTCCAGTGGAAACAGGGAGGAAAGTAGGAAACGTATGTGTTCAACATAAGAGCTTCCAGGAAAACAATTTTTTTTAATTTATTTTTAAAACTGGCAAGTCAAAATGAAAGTGCAACTGACTTCCAGATGAGGGTGTGGTGCTGGAAACAAAATGCAATGTGTCAGACTGATTCAGATCATTTTACTGAAGCACATCTCAACTGCAGTACCTGCGACCTAAAAGAAGGTTAGTTTTTTAAAATATTTACTGCTATGTATACTGAACGTGATATGTTTATATGCATAGAGAGGAACTAGGATTTACTCTTTGTTAAGCTGGCTTTACAGAGAGACATAATTTCACTAAAGCACATGCTCACTTCCAGTCTTAAAATTAGATTTGTTCAGTAGAACTGAATATTGCTGAATTAATCAAAGAAAAAAAAAATCTCTGTTTAAACTGGGGATATTAATTTAATTCAATGCATATTCACACAGTCCCATGTCAAGTCTAAAAACACTGAGCCACTAAATGGAAGGCTGGAGTAATTCTGCAAGAAAACACACAGAATAACCTATTAATATTTCTATTAATACACCTCATAGAAAACAGCACTTAAAAAAAACAGCTGAGGTTCTTAACTGTTTGGTTACTTGTGGGCAGTCTTGTATGTGATAAGATTCCTTTCTTTCCATAATACCCTGAGAAGTTTCCAGCTGTAAGATGCAGTGTGCCCACAGCAAGTTGAATCTGTAAGAAATTCTACCTGGGCATCGGGTGTCTTGCTGTGTGGGACAGAGACTGAACTGAGCCTCTCCCACTGTTGCTCAGCAAGTGACTGCCACAGAACTGCTCTGCTTTATGAAATGGGCATGGATACAAGTGCCTGAGAAACAACACTAACAGGAATGACAAATATGAATAGGTGTGTTTGATAGTTAAAACATAACTCTGGGTTTTTTCGGGGAGAAATATCAACTGTTGCATTGTAGATAACTTGTTGCTGTTGAGAGCTGGGGTCAGCCAGAAGTTATCAGACAGGGAAGTAAATTTTTTTCCACAGCCAAACCATTTTGTGATAGACTTCTAGAAGTTTGCACTGAAATGTTTATTGTTTTGCTTGAAAGCAAATTTTCCAATGATCCAGTTTAATCAAACCTTCCCAGATGGATTCTGTAATGTGTTTTAGACAACAACCAAACCTGTTCAGTTTAACTTTTAATTTTTTTTTCCAATCTTGGCTAAGTGGATTGAACTGTCCTTGCAGCAGTTTCTCATCTACCAAAACTAAGCAAAAAATTAAAGATATATTTGCAGTTGATGTCTGAATCTCTCCTAAAAGTACCATAAAGCTGCAAAAGACTACCCTGCTGAATAGTCTCACTAACATAGTTTAGGCATAGAATAGTCACTCCCTGAGAAAGTAATAAATAGAATAACTGAATGTTTCCATTCTCATTTAGGCAACAATAAATGACAGATTACAAGACTTAAAATAAGTGTAGTGATTGCTTAAAGTTTAACAGGAAGAGTTTTGAAATGTTAACAAAATTATCTGACAAAGTCATTAAGGATGAAGCTAAATCAAATAGTTAATTTCTAACCAACATATTTTGAAAAAGATTTAGATAGCAGATTCATTGGAAAAAAAATCCAAACAAAAATAGAAATTATTATTTTCTTTCTTCTTAGTTGGTCTGTGTCCCTGATTATGAGATCAATCCATAACTTATTTTTTCTGGTAGAGAGAATATTTTTTTTTTATTTATTTAAGAGATACTGTTTATAATAAAGGTTTGGCAACCCCTCATTTAAACCCTTGTCTGAAAAACAGAAACAGCATTTGGAGTTATTCTGAAGTTGAAAAAGCTCTGGGGCAGAATATCTAATAAGAATCTGCTTACAGTAACATTGGCCTCAAATTCTGAAACACTGCAGACAATGAGAAAGAGGCATGTTTTTCTCATTCTTAGTTTTTGTTACTGCTGTTAAGAAATTTAATCCTATTTATTTCAAGAAAATGGGGCACTACAGGGGTATGTTACAATAGAAAGAATTTCAGCAAAGTAGTCAGTGAACACAATTGCAGGAAAAGAAGAAAATATCATAGGACATGACTTGCTTAAGAAAGTCTGAAGATACATACACGCAAGATTTAACTCTAAGCTGGCAGTGAGAATGTAGCCTTAGTGTTTTCAGAGTAAATCTCTCATGAAATAGTACTTGAAAAAACAGCAGAGCTTCAGAGCTGTTTGAGTACTTGTGGGCAGTTCTGTATGTGATAAGATTCCTTTCTGTCATAACATCCAGCTATAAGATGCAGTGTTCGTGCAGCAATCTGAGTCTCTAAGAAATTCCATGTGGGCAAGGCATGCTGTGTGGGATGGAGCCTAAACTAAGCCAGTTCCACTGCTGTTCAGCAACTGACTCCCCTGCTCTGCTTCATGGAACGGGCATGTATATCTATGCCTGAAAAAAGAAAACAACACCTAGAAGGTGTTACTTCAGCCCTACAAAGTTACAGACAAATTTATTTTGCAATGGAATATTGTCAAACAAAACGGAGTCAGAGCAGTTTAAGTAATGATGGCTCCTCAGATGATATCTGGTAACAAGTGAGGTGCATTCCAAGCATCTAAGTAAATGCTAAGGCTAAGGAAAGCATTTCAGTTGAGTCCATTTTACTTTGCATTGCACACATGGATGTAAGTCAGTTACCCCACTTCATGTAAGAATTTGAGACAGTCTGTTCTGCATCTTCTCTGTTTTGCTGTACTTCAATTATTTTCAAATGTATTCTCAATATACAACTTCTTTAAACTTGAGATGTATAAACAACCCAGAGCAAAGGTTTTAGGTTCCAACAGGCATTTAAAAGCTTAAAAGAAGAAGGATTATTTTTTTGTGTTCTTTTCTCCCTTTTTTTATGTCTTGTAGCTTTGCCATGGGCTGGGACATGAATATCTCCACTGATTACTGGACTGAGGATGAGGAGGAGCATGACCCTAACTCTGTTGTAGATTACAACTCATATGAGCTTCTCTGTGAAAAAAGTGATGTGAGAAATTTCAGTAAATTATTTCTCCCTGTGTTCTATGCATTGGCTTTCACTGTTGGCATGGCTGGGAATTCACTGGTGGTGGCAGTTTATGCCTACTGCAAGAAACCAAAGGCTAAGACAGATGTGTACATCATGCATTTAGCCATTGCTGATTTGCTCTTGCTCTTTACACTCCCTTTTTGGGCTGCAAATGCAGTGCAAGGATGGGAACTTGGAAACCCAATGTGCAAGCTCACTTCTTCTCTGTACACCATGAATTTCAGCTCTAGCATGCTGTTCCTGGCCTGTATCAGTGTGGATAGATACAGGGCCACTTCTGAATGCCGGGGTCATAGAAGAGTTGGTAAACACTGCAGTGTTACCTGCATCTGCATCTGGCTCTCTGCTGTTTTGCTCAGCATCCCTGAACTGATATTTAATCAAGTCAAGAAACACAATGACAGAAATGAATGCCTTCCTGTATTTCCAATGAACATGGAAACACTCTTAAAAGCAGCCATTCAAATCCTGGAAATTATCCTGGAATTTGTGCTTCCTTTCATAGTAATGCTGATCTGTTATTCAGCTACTGCTCGAGCAATCTTTAGATCTGCAAATAATAGAAAATCTAGACCCTTCATGGTTCTGCTGGCAGTCGTGGCTACTTTCATTATTACTCAGCTACCTTACAACATTGTTAAGTTCTGGCGAGCCATAGATTTCATCTACATGTTGATTACTGACTGTGATGCAAGTAAAACCATAGACATTGCACTCCAGGTCACCAAGAGCATAGCTCTGTTTCACACCTGCCTGAACCCTCTTCTCTATGCCTTTCTGGGTGCCTCTTTTAAAATGCATATTATGAAAATTGCAAAAAATTATGGATACTGGAGAAGACAACAGCAGAATGGAAGACCTGAAGAAATTTCTATGAATTATGAAGACCATACTGAAGAAACTATTAGTTTCACTATATAGACTCTCCATTACTTTATATTATTTTATATAACCAAGTGTATTATTTACTAATTCTTGAAGTATTGTTTCAGCAGCTGTTTCTCTACAAGTCAACTTTCAGATTAATTTCTGAATCTGCAGACTAGCCAAGACACTACAGTGCAGTTCAAAGTAGAACATACTGACCAAAATTAAGCATCAGGCAAGAACTAAATACTGAAATCCCTAGAAACAAGGAGAGATTATTTATTTAAAAAACAAACAAACAAAAAGAACCACAGCAAGACCCAAACACCTAGAAGCCCTCAAGTTCTAAATGTAAAAGGATCACAGTACCAGGCACTTAAATAGCTATGTAACGAACAATCTCTGTAAACATTCTAAACATACAAATAAAGAAGAAAAAATCATCACTAAAAAAGCAGTACAGGAACAGTTCCAAATGTTAACAATCTTCTTTTTCTCCAACTATTTTATAAAATTGCATAAGGTATATATTTTTATATACTTTTAGATATATATATATAACTTCATAAACTAAATAAAACTTCAGGACATTTGCTTCTTAAGTAAGTTGCATTTTTTTCTCAGCAATCATTCCACAGATACCCTTGCAGCTTAAAAAGATGTACCAGTTCATTACTGAAAATTGAGGGAGATGAGGAGGAGAAAAAGCCATTCTCTGTCTGTTTCCACATATACATAGCAACAACATCCTCCATAAAATACAGGAACTCCTTCTCTGTATTTACAGAAAATGACCTCTCACCTCTCCTCTTCTTCTCACCTTAAACTTCAACAAGCTCAGTACCCTGTGGGAGGCATATTCTGGATCTCTGTAAATGTCACGTCAAATGTAAATGCCAAAGTAGTGTAGTCAAAGCATTAGCAGAAATGTAAGAAAAAGCTAAGTTAATCTTCAGATACAGGACCTGGAATTTCTACTCAGTATTTGTAAAATGCAACAAACACTGCAGTAACAGTATCTGCTAAAATGTATGGAGATACAATAAAATACAAGAATTTAAAACAGGCACTGGCTGTCATTTATTCATATCTTTATGTTTGCATTGGTTTAGTTGGTATCTCATTATAGGCATTTATCAACCAGCAAAGTTTTGCAGACTTGCCTGATGAATAAGAGAGGTTCTGATTCTATTTGGAGTTCCTGTTTGCCAAGATTTACATTTTTTCTACAAAAAGGTACCAAAGCTGTACCCTGCCACAGTGCTGGTGAGAATTCCAGGAAAACAGCAGTTTTCCATTGCTCTGGAAGCATTTGAAATATATTGACATATTAGCTTTCCAAACAAAAAAAAGGGATATTACAGCATACTGACCCTGCCTTCAAACATCCCATGGGCTTTGACAAAGTGCCTGATCTACAGCTTATAAAAGCCAACAAGAATCTCTCACTTTCAGGCACTGTTCCTAGTTGCACAATTATGGACTAGAAGAAAAAGCTCTAAAGTAATAGACAAGAAATAACAGTAGCATAAGCAAGACACAAGCCTCTGCCCTCTGCTTGGATGACAAAAGCTTACTGAACTTCTGCCCAGTATTTTGAGAAATACTAGGACATGAACTGTTAAGTCACTATAAATCTGATATGTCTAAGCCATGCTGGATATATTGTAGATGTGCAAAGCACCCATGCAGACCACAGTAAGAAACTCCAGTTTCTTCCACTGACTTCTTGCACATGAGATTTATGACCTGTCTTTACAAACACAGAGCCAGGCTGTCAGGCTTCTGGAATTCCCACTCAGAGTAAAAAGGAAAAATTAAAAACACAACCAAAACAATAGCAAACTAAAAACCAAACCAACCAACCAACCAAAAAAAGAACCTAAGTCCCAACTGGGCAGAAAAGGAGACTCTGACTAAGGCAAACCTTCATGTATCCATTTCTCAAACTTCTTGAAATTACAGCACCTTTTTTGAATCTACCTTTATGCAAATCCAACTGTCCTAATTATTTTAATTACAAATAAGACAAACCAAATCCTGCTTACACTCCTCTGTTTACTCTCCTTTTTACAACTCGCATAACTGATTTTATGAACATTATTTTGGGTGTGTGATCTACAAACTTTCCCATTCCTTCCTTAGGATCTACCATGCACAGCTGAGAGACACTGACCCAGAGAGCAAAGGCAGCAGCCACCTCTTAAGTGACACTCTCAAGTCAAGAGACAAGATGCCAGGTCTGCTTTAGCCCGACAGCTTTATAGTACTAGAAGAGGGAGAAAGCCCTATCTTCTGGTGAGTCCAGGTATTGCACCAGCATGTATCTGTAGGAAATCTACAATGTATTCCAGATTCACTCTTTTAGCAACTCGGCTTATTTACACCCAGGGAATTCTGATTTTTTGTTGTCAGGTATGTTTCAGTAAAAAGATAATGGTACTGCAATATGAAGGACATTTATCACTTACAGTCTTACCCATTTATTTTTACCAGGAGTAGAGTGTAAGACTACTACCCCTAAGAGTCAGTCCAACAGCATCACAGGCTAGTTTAAAAAGCAGACAAATTTTACTGTAACTACACAATACACACAAACTTCACACATAAGCTGCCAAAGACAGTTTCAGAAAAAAAGAGTTTAAAGATTACAGCCATAAATGTGGAAGTGATTTTCCCATGATAAAAATGGGAAACATTTAAAGAACAATAGTTGCTTTCATTCTGTCAACAAAATTCAGTGGTTCCAAAAAGGGACCAAAACCTTAAAATGGATCTGAGCCTTGGGCTTTGATTCATAGAACAAAAGTTTGATTCAGCTCTTCCTGTTGTTTTTCATTCTTTACCCAAAGAGAGAGAATTTTCCATCTCAGAAATAGAGCACCAATAGTTTTGTTTTACCAGCACTTGGAAAGAATTACAGGCTTAACCATTTTTATTTATGGTTTCCATACTTACCACTGCTCCACCACTTCTTGCCATTGATCACATAACTGTTTCCATCTCGCTCAATGCTGCACAACATGTTGGTGGCATCACTTGAAGCGACATCGGGTTCTGTGTTAAAGAAAAACAAACCAAACCACTGTATTAAATATACAGGCAGTACTATCACCACAAACATAGATGTACTATAGTGACAGTAAGACTGTTTTTCTCCCATCAGAGAAGCTGTTACCACAACCTTGCTCTGCTGGTGATCAACCTGCTACTCATAGACAGTTTACACTTTCTCCCCTTCTTGGGCTCAGACTGCTCTTTATCCTCAACAGCCTCTTGCTTCCCTGATATTTTTAAATCCTTCCCCTTTTCCAATGTCCTTATAGATAAGGAACATATCTCTCCTCAGCCTTTTTTTTCCCCTAGGCTCTTCTCAAGGGAAAATGGAGATATTTAAACTATTTTTGTGATGGTTTATGAAACTTGTTACACTACGCAGTTAGCAACAAAATGTCATCAATTATGGAACATGAAAGATTCTTCTTCACTCCTTTAACCCTTAACTTCTTATATGGGACATCTTTACAGCACAACCATCTCTTGCATCTTGGCAAACACAGTGAAACAGGATTTGCAAACTAGGGGTCCAGCTCTGTGCAAGATTAAGTTCTCTAAACTCTTGCTGACACAGTTTGAGAAAACAGATGTCTTAATTCTTTCAGTCTGATTGTAACAATAACAAGCTAATCAGCGTGCTTGCCTCCTACAAAGGAATGCAAGCCATTTATTTTGCAAATGACAAGGGTGCAGGCTAATTTAATGTTCTTATCATATACCTGACAGGAACAGGGCTGGAAGGAATTGTCTACTCCAACCGTAGCGAGCACTGAGTTTTCCCCCACCCCTCTCTTAATTAGTAAGCATCATAAGCCTGCTAAGAACAAATCAGCGCACAAAGTACACCCAAGTCCTACCTCATAAATAAGTAAAAAATTAGGTTTTAGAATCCTTTTTTTTCTTTGGAGGAAAAGAACTCCAACTACCCAAATGGGCTGATAGGCCTGAATCCTTTTTTCCCCCCACAAACAGGGATGCCTCTTTGGTAAGACTTGCACCTTCAACTCTGTTGGATGTTTACGTGGGAATTACTAACTCAAGCTCGAATTTTTGTACTAAGTGTACTTACCAACAGTAATTCAGAACTTGTTTTATCTGTTATCTTAACAAATTATCTATCTTTACAGCTTTGCAAGTCTGTCTCACTGAAAGTCCCAGGCAGGACAATGAAACACAGAAATGTTAAGTTTTTTCAACTTTGCAAAACTGTCTTACTAAAAGTCCTTGGCAGAACTCTGGAACAGGGAAATGTTGACTCTAAAAGGTGGCTGCACACACATAATCCTTCAGAAATAAGCCACTGACCAAGTCTGGGAGTAGGATTGGATCCAACCATACCCAGAGTGCAAGGGGGTCCTTTCTGAACTTTGTGTATCAATGGGAGGACTTTCCTGCAGACACTCTGCAGACTTATACCCTTTACCCAACACTCTGGAAGATAAAGATTTTCACATCACAGATTCAAAAGCTACCTTCCCAAACCAATAGTCAGGCCTTCCACAGATGCTGAATGTTAGGAGCTTTCAAGAGCAAAAATGAGTATAATGCTGAGCTGCAGACATAAAGCAAGTGCATTATTGTTTGCAAGTATTCTTCAGGCTATGTCTTAAAACCTTTACCTATGATATACTGCAAAACTACATAATATTAATCACAATAATCAGACTTGTACTCACATATATGTTTTCAGAGAACCCCAAAGCACATTATAAAAAGGGTAAGTTCTATAGTAAATCTGGTTTGTACAATAAGATTTTTTTTTAGTACAAAATATAAATTGAAAGTATATGGAAAGCAAATACTAACTATTATAACTATGAAAAATAGTAACTATCAGGGAAGGGCAGCAAGGATGCTTCCCTTTGCACTTGCATTACATACATAATTCCATATTCAAACACATTCACAGACACAGTGGAAATTACAAGTGTAAAAACTTGTGATTTCATACTTCTTACATATTTCATGGGAAATTTTTGCCATTTGTCCCTAACTATTTTTTGAAGAAAAATTTACCTGTCATACAGAAGCAAGAACTAATCTTCCCTTCTAGAAGAGGCTCCAGCCACTCTTTCTTTTGCTCTTCAGTTCCATACATGTGTAAGACCTCCATGTTTCCAGTGTCTGAAAGAAATCCACAGTCATGCTTACTTCTTGAAACACTCAGTTCATAAGATGTAAGATGCTCAACTTTTTGATGCTCCCAGCCCAGGACAGGGTTGCTAACCTGGTGCATGGCAGTTGAAAACCTCAGCAGCAAAGAGGCACTTCCCTGTCTCCTCAGCTATTAGTGCATAATCAAGCTGGCTGAGACCGCTGATAGCTGGGAGAAAAAGGTTCCACAGACCTTCTGCTTTGGCCATTTCCTGTTGAAAGAATCAACAGAGAAAAACCTTTGCAATAAATCTTAAAAATAAATAAAAAAAAAAAAATCTGGCTTGCTGCCCATTTGCTTCTTTCTGGCCTAACATACAGCCCAATATATGTGATGCCTTTTTTCCACAGCTACTTTCAATAGGTACAGTCTTGGATTCACAGTTCAGGCATACCCCTCACGGAACTCAGTTTTGCTTTTCTCCCTCTCACTCAAATCTCTCACCTCCTTTTGCACACTTTCTTCTTCCTTTCTTTTCACTGTTCCTCATACAGTTGCAGAATACCTTCTCCAGAAAGATACACCAAACATTCTTATGCTCTCCTTTAGTGCCTGTTTCTTTCTTCTCTAAAGTATTCCAAGAATACTTATTATCTCATACCTTCAGTCTCTCAAGCAGAGGTGGTTTCTTCCATTTTTCATCCATATTTCCATGTTCAGCATAGTATTTTATTATTTCCTTAGAAAAACAATTGAAAAGATGCTATTTAAATTGAGAACAATGTAACATACACGTCAATATGGTGTTTTTTCCACCCTAAGAAACCAATATGAAGACATTCAACAGAAGTTTTTATTATATAGTTGGTTGCATTACAAAATTTACAATATAACTGAAATCAAACTGGAATCTACTCATTTTGCAAGACTTTAAACGTGTCATGGAAATGACACAGTGCCTTATTTATACAAGGAAATGACTTGAAGTGGTTTAAAGTATGCAATGATGATGGTAAAAGGTCAGTAGCTTCTGAGGATTAACTGCTTGTAACTGTTATCAACAATAGGCATAAGAGGCATGAACCCAGAAGTAAAACAAGTAAAAGCCTGATTACACTTACAATTTAGGTTTCCCATCACAACATTCACATATATGAAGCAGTTAATTTTTTTTTAAGTGACAAAATAGCCCACAAAAATACATTTTCTTTTCCTCTCAAAAAAAATTAAAAAAAAAAAAACCACCAAAAAAAAAACCCAAAAAAAAAACCCCCACAATTTAACAGATTATATAAGCAGTCATTCTGAGCACCAGTGATTAGTGCTGAGTAAAACTGTGTATTCAGTAATCCTAGTATTTTCACAAGTATCTTTTACTGAGACACAACACTTCAAAGCTGGTAGAAACTAGTTGTATAATGAATAAAAAGTAGTGCCCTCTTCTGAAAATCATAAGACAAATTTCAAAGTACAATTTACAAGTCCTGATTCACAATCCCTGTTATCAGAAATTACTTACGTGCACAACTCTACTCATCTGCAAAACTTGCATAGCTATTTGTGGTTCATTTGTTTTTCAAGCATGTACTTTAATTATTACAAGGCTTTCTTTGAAAAATCCAAAACAGTTACAGACAAACTTCTAAGAAACTTTGTATATCAAAAGTTTCTGATCTAAATCCCTGCTTGCATTAAGCAGATGCATTCACAAAGCTTTCAGAATAGTGTTATCTGCAATTCTGTCTGACTGCAAAAAAAAAAAATCAAAACCCCCCAAAACCCACTTCTGCAATAAAAGCCATCTGTGCTTCCATGAAGCTAAAAGTTGAACCATGTTTCTAAGTGGAAAATTTCTGTCTCCCTAAGATAAAAAAGTAAAATCCTTAATCTCATTTTCCCTTCCACTAATTAGGGACTTCTGTGGATGATTTACCTAATTTCAAACCTTCACTGTTGCTAGATATATTCAGGAATAAGGCTACACTTGACACACTATGGAATACCATTTTTTGTCATAGAAGTCACACTTTAAAGAATAAGGCAAGAAACAGAAACATTCATCTTTGTATGGTTAAAACCAGCACCTTCCATTTTAAAAATGTGAGCATTTTTCTGTTTAGCAAGTAAGAGTCCAAGGGTTTTGTTAGCTGAAATTTAGAATCATTAAATGGTTTGGGTTGGAAAGGTTGGAAAGGACCTTAAAAATTCATCTAGTTCCTATGCCCCTGCATGGGAAAAGTTACCTTCCACTGGTCTAGGCTGTTCAAATTTTGGTCAGTTTTGGCAAATACCTTTATAATGTTATTCTTTTTAAAAAGAGTAATTCTTAAACTTAAAAAAGTTTAAAAAGAAACTCTTAGTTTTCCCTAAAAATGCATACAATATTTTAATCCTGAAAAAAAAATCCCCATCATGCAGATTATAATGATTTCCATTCATATTTTGTAATGTCACAAACATCATTGCATAAAAAGAAGGCTGCTTTGAAAAAAAAAAAACAAGTAAATTGCTTCTATGCATAGTTTTATATTATTATAAACCCTCACCATAAAATGTTAATTTATTAACTAGGATTACTGAAAGCTCTTACCTTCTCAGATGGATATATGTACTGCTTCATGAACTGCTTTACCTTCAGCAAAATTTCTTGACCTTTCCTACTTTGATGGAATAGCTCTCCAGAAATACTGTGATGTGTGCTGCTGAAAGATGACCTGAAGAACATTCAGTGCAATAATTAGTAAGACCAGATTTTCACTCATAATAATATAAGCTGCTTTATAAAGGCATTTAAATAAGTTAAGCCATTGTAAAAGCTTTTCTTCACCTTTGACCACTCCTACCTTTTTGAGAGCTCTAATCCTCTCTCTGCCAAAGGCTTCACGATCTTAGCAAATAAATAACTATTCTCTGCAGAAGCATTTCCAATGAGATGTCTAGCATAGACACCCTAAAATGAAAATAAAGGCATATATTGTGTAATTATGTACTTAAAATGGTCTCTTTTATAGATCGGCGATTTCTTCAGCCATGAACCTTATACTTAAATACACTTATTCTTAAATAGAAACTGAGAGCACACAGACAGATATTATTGGATACCTTAACTGTGGTTTTGGTTCCTTTCTGACAGAAAGAAGATGCTTGGTTCACAAGAGAAAAAAAGCGTAACCCAGCTAAACCAAACTAGAGGCTAACCACAAAAACAGTAGAGAAAATTAAAAAGAAAAAAGAGAAGTTTGCACATGATACTGCAAGCAAGCCCAGCCTGTCCCTTAAGCAAACTGACAATAGTATCCACATTCACACTCTTATTCCAAATTACTACCAGGCAGCTCAGCCCCCAGCAGGTACAGTGATCTTATGCTATAACTCACTAAAATATACCTTTCAATGGCAGAGTATCCTATCAAATTGTTATTTTTATCAAAAATGAATCAAGGAAATGTATTTTTTTCCTATGAATGCATATCAGGATTGGCTTCCTGTGTTCATAATAAGCTGAGTTCACAACACATCCTTTTTTTTCTGTGGGTAGCACCAACAGGATCTATCTGTCCTGCTCTCTACTTCCATAAGAACTGCAGAAACTTAAAAATATCTTTGTTACTTTAAATTAGCCAGAGTACAAAAAAGATAATACAAAACTGCCTGCATTCTGGAATATCAGTAAGAAAACCCCACATATCCACATTTTGTTTTTAGCCTACTTCCCTAAGAATTTAGATGTATGTAACACAATTTACTTCGTGTAGCAAGAATTCTGTGTTAGAGGGTTATCAGTCATAATCACTTAAGCTTCTAAATATATAACATACTGCTTCTAAAGGAATAAATTGAAATACAATGGCTCCATTTATTTTTAAATATTATTCAGATTTTGAACATGTATTACTGACTACAGTTACTTGTATTAAAAATATGTGCTACTTCAGCAAATGTGAGTGTATTACCTGGGATATTGCTGCCATTTTAAAATATGACAAAGCAAGAAAGAAATTGAAGTTGGATAAAGTAGTGCTAATACCCCAGCAGCGGCAGTAAACTGAAACCAGTTCTTCAAATGAAGGAGTTTCTACAAAAAACCAACATATTATTTTAGAATACTCGACATTTTCTATGTACTTATCCTTTGAACATTTGAACAGCTTTGCAGCTTCAGGAGATATTCCACTTACACAGTAACAACCATGATTTACCACCTCTCATCACTTAAGTGTGATATGGAGAGCCAGAAGGAAACAGAGGTAGTCAGAATTCCAGATAAGCATAACACTTCCTACTGCCCATCATGTCCACTCCAATCAGGAAATTAATTTCACCACTTCTTTTTTTTTTTTTTTTTTAAGTGATAAATCTACATTTATATTTCAGTTTTCTTCCATTACCTTTAAGAAAGGCTCAAAATAAACTTTTACAGAAGTAACATTCTGTGGCTACGACACAGATTATTAAAACAGGACTACCTGAAGCCTCATTATCAGCATATTTCCTACAATCAAGAAAACTACAGAGAAGTTATTTTCAAGTGTAAAATCATGTTCTTATTAATTTTTAATTATTGTTTAAAAGGGTAAAATATCAAATAGAAATAAACTCTAGGATTCATTTCAATAGAAATATTACAATTTCATACCTATGATGTCTCTGACACCCAAGACAGTTCCTTGGCCTAAGTCTTTAATAGATGTAGGCCAAAAGTAGAACTGAGTGGCATATGCTAGATCTGCTAAAGGATGACCAGTAGTTGAAAGTTCCCAGTCCAGCACTGCCAAAACACGAGCCTTAAATAAAAATAAAAACCACAAGTGAATGCTCTAAGATAAATTCTCTCCATTCACAAATGCACAAGCCACTTAATATCCAACAGCTTTATTTGGTTATTATGTGTTTAAAATTAAAATCACACACTAACTGTCTACAGCAAAACCACTTCCTTTTAGCACTATGTAAGGATCTGAAGAAAACTGACAGTCATGTAGAGGCAGAAAACCAGGAATTTTCCTAATGAAAATGTTTAAAATTCTACATTTTAGTAGCATTCTTCCTGTCAGAGACTTCTAAACTCTTCTAGCAAAGAAACAATTCAAATGAAATATCCTAAAGAACATCAGGACTGACGGTTGGTTGTGGGGTTTCTTTTTTCAATTCTGATGCACAGATACTCATGGACTAATCATGCATTAAAAAAAAAAATTTAAAAAAAATCACAATATTATGCATGGATTAACATTTACTTTGGGAATTGAGTTTCTTAAACAGGACAGCCAATGATTGCTCAGATAGTAACATCTTCCTTTTCCTTGAAGCTGAGTGGGGAACTTTAAGGGTCTCCATGACCTACGTGCACTTGATAACTAAGCAGATCTGGCGGGTTTTTCTTTGCTTCCATTAGTAACACATCACGCATCTGGATCCCTTTCCAAATGCCACTGCTGTTAATTGAAGCCATACCACAGATTTCAACAGGCTTAGGATCAGATGCTTATGTAGTTTAATGAAGTGAGCCTTCAGCACATCATTAAGTTGCACTGAATAGGATTTATGTATATAGAAAGTCTTGTTCCCAGACTTTGAAGTAAGGACTAGAGCTAACCAATGAACAGCTTAACTAGCACCTTCAACCAGGACTGTATTAGGTACCTGAACACCCTAAACAGAGAAGAGTCAAGTTCCTTATCATTCCTTTTGAAGATGTATCCTGCACTAAAACATCCACATAAGTGACTCATTATACAGTAGGAGTACAAACAAATGGAGGACCCAAAATTACTAAAAATGTACAAATATGTTTCAAGTACCTCTGTTGGATGGAAGATTATGTTTTCTATTCTAAAGTCACCATGAATCAGGCTTTCTTCATAATCACTAGGTGGCACGTTGCTTGCTAACCACTCTGCCAGCTGGTTCATGGCAGGAATATCTGTATGTGCAGCTGCATCATATTGTCTTTTCCAAGTTGACACCTAAAGAAATACAAACAATTCAACAGATATTCCAACTGATTCAAAAGTTTCTCGAGAGCACAAAATTTCAAAGCACACGATTCTGGGGCTTGACTAATACCATAAATTCAGCAAACCCCAGTACCTTTCCATTTGCAAGTGTGTGCAGTGCTGTCTTCTACTTCAATCCTATTTACATAGTCTAAATCTAGTATTACTCCAAAAGCAAATGATTACCATTCCCTGAGCACTCCAGAACTGATCTGAACACAGTACTAACTTCATACTGTGCACAAATAATCAAACTAAGTGAAGGTGTTTAATGGCTAAAATATGATAGTAACTTTCACAAGTCATTGCGAAACAATACAGCTTGCAAATAAGTCTTCAAAGACCTGACAGAAGAAGAGAACTTTTTGAAGAGCTGTACCTGTCTTCTGCAATATCCTGGTCCTTTGCCATATCCTTGGAGACCCAGTGACTGTAAATCAAAGGAGTGCAAGAGGGCCAAGGTTTCTATCATTGCAATATATAAAGCAGAACGCTCTGCTGGGCCCACTTCAGGCAGGGAGAGGTCTCGGAAGATGCGACCCTAGAAGCATAGATCAGATATTTGGTGGGATGTACACATCAGATGAACAGAAGTAAAGCCACACATTTCAGGAGAATAAACAACCAAATAAAATAACAGTGAACCAGCACTCCCTAAAGTCCTTCCTGATTTATTCCTAGTTCACAGGATTCCTATTGGAAGGCAAATAAAATAATGGATATATTCAGTAGATGAAAGTTTGAATTAGAGCACTCAGTGCACATATCATCAAGCGTGAATGAACCAGGGGAAAAAAAGTTTCTATATTGTCTCTAACAGCTAACTGCCAGAAAAAATATCACTTAGGATCTTGTGGAGAGGGAGGAGGGGAGTGGTTGGGTTGTATATACAAAGAGGCAAACAATCCAAAGAAATCCACTTTCATTATCCTTAAAAGCAGTTCAGATATTTAGAAGAAGTGTGTGGTTTTCCATTTTCTCCTTTTAGTTTGTCCCTGTCAGTAACTGATTGGAAAAAACAGACTGTTCTCCAAGTTCCTCAATTTCACTGGTTTGCACCAATGTTTTTTGCTGAAAGATTCTGCAAAACAAAACTAGAAATAAGATTTTGTATTGTGTAATAGTTTAAACACAATCAATATATGATTGCTTTCTAAAAACACAATGTATTTGTTAAAAACAATGCACTGCTTCCATCTTGGAATGAAAAGACTGCACATTTATATCCTTGGAAACGTAAATATAAGAGTAGCAAAGCTTCTCATGAAGGAGCCACTTTGTTCCAGTCAAAAGCAGAAAAATTCTCCACCTTTAATGTAAGAAATTACTTGGTTTTCAATAACAGATGATTGTATATAGATTATTATCTACAGGTCCCACGATGTCCAAGGATCCAGTATAACTTTATAGTCTAACTTTTCTCCCCCTGACTTATGTGAATATTTCTCACAGAAAAAACAGCAACTTGTTTCAAGACATTATTCTGAGAGCCCAAGAGGTTAAATACTGAGCTGAAAAATTTCAATAAAGTGGGAAACAAGCCCTGGAGAAGCTGAAATCAGTGAGAATCTCTGACAGCATGCATTCTTAAAAACATCAGGGGATTATTTGTGTTTATAGAACAAAGCTGTAAATGCTTAATAAGGCTCTAACAAAAAGGTTTAAACAATTTGAAAGAAGCTTGTAGTAGGAAAAAGAAAAAAGAATCACATTCTAAGACCAACCTGCACATGCTGCATTACATAAAATTCTGTTCCAATGACAGCAACATCACTGCAATATAACAGGGGCTCAGGCACTGGAAATCCAGCTGAAAATAAGGCTTTCTGCACACGATATTCTCTATCAACCTGAAGAAGACACAGAACTTAGGTTCAATGAAAAGCTCCCAAGCATAAATGAGTATATGAATGACATACTCATGAATGTGACTGACAATTTATCCTCTTAAATGTTTAATAATATGCATGCAACTGAAAAGTGGAAAGGACACATCAAATCACTGCATTTCCAGAGACATTCAACAATGTGCTGCACCATCATGTATATGAGTTAACCTGCAACACAAAGTGTTTGGAGTTTGCTGAACAATGTTACTTGCCTTGTGAGCTCTAGGTAAAAGAGGGCCATGGGGCTTCTTCCTGAGCACATAAGCATGCCCACCCTTCTGAAGATAAAAGGTTGGATTTGACTGTCCTAAGCTAAAAAGAGAAAGATTGTCGTTACATATGAATTCAGGTACTTAAAAATTTGCAGACTTTCACTAGAAATTACACAAAATGCACTGGACTTGGCCTGAACAAAATAGTAAGAAAAAGAAAAGGGTTCTTCTCAGAAGTTGGTTGGGGTTTTTTCACGTATAATTTTACAAGGATGCAAGTAATAAACTATGAAACCAGAAGTCAGTGATTCTGTTTCTACCTATAAGAAGATGTTTTCTTTCACTGCAGAGATCACAGATATTCAATTTATTCCTCTGTGAAATGGAGATAGCAGTTATTCCCTGAAGAAACATCATTAATGCTTTCAAGGTATGCAGTAGATACTAATTTTAAAGCCCTCTGATTTGGAGGAAATTAAACAGAGCAGAATTCACTCTAGCCCACAATTGTGTTAGTCCTCTGGCAAGTTGTATTTTGAAAAATTTAAGCACAGAGAAAACTCCCCAAATAACTGATGAATTCTAGTACCAGGCCCCACAGTATCCTAGCCTGATCACCACATACATATGCTACACTAGAATCAGAAAAATCAGACACAGAAATGAGAATAACCTAGTTAAACTCTTTGTAACACCTTGTCCATATACCAATCAAGCCTACTGATCCCCATTTTCCTTAAGGCTCTGTGGTTATCCACATGCTTTCCTTTCCTTGTTCTGGATCATTTTTAAGACACACTTTGATCTAGTCCAATGAAAGATTAGACAACTACCTTTGCCCTTATGCTCACTATGGCACTTTCATTCTCCCTAAGAGAGGGCATAGTCTGCAGTACAATTTAACAAGTATTTAACATACAGATACTATGCCTGGCACAACTGTGATTTAGATTGGTTAAAGCCTTGAAGTGCAAAGCCAAGGCAAACAAAGTAACAAAAGCACAAACACTGGTGGTATTTTAGATTTTGCTATTTGCTACTCTCCTGAGGTTCCTCCTATAACGAGGACGAGAGGACAGGTGAGGATTCAGTGGATGCTTCATATTTTTATCAGAATACAATGGAAAATCATTCACTATTTCTTGTTGATAGCTGCAGGTAATGCAGTTGATGTCACGTGTATGAAGTTAACTTTTAGAATAACATAACTTTTAAAGGTCAGCTCCCAGCCTGAGGTCCCACAGTGATTTTCTGAATGCAATGAACTAGACCTTCTGTGGCACGGAGCCTGGGTGCAGCACCTCACCGGCACAATGTGTTGCCTTCAGGGTGGTTGTTAATAGGAATCTCAGCACCCTGTCACGCTGTTCTCATGGTTTTGCTTATCTTCCAACAACCTACGGCTTTCAAAGCCGATTTCTTAAGCCAGGTGTTTACTTCCGAACCTTACTATTCGCCGTGCTGCTACAAAGCGGTCAGACAAATCAAGATTTATGAGCGGGCAATGCAAGAGTTGATCCCAGGCTCCAACAGGGCGCACCACCGAGGGCCAAACGGGTGGTTCCCTGAGGACAGCGTGCAGTCCACCCCAGGCACCGCCTGCCAGCGGACGGCCGCAGGTTCTGCCGGTGCCGAAGGCCACCAGCGCTGCTGCCAACACGAACTTTGACTTCCCCTGCTCCAGGGAGGGGACGGCCCACTCCCTCGATGGCCGCTGTCTGCCACCCGCAGGGCCGAGGGCCCTCACTCTGCCCGCCTTTCCTGCCGGGCAGCGAGAAAAAGCCGCGACAGCTCTCCCCTGCCCCTCAGGGGGACACTTCGGGCCCACGCCCCGGCTCTGCGCCACACACGGGGGCGTCCCACGCCCCGCGTCAACAACCGTGGAGGTCGCCGCTCGCCCCTCACCAGCGGCCCCGGGGCAGGCCCGCCTCTTTACCTGTACTGCCTGACAGACAGAGCCCCCGCGGGCTGCCGAGGGAAGCCGGGCAAGTGGCTGCACAGGTACCGCTCCAACCTGCCCTGGTCGAAGCGGTGCTGCGGCCGCACTTCGCTGGTACCCGGCTCCGCCGCCATCCCCCCCTCCCGCTGCGCAACCGACGTACGCCCCGCACCCGCCCACCGCGCCGCTACGCTACTGACGGAGAAGCCTCGCCCAGCCCAGCCCGGCGCGGCGTCGCCACGGCAACTGGCGGCCGCTTGGTCCATCAAGAAAAGTGGTCCCCGGCGCCGACCCAGAAGGGCTACGGGAGCCGGGTGGCTTTACCTGGAGGAAAGCGGCTCCTAAGAGGTGGCTGCTGCCCCGGCTGGCACTTTCGCTCTGTCACTGCCACAACCCGCTCGTTGACCGCTGTCGGGCGGCAGGAGACTGCCGTCGAGAGGGGAACGTTCTCGGAGGCATCGGTGCTCGCAGGGGACGGCTCTTGCTGCTGCTCCCGGAAGACTCAGGCGGGAGACGTGTCGTTGCGGTACCGGCGGTGCCGCCATGGCGGAGCGGAGCCGGCTGGAGCAGCTGGAGCGGCGTGTGCGGGAGCTGGAGGAGGAGTTGGCTCGGGAGAAGGGCGGGCGGGCCGCGCCGCGGGCTCGCATCGAGAGCATGAGCCCAGAGGTGACGGACTCCAACCCCTACAGGTGCGGCCGGGAGTTAGGGGCAGCTGAAGGGCTTTCCGCCTCACCGCGGAGCGCGCTGTGGGGTGGGAAGGCAACAGCTACAGGGGCGGTGTTGTGGGGAGAGCGCCGGGACTGAGCCGTGGGGAGGAGGCTCAGGGGCTGAGTCGGGGTGTAGGGGATGGGGAAAAGGAAGGACTGTGAGGCCCCAGGCCGTAGGTTGGAACTGTGGGTCTGGGTAGAGGGTGAGAGGTATGGGGACGTGGGCTTGGCCAGGGGGTATCAGGGATGGGACTGTGTGTGCTGATGAGGGTGTCGGGGCAGTGCTGAAGGTAGGGCCTCTGTGGCAGTGGGAGGAGGGGAGAGATGGTCTCGGCTTTCCCACCTGACTGGGCTATCAGAGGCGTGCATCGGGGTTATTTTGCATTATCTTGCTTTACACTACAGGGAGAGAATGGAATGAGAGAGAGGAAACTCAGTTTTTCAGATAAATTGTCAATAAATGGGCTAGGTGTTGGTGTTACATGAATTCTTACTCCTCTTTAACTTCACTATTATAGTGTTTAGTTTAAAGAAGTCTTGAGAATCTAGAACCCGTTCTAATGGTCAGCAGCTCTGGAAATCTGGTGTATTCTTTTTTTTTTTCAGGATTAATTTATTTAATACAAGCTAATACTTTTACTGATACTGTAAATTAAAAAATTGCAACAGCAGGATAAACTGTTACTTTAAAATTCTTCCAGTTATTCTCACAACCTGATACTTGCTAATGTATTAATTTTTTTAAGTGCTGTGTTGGTGTTAATCTGATAAAACCGATGAGAAAACAGGGGAAAAGTTTTCACTGGCCTGCTGCCATGTGGTTCATTACAGAAAAAAGTACAGGCTTTCATCCTATAAATCAGCAGTTCATTTACAAAAATAGCTATGGGTCCTCCTAATTTCAGTCATGTTACTCATACCAACCGAGTAAGTACAAGAGTTCCAGCAGTTAGTACTCTGTTGCTCACAGGAGAGCACCTGAGAACCCATTTGGTCTGTATCTAGCTGACAGTCACAACTGCTGTGGAAACAGCAGGCTTGAGTTTGGTGCTTGGTGGGGTTATTTTGAAAGCAAAAGTGATTTTAAATAACTGAAAAGCAAAACTGCTATCAGAGACATAGAGAACATTTTCTGTTTAATGTTACTGTTTTTCATTGTAGTCGCTTGATGGCATTAAAAAGAATGGGAATTGTCAAAGACTACGAGGTAGGATTCTCTCTGCATTAAACCATCTCTTCCCTGTGGGGGCTGCTTTTGAGGTGCTGATCTGTATTTTACTTGTTTCCCCAGAAAATCCGTACCTTTACGGTTGCCGTAGTAGGTGTAGGCGGGGTTGGCAGTGTGACTGCTGAGATGTTGACAAGATGTGGCATTGGTAAGGTAATGAGAGACGTCTTCTTCTACTTCTTTATAGTAGGTGGGTTGGTCATCTTTATAAAGAGTTAGATTTGATTTCACTCAGTTGATTTTGCCCAATTAAAAAGCTACTATGAAGAAAGCACTCAAGAACAAAATTTGTGTAAACATCACAAATGAAGAATCTGTATTTTTCTTATGCTAGTGAAATGGATTTACTTAGGGCTTAATCCTGTTTCATGTGGATGATTCATTTGGATGCTTGTCACCTCCTGCACTTACATGACTTACATGCATCTATCTGACCTCTATACTGGATTATTGCAAAAGGAAAGCAAAGGAAAAGGAGGGGGTAACTCACGTAAAAGATTAAGTCTAATGCTATGAGGATGACTTGTTACTCATGGAATTGAAATGAGGTGTGTGTTAGAGATATTTTTATCAGGAATATTATCTAGTAATGTGGCAGACTTAGAGCTAAAAAAAATAGCAGCGTTATTTTTTATTAATATATTATTTTTTCATTAATTTTATATGTGTATAGATAACAAGAATCTGCAGAATTAATAGAAAAGGATTTTTCTTTAAGGAAGGAATTTGGGGAATAGCTTAGATGTTTGTCTTTCCATGCAAAGCCTGGCAATTTACTCTTGGAACTTTAAGAAATTTGTAATACAGAGGTGATGTAATTCTTTATTGCAAAGTTTATTCCCCCTTCCTCTGAAGGACAATTTCTTTAAGACAAGCATCCCGGGCATCAAAAAGGACATTGGACAGTTGATTCAGAGTTTATCAATATGCCCATGTATTGTGTAGGTATTTCAAGTGAGTTGTTTTTGAAGAACTACATGCCAAGGAGAGGGAAAGAAATTAAACATTTCCAGTTAAAGCCATAACAGTGAGCAGGAATGTGATAGCAGAGCTGATATTGTTCAAGTAGATCATCTGTTGAATACTCTTAGTTCAGATAAATTGAACAAATTGCTTTTTATTAAGAGTGGGTTTTATTACCTGATGAATCATTTTCTGGTGAATAGCAGAATTCAGTCTTTCAGGTACTTACAGTGCTGGTAACTTAAGTATGTGAACTGAATGGGACTGCAGAGGGTGGGGAGGGGTGTTTGGTTGGGGGGTTTTGTTGTTGGGTTTAGAAAGAGTTTTGTTGTTTAAAATGCCTTGCCATAGTGCTCTGGTTGCAGAGTCTTTGCAGATTCACATATGTTAATACCACTTTTATTATAGCTGCTTCTGTTTGATTATGACAAAGTGGAACTGGCAAACATGAACAGACTCTTCTTCCAACCTCATCAAGCTGGATTAAGTAAAGTGCGAGCAGCAGAGCATACTTTGAGGTATAATTTAGTGGTTATCAAAATGTATTTACCCAAGACGCTGCTTCAGAAAACTGATATTTCACTTTTAATCTCTTGCAAAGTAGCATGACCTAATTTGAAAATTTGAGTATAAATTAGTTTTGGGAATGGTTGATACTTGAAAGACATTTTTGTCCTGGCCAAAACCTTGATGTGAGTATACTTTTTAAGTGCAGGTAATTTTGCTCAGAGGTTATATATAAATAATGCCACTTCAATGTGTTGTAGTTGTTTTTTTCTCATCTGTGGCTTTTTGACACATATTCAAGACTTCAGACTGGAAGCTTAAAATTGTAGCAACACTTCAGAAGTTAGGAAATTGAATTTGAGTTATGATTGTATTTATGAACGCTGATTCATACTGTTTCCTCCATAAGGAATATTAATCCTGATGTTCAATTTGAAGTACATAACTACAACATCACAACACTGGACAACTTTGAACACTTCATGGATAGAATAAGGTAAAATCTTTTAGCAAAAGCATATTGCTAACTTCTGCTCATTGTAGTTCTATACACCTCACCTTTTCATAATTATTTTGTGTTTTTTCAGTTTAATGACTTCCAATTGAAAACAAATGGCAAATGTGTATATATGAAGACATTCCTGCCTAGACCTTTTCTTTAGGGTTGGCATTTATTTCTACAGCTGCATCTTTAGATTCCCATGTTTTGACTGCTCTGGGGCAGTTTCAGTTATGCTTTATAGAATGAAGAAGAAAGAAGATAGTTATTAGTGGATCTCATGGAGAAGCTCTGAAGTAACTTTTCTCATTTGAAGTTATCTTGTACAAAGATACAGTTCTCCAATACATTTTGTGAATGTATAGTATGTGAAACTTCCTTTAATCTATGATGTCCATATATATAAATCCCAGCTTCAGCATGCTGTTGTTTCTACTGTAGACCTAAGATGCTAATTGCATCCTCTTTTATATTTGCACAAGTTTTGTTAGGAATACAATTCCCTTGTGCTTCTCTAAAGTAGCATGGTGGTTGCCACATTGGTATTTTTTTCTGCCAGCTATTTCATGCAGACTTCTGGTACTTCTTTCAGTAATGGTGCACTAGAGGAAGGGAAGCCTGTTGATCTTGTTTTAAGCTGTGTGGACAACTTTGAAGCTCGCATGGCAATTAACACGGTAAGGCTGTTGGAGGCATGAGCTTGTGGAAGTCTGTTTTTCCTATAAATAGTGTTAGAAATTGAGACTAGAGAAAAGACAGGAATTTATCAAGAATCTTGTAGCAGAATCTGAACTTTTACTCAGTTCTTATAAAAGGTATTTTCTGTGTACAAGTAGCTAGTGGTTACTAAGATTTAAGTATCACAACCCGTCTCTGTCTTTCCAGATCATCTTGTTTATATAAAGGTATTATCAAAGCCTGGTGGGCTAAATCTTACGAACATTTAAAAAAATGTGTACATGAAATTCATATGACTTGTTGTATACTAAAAATGTCGTAAGGCTCTCTACCTAGTCAAACTGTTGTTCTTTATAGCAGCAGACTGTGTAGGGTCTATGCCAAATGCATGTTTTCTGTTATCCTTCAGCTATAAATTGCATTAATTGAATGTACACAGATACGCTGCATCCAAGCCTCTAAAAGTAGTTTGTGCAATTGGATCCCTTAGCTGCTGGTAACTGGCTTGCTAATGCCTGTGTGTGTTCAGAAGTCTCAGGTCCTCAGGAAAGCACAAAGGGCTGGCTTCATGAGGACAACTTTAATTTATCCTTTAATTTGTCCTTTGGTAAACAATTTCTGTTCTACCTTTTGAAGTTCCATTTTTTTGGCCATAGCCTTTTTCTCTTAAAGCGGAAAGATCAATTTGTTTAATCACTCTTAATTAACAACATAGGGGGGTTTATTTCTTTTCCTTAAACTTCTACAGTGCTGATGTATGTGTTCCTGTATTTATAAGGCCTGCAATGAACTTGGACAGATCTGGATGGAATCTGGAGTGAGTGAAAATGCAGTGTCAGGACACATACAGCTGATCATACCTGGTGAATCTGCTTGTTTTGCGGTATGCGTTGCTCTACCAAATTGCTTGTTTCTGTTATAAAGCAGGGCTGAGAAGCTTAACTGGCTAATGAATAATGTCATCCTGGCACAGCTGATGGAGTGGCTTAACAGTTTATATGATCTGTGGGGTTTTTTTAATACTTTTGTTTAAACTGCCTTTCTTTATTTCCCCTCAGTGTGCTCCTCCGCTTGTAGTTGCTGCAAATATTGATGAGAAAACATTAAAACGAGAAGGAGTGTGTGCAGCCAGTCTTCCTACAACTATGGGGGTTGTGGCAGGAATGCTTGTACAAAACGTTCTGAAGTAAGTGATTGAGTTGTTGGTTTCAATGCACAGTACCAGAAAAGGGGGAACACTGAAGCAACATTTCATAATGATGAGTCTAGGTCTTTTTATGTTTGTAGCCTATTTCTGAAAGGTATTGGAATCATTGGATAGGACTGAAATACACACTGCTTGAATTACTGGTGTGTTTAGTTTGGAATTGCTTTTTTTGGTACAACTTTCCAGAGGTAAGGAAGAGTCTTCAGAATTGTTTTTTAAGCTTCTCTCTTACAGCATACACACACACTTACCACCCTTGCCTTAGTTCTGCATTGAAAT
This sequence comes from Calypte anna, assembly GCF_003957555.1. Taxonomy (NCBI): domain Eukaryota; kingdom Metazoa; phylum Chordata; class Aves; order Apodiformes; family Trochilidae; genus Calypte; species Calypte anna. The sequence goes on along the minus strand of NC_044245.1, from coordinate 55,207,660 downwards.
GTGCTCGCAGTTGACATTGCTAAATCATACACAAAACAGCACTGCTAGAGTGCTAATTTGTCTTTCAAACTTTGTACATGGACAAAGAAGAAATAATTTCTCTTGCAGTGTTTGTAGTCTGAAAACCTGGGATGAATTGAAAATAGTTATATAGCAACATGAGCTCATTTTATATTTTCCATAAGTAATGTCCCATGCCTTCAGCCGCTTAAAGTACTGCATGTATCATCAAGGAAAAAAATGTAACAACTTTGTGTTTGCTGTCAAAATTATGCGCTGTCTTTTACAAGCATCTTTGAGAATAAGATCTTATTTTTATCTGGTTTTAGCCTAAGCTTGGTTTTGTCAGTTACAAAAAAATTTCTGTATACAAAGGATTAAACTGCTGCTTGCAATTTTACCTACAAACAACTAGACACCATTTTCAGCTGTGCAAAGAGAGGTATGGTATAAAATGACATTGCCACAGTTATTTTTCTTTAATGAAGAAGGCAAACCTTGCAGCTTAATTTAAATTGCTCTTTTCATTGCCAATAGGATCCTACAGTAAAGATGATTAAACTGGATCTGTTTAGGTGTTGAAAACTCTCCCTGCATAAATGCAGGGTACCTCAGTGTTTCAAGCAATAGGTTAAGGCACAGAAGAAAATTGTTTACATTTAAACTTTTTTTTCTGAGATCGTAGTTGATTTGTTCTCATGCACTTAAACCACAAAAGGATTTGGTTCTATGTTGGTGCAGTTATCTTGTTTTTAGGTGACCAAAGCAGATTTCAAAACAATTAGAGAAACTTTTTACAACTTCACTGGTGTGAAAAGTTCTTTGAGGAAAAACTATTCCTTGAGCAATTCAATTTTTAGGTTTGGATCTGAATATAAGGGACTGCTTTTTCTGTTTGTGTTTCTAGATACCTGTTAAATTTTGGTACCGTGAGTTATTATCTTGGTTATAATGCAATGCAAGATTTCTTCCCAACTATGTCTATGAAGCCAAATCCACAATGTAGTGACCAAAATTGCAGAAAACAGCAAGAAAATTATAAGGTAAAAATGTTTTGGTCTTTTTTTTCCCTTTCTTAAAGTGTTGATTACAAAACAGGCTACCTATAGTAAAAGAAAACTTTCATTGCTATTCCAGTTTTCAGCAGCCTTATCTTCAGGTGGTTCCATGCTTTTTTAAAAATATGGCACTTGGAGTTATCTTAAAGCAAAGGACATGTAGAATGTCTTGCTTTCTTCTACAGTAATTGCTCAACCTTTCTGGTAGTCATGTATTTTTGGGTCTCAATGGGTTTGTTTTTTTTCAGTTTGCAGGTATTTTGCCTTCTTATGCTTAACAAAGTTCTGAATGGTGACTGTGTATCTTAAATATTGCAAGAAGAGTGAACACTGTATTTGACCTTCTTTGCTGTTGTTGAAAACTGGGCTATACCTGTCTTACGTGTTTTATTTTTTTGTTGTGTTTTCCCTTCAGAAAAAAGAAGCTGCACAACCAAAACAAGAAGTAATTGAACAAGAAGAAGAAATAGTACATGAAGATAATGACTGGGGTAAGCAATCAGCTGGAGACTGAGTGATGTTCCCAGTATCATGGGAAGTCTTTGTTTTAAGTGAACACACTGTAGGTACATAAACTTCTTATGGTTCCTAATTTTTGTAATTTATAATACATAATTACTCCTAGCTTTTCACAGGTTTTGACAGTAATGTTATCACAACTTGGTGATGTATTTTAAAATAATTTGCAGAATTTGGGCTCAAAATGTAATCATGTTTGAATTAAAAACTTCCTCAGAAGGTGGCCTAAAGATACGAAAGATGTGAGAAGATGTATTCAGTGTGTATTCCTTTTAGAAGTGTAGCTGAAGAACACGTGTCTTTTCCATAATCACTGTGCTAAGGGATCCCCAAAGATCTTTTATATTCCTACAGGGGCTTTCAATGAGGGAGAATTAAGAAATGGTACATACATTTTATGTAACTGCTTCAAGAATGTATAAATACTTTCTGTTTTTTGCATGGTATTAATGCTGGCTTTCCAGTGGTAAGTGCCCTCCCAGGAAGACTTAAACCATTCAGGATGAGGAAGTCCTACAGGAGAGGGGCTGTTCTTGACCATGAGTTCCATGTATGGAGCCATATCATATATTGTAAGGTGAAAACTTGTTGCATTTGTAATGGGAATGAACTGAAACCAAATGTCTTTCTGCTTTTAATTTTTTTCTATTTTAGAAAAGTAGCTGTTTTCCTTGTGCTATGTGATTAAAGAACTTTTTTGTCTGACTTCTAATGAAGTTCTTAATTCCTTTTAATGCAAAGGCATCGAGTTAGTATCTGAAATGTCAGAAGATGAGCTGAAGGCTGCATCTGGCCCAGTACCTGAGCTTCCTGAGGGAATTACAGTAGCATATACTATCCCAAACAAGGTAATGTATTTATTCTTTATGAATACGCTTATATTTAAAATGTATCACGTACATTGAATTGATAACCTAGCCCGTTTGGTTAGCCTTTAAATCTAAAATAAATTTCCATCTTGAACAATTCCAGTAAAATTGTACCTTGGTACATCTGACTGCTGTCTTATATGGTCCAGTTTTTGGTCTCTGTAAAGTACATTTCTTTCAGTATAGATGTTACTGTGTACATGTAGTTTTGAGTGATAGGAATGAATATTATTTGGGCATAATGGTATTTGGAAATAACATTTGGGAAGGGAAAGCAACTGAATTTCTCAGTTTATATTTTAGTAACTAATATTTTAATTATATTTATCTTGTAAAACCTATATTTAATCAAAGAATGATAGGTATATCAATACACAGAATCCGTATGTTTCACAGCCAGAACATTCTCACTCAGTCAGAAGAGAGTTTACAATTTAAACTTACAATCACTTAGGTCTGTTCTAGGAAAATGGTGTGGTGTAATGGGAATAAAACTTCTTTTATGTGTGGGTCTTGTGGGTCTTTTTTTGTTTGTCTGTTTTTGTTGCCAACTCTTTCTTCCTGTTTTCTTCCTGTTCCTAACAGGAAGAAAATTTGATTACTGAAGAAACAGTAGCTGAGTCTGAAGAAAGCCTAGAAGAACTCATGGCCAAAATGAGAAACATGTAGCAAAATCAATATTAAGTACAAATTTGGGGGGTTTTGATTGACATTGGATTTTGAGAAGACCAGACTTTTTTTTTTTTTTTTCTAACTTTTCTGATAAAATGGAACTGTTACAGTGGCAGGAAGGACAGGAAGGAAGCAGACTCACCTGGTTTATATTCTGGTATCTATTCATATCTTTAATATAGGAGTTGTGCCACTATGAGTTTTAATTTCTCAGCATTGCCAGCATCCAGTGGAAAGTAAAGGAGGGTGGATAAACTAACAAATGAAGGCATAGCACATTACATGCAATATCATGTGGTGAGAATATTTGGTATTATAGGGCTGATTGAATAGGTCAAGGGTAGCTGATGGTGCCTTACACTGCTGCTTCTGATTTTCAAGGCACTTGTACTTGTTCATTGAGCTCTGTCAATTCTTGGCATAGATTGTGCTGTGGCTACTTTTTCTGAGTAAATGGAACATTTCAGCCTTTTTGTTTGCCTTAAATATCTGTGATGGATTTTTAAAATTTGTTTAATTTTCCTGGTTTTACAAATGTTTTACTACTGCTTGTTCTTAAATAGCTGCCTGTTCATTTTGTATGTGATAATGTTTTGAGTATGCCAAGTCTTCTGTTATTATACCAGGAGACTGGCTATTACCTGTCATGATTTCAGCTGGCAGATGCTTTTCATGACAAAGTCTGTAAGAATTACCAGCAACACTGCAAAAAACAGAAGATTTTGTCCATCTCCATAAAAATTTATTGTATTTTTGTTGATTAATCAAAGTTTAGCTATAATTCTGATCCATCCCTATCATATGGGCTCTATTAAGGAACACAATCTGAGTCTGCATGGAAAAGCTTCTAAAATTAGGTGCTCTAGAATTAGGTTTAGTGTTGCAGGTATTTTCCATGAAGTAGCTGAGCTATTGTATTTTTATTGTATAAAATGCTAGTACAGTCATACTACCTTTTAAATTATCATTTAACATCTTTGGTGGCGACATGGACAGTGGAATGGAATGTACCCTCAGCAAGTCTCAGCAAGTCTGCTGATGACACCAAACTGTGGGGTGAAGTCAACACACTGGAGAGAATGGATGCCATCCAGAAAGACCTTGACAGGCTTGAGAAGTGGGCTTGTGCAAACTGCATGAAGTTCAGCAAGGCCAAGTGCAAGGTTCTGCACTGGGCTGAGGCAATCCCATGCATGAATACAGGTTGGGAGGAAAAAGGATTGAGGACAGCTTGGAGAAGGACATAGCAGGAGAGGTGGTGGACCAAAAGCTCAGCATGAGCCATCAATGTGTGCTAGCAGCCCAGAAAGCCAACTGTGTCCTGGGCTGCATCAAAAGAAGCACAGACTTCAAGGGAAGTGATTCTCCCCCTCTACTCTTGTGACACCCCACCTGGAGTGCTGTGTCCTGCTGTAGAGTCTCTAGGATGAGAAGGCTCCTTGAACATGTCGAGAGACAGTGAAAGGATCAGAGGGCTGGAGCACCTCCCCTAGGAAGACAGGCTGTAAAGTTGGGGTTGTTCAGCCTAGAGAAGTAGAGGCTTCAAGGTGACCTTGTAGTTACTTCCCAATATCTGAAGGGGGCCTACAAGAAAGCTGGGGTAGGGCTTTTTTGCAGAGGTGTGTAGCAAGAGGACAAGAAATGGTTTCAAACTTGAAGAAGGGAGATTTAGGTTAGACATGAGAAAAAAATTTTTACTTGTGAGGGTGGTGAGGCACTGGCACAGGTTGCTCAGGGAAGTTGTGGCTGCTTCCTCTCTGGAAGTGTTCAGGGCCAGGTTGGATGGGGCCTTGAGCAACCTGATCTAGTGGGAGGTGTCCCTGCCCATGCAGGGGGTTGGAACTGGATGGTCTTTAAGGTCCCTTCCAACCCAAACCATTCTACCAGGGTAGAATGTGGGTAATCATGTGTTAAATTATCACTACATCACTGCAGAACTGGAAGTATCAATTTAAATCAAGATTAACTACTCTGGGTGTCTGATCCAGAACTTGATCCTTACTTAAATCTGGCTTAGAAAAATGTACATTTCAAACTTCATACTATAATACAAATATTTCCAACTTAGGCTTTTCAGAAAGCCTTTCCACAGCATGATGTAGCCAACACTGAACCAGCTAGTGAGGGTAGTAGCAGCATCCAACCAACATGTAAAAATACAGTAATATAGTGGAGGTGCTTCTGCTTCTTAGGGCAGCTGACTGAATATGTAGTTTAAAAATGTTTCATTTCTAAGCAATGGTTACAAACTTAAGACTGTTTCCTGAGTAGCTGATATTTATTTATATTACTAACAAAAATAAACTGAAATTAGTGAGGAAGGTTCTGAGTGGGTTTTGTGTGTAGGGCATTATACAGTAAAATGTATTTTATTTTTTTTAATGGAGTTCAGTTGTGGAGAAACCAGAATTCAGAAATGAACTGTAAAAAAGGGAAAAGAAAAATGAGAACATTAAAAAAGTACATACTTGGATGTGTCACTAAGTCTATGTTAGCTTTATCCATATGTCAATTTAATTGTTATTTACATTTCTTTGTGGCTTTACCTCTCTGTTGGGAACAATAAAAGTGAAGCACATGCCTGGCTCTGGAGATCCCGAAGCAAATGATTGACTCGTTTCTGCAACAGCTCTGTTAATGGTCACTCTTAACTATTTGGCTGACATGGCTGCTATCACGACTGACAAAGGCAACTGTTTACCATTTTATTTCATTTACAGTTTTATGAGCAAATCAATACACTTTTATATGCCCACTTACGGAGTATGCAAAACGGTTCTTGTATTACTTTCAGACTTTAAACTTGTTTATAAAGAATTTGAATTAGTTGGAAAATGTTAAGATGATTGTATGTGCTAATGGTTACAATTACTTAAAAATAAACAGTATCATTAAAAGCAGCTTTAAGTATTTTTTTAATTAAAAGGACATTTAAAAGGTAATCTACTCCAAATATAAAATCTAATGGAAAATTTGTTTTTCAAAGAACTAGCAAATTACAGCATATTTCCATGGTATAGTTCAGCTTTGTTATTTGGCAGTCTTATAAAAGCAGGTTCCAGTGTTTACAGTGTATAGTTTATTTTACTGATGCTCATGTTCTGACTGTATGATTAAATCTCCATGGAAGCTCCTGACAATGTTTTGAGGTGGAGTTCTCCTACGAGAAGTATGTACTTGGCATACACCAGATACACAAATGAACTTTTTTAAAAAAACATGAGGTACAACTACAAATACATGAACAACTCTCTTAAGAGCACTCTGAGTATAGCTGCATCAGCTTATGGCCACTGTGCTATCTACAACACCCTGCACTATTACTCATGGTTCTGTTCTCATTTCTGTAGAAAGTTTTCCTTGGGTTGATAGAATAAGCATATTGTTTCCTCACCGTCTTGGGTAATAAACCATGGATGGCTGAGATGGTTACTGTTTAGGGACCAATTTTTTTTTTATTTTTTTTTTTTTTCCCAAAACCAATATGCAAGTACTAACAGAAGTCTCTGGAGGGAAGAAAAGTTAACAGTTCAGAACTGGAAAAAACTAGGAGAAAGTCTGGTGTAACACTGAGGGTCCAGAAAGTAAGCAGCATCTTACTTAAGCTACCTACATTATGGAAAACTATTTAGAGGAGCAAAAGATACATTTATACATGATAAAACCAGAACAGAGGTGACAAGCTAGACATCCAGTAATTCATAACACTGGCTTTAAAGAAGGGAAGTACCAGGTTTGAGAAGAGTAGGCAACAGCAAAACAGAAGCTGAGGAAGTTCAGGTTTTTGGGGAGAGTCTTTTTTGGTTTGGGTTTTGGGTTGTTTGGTTTTTTTTGGCTGTTTTGTCTTTTTGCCCCAGTCCTTCCTTGGTAACAACACAAATAAACTTTCCAGTTTTCAAAACCTTTCAAGGTGGCCAGAATTAAGTGGGAAAACTTGCTTTTATTAAAAACTCATTTTCTAATCCAAAGATGTGGAAAATAAATACCCCTTTGGGGTAGAGGTAATTTGCATTTTTAAACTGTATCAAGACTTTGCATCAGTTGCCTCTGAAACATTACAGTTAGGTTTCAATAATTTTTTTCACTCGTTCAGTTTTTAATAAACAGTCTTTTTATACCATGTATTTAAATTGATTCATGGATTTATGCACTGAATGAGAACAGACTTCAAACTGACTGTTTCAGATGACTGGGGTGTTAAGAAATACAACAGGCAGGTAGGTTTAGTTACCATCCCTTTATTTGACTGCAAACTATTTTGCATCATTAGGTCCAGCTAACACAAACATTCTTGCATTTTAAAGGATTCGATGAGATTAAATAGTGGAAGTGTTGCTAAAGGGTTAACAACAGGGAATCAAGTTCATCATCATTCTGATTCCTCACTGGAAGTATTTTTACTGGGCACAGTCGAATCTGACAATTAACTGCAGATGATGATATATATATTTAGATTAGATTCCCAAGGAAACCAATTGTTTTTGTACAAGTACCTCAAATCTAAGTTTGCTTAAAGCTGAAATCACCCTCCAGATAAAATTCTGTGTGGAACAGTATTTTGACTATTTTCAAAATTACTCTCTTTTGAAACAACTTTAAAAGCTTTTGAAAAAGCAGTGAGGATTGATGAAACAAAAATACACAAATACTCTAATCCAGGCTATTACAACAGGAGTAAGAACTACCTCTTAGAGTATTTACAATTAGTTCAACTTGTTGCAATCCTGGCATTTAGACTAAGAGGTATCAAATCCACATGGTTCTGGTACTAGCTATAACTTAAGTTGTAACTAATCTGCATATCTATTTACAATGAAAGTAACCTTTTTGTACCATACAGTCTGCAAAGTTAACACTGAACAATTTCAAGCTTAAACATTTGTTTCCCTGTCATTCATGAAGGCAGGTGTCAGTCCCAAAATAGTACCTTATCCTCAGAAAAATATATTTTCATAATAATTTTATGTCTGCTTTAGAATAGCAGGAGAGACTGCCTTTTCTTTAAGCAGGTTTCTATCACCTTTGTCCATGTTCCAGGAAAATGTTTGGTGATAATGCACTTTTTAAGCTGAATGTATCTCCACTTGATGAGTGTCGAGAAGTTGCTTTTCCACCTATCAACAAAGTCTCTGCTTCTTTTATTTCCATAGCTCTCTTGTAAAGGGCAGCTGCCTTTTCAAAATCTCCCCCCTCGTAGCTTTGGAGAAGAGTAAAACAAAGTTGAAACAAGCAAGTAAAATAAAAGTCTCTCAATTCACTTAAGTTGATATGCACACTATGCTAACAAACAAAGTGTATTTAAACCTTTCTGCTTTCCTAATAAATATGTAAGTCCAGGATGTTTTGTTTCATCTAGTAATTTTTACAGTAATTCACTTTTATTGGGCTAAAGCATATAATTACCTTAGCACAGCCAAGTTTTTCAGAGTTTCCCCCACACGAGGATGCATATGACCAAAGCTGTCTTCATAAATCTTTAAAGCTCGTTCGTACAGTGGTAAAGCTTCAATCTGCTTTTTCTTTGGGTAGTAAAAAGTTGGTTGTTACAGACATGTTACATTTGCAATTCTCTTTTTTTTTCCAACATAGTATCAACATATCCTAGAGACAAGGTGATGCAGATTTAAGGTGTTCTCAACACTATTGACAGATGAAGATGATTACTGAGACTGTCAAAACAACTAGCTCGTACTTGCAAATGTAATTCCCACTAGTGTTGTAATAATCAGAGTCTGGACTTCCTACCCAGTTTTGAAAATCTCAGTCCTGAAAGTTTTAAGTTAACAAATGTTCTTTAAGCTTTAATCCCTGTTTAAAATCAGATATGTAAATTGCAGAAATATACAAACCAAGGAAATAAATACAGCTCACTCCTATTGATGCTAAATAAGGAATTCAGCAAGTTGACTGCATTGCCTTTGAATCTTGTATTAGTTATAAACTAGAAAGTCTGCAGCCTTCTCAGATTCTTTTGTTACACAGAGTTGCAACTGATCAAGGTGATCTTTGATCATGCTTCCCTCCATCCATGTCACTGGCAGAGCTGTGTTCCATTACAGAGAGATAACTGCTGTGCCACTGAAAATGCTGTACTCCAGCTCTGGTCTTACACAGCATGGGACAGTTTTGAATGATCTAGAGAGCATTTTGAATGATCCAGAGATCAATATGCCTGTGCATATTTCACAATGGTCCACCCTGGTCTTACCTGGAGTTATTTTAAAGCTACTAACCTAGAGCTACAGATTCAGATCCAAAAGACATATACATTTAAGGTCTATAAAAGACAAGTTAAATAGCTCTGTAAAAAACGTTACATGGATGATCTTATGACTTAGCTCAGGATCTAGGTCTTCCAGCTCAAAGAAATCCAAATCCAAGCTTCCTCCCACTTAGAAGGGCTACACTATTCTACCTACCCAGACAAATACTTAGTAAGATCAAAGATTTACACTCCCAGCCAAAACCAGGGACTTTCCATCCTGCCAGCCTCTTCTTCCCACTTCATCTAAATCCTCCCCATCACAATTACACCACATCAGAGATGCTGACACAAGTACTAGAACAGCCCACCATGCCAGATATCTGATAACCCACCAGTACTACCCTAAAAAATATTCCAAAATCCAGATGGCAGAAGAATTTTTTGACTCCTAGAGACTCCTAGAGTGTCCTTGTGAAACACCAGTCACAGCGTTTACCTGTTCTCTGCCTACATTTTCCTTGCCAAAAATCCTTTCAATTAATAAAACGGAATCGAAGAATCTGTAAATCTTATAAGGATATTCCCTTTTAAATATGATCAAGTTTCTCTGGTATAATTTGGGTACAAATCTTACAAAAAAAAGTCTAAGGCAGGAATAATTAACATGTAAGCCATGAAAAACTTACCATCTGACAATACAGGACAGCCAGATTGACCAAGGCGGTTGCTACACTAGGGTGTTTTGGGCCAAATGACTTCTGTCGAATTTCAACTGCTAGTTCATAGAGGGGAACAGCCTTGTCAAGTTTTCCCTAAAAGTAACGGGAAAAATTTATTTGGTTCTCTTGCATCAAAATGGTGACAGTGAAATCTATTTAAAACAAAAAATGTTGAGGAAATGTTACTATTTCCAGAATAAGGTTTAACTTTGGTTAATTCTGTTATATTCTGCATAGATTGCTTATCATGAATATTAGAACCTAATTTAAAAAAATAATAGGCATATTCAGCTCCCAGTTAATGTGTTTCTCAGATATACCTCTTTTTAAATTTATTTTTTCCCCACAATCGTCTCATTGAGAAGGCTGCTTAAAAAGACTTTTCAGTTGTACTTTTATCCAAATAATTTTCTCCACTTGTATTTCCACATCTTGCCATAAATCGGAACAGGGAGCTCATTTTTGTCCTAAAGGTCTTAAGTTTCACTGGAAATATGGGAATGGGAATGGAGCTGCATTAACTTTTGAGCATTTTGCTGCTTACTAGAGCTGCATTCACACCATCTTCTTAGGAACAGTCCCACAGTGTCAAATGTCATTTCAAGTATGTGTTACTTCCTATTCAACGTTTTGAGAATCTTGACTTTGGTTTCTCTAAAATACTTCTTTCATATGCCAACTAGTTTTACTAGAGATTATTTTCCCAGCAAATCTGTTTTCTTCCAAATACGAATCTGCTCACAGATTAACTGGATGTACTTCAGAAGTATGTTTAGGCTTCTATTATTAGAATGTGAATGCTCATATTTAACAGAAATTGGAAATTAAATACTGCAAACTTCCATTGTGTAATGGTTTGCTGTAGCTGCAAAATTCAAACAAATTTTTTGAAAGCATCACCAGGCCACATTTTGAAAATAATAATTCATTGGGAATAAATTCTTATCTGTAAATAATTGTAATTTTCTATATCAAAATTCTGTCCCTTCTCTTCTTCCATTCTTCCTTATGTCACTAGTTCACCATTAATTTGTGCTCCTTTAAACTATCAAAGAGCTGTTTGGTTCAAATATTGAGTGCTTTTGCAGGTTCTAGCAGCATGAAAATTTGAAGCTAAGTGAGTAGAGAACATGTTACCCCAAACAATTTTATGCATGTAATAGGAGGTAACAATTATTGAGCAAGAACACAGGAGCATTTGATCCAGGATATTATCTACAATGATCCTCTTCTCTTTGAAGGATGTTAAAATGTGGAAAATATAAAAAGAAAAAATTGTCATCCTCTGAATCTGATCTTGGTTCAACAGCCAGAAACCTTACATCACTCTTACAGTGATGATATGGAATGGTTCAAACAACCATTTTATGAATATCTGCAGACACAGGGATGAAATGCAGAACTTTATAAGACTTTTAATGTTATTCCTCATAGCTCATTTTGCAGGGGAGTAACCTTCATCTTTCACTGGATCAACATAAGCTGGAGGTGGCTCAGCCAGACAGTTTATTTGTATAGTATATACTATTTTCCTTGTGAGCCTTCAAGTTACTCAAGTTGACTTTATAGTTCAAGGTCATAGTGTAAAAAGAACCCTTCCTACACCCTAAAATACGATTTTTCCATCAAGACACATCTGACCAAACTCTTGTAGCAGACAGCAATGAATTCAAGTGCAGCTGGGAAGAGCTTCCCTAACTGCAGATACAACATTAGCTTTTAACCAAATCAAAAAATCTTCATGGTGAATACTGAGCATGCAGGACATAGAAGACTTTATTTATAAATAGCTTTTCTTTAAGCCAAGTGAGTTTTGAAAAAGCTACTGGGCTTTTTGGACACAGACAGAGGCAGCTTGACTACATCTTTTATGCATGTATATAGAACACCAATGTCTGGAAAAATTCCCATGCCCCATTCTTTTTGGATTGAAGACTGGAGCAATGTAGCATTAGAGTTAATTCAGGTGATGGAAAAAGGCTTGTGCTTACCATCTTTTTGTAGAGCACTGCCAGGTGTTTCACAGTGTAAGCCAAGGAGGGATGATCTGGAGCCAGTGCTCTCCTCCTGATGTCTAAAGCTTTTTCATAGAGTTCCTCTGCCTTGTCATAGTGCTTCTTTTCATTGTACAAAGCTGCCAGATTGTTCAAAGACTGAGCACAGTCTGGGTGGTCTGGTCCCAGGACTCTCTCCCTCATTTCCAAGGAGCGCTTCAGGAAAAGCTCTGCTGTCCTACAGAACACATTTGTTCAGCAATATTATAAAGCTGGTAACATCTGTACAGGCTGAAGTGGCTGTTTGAAAAACAGAGCAAACTTGGCCTTGAAAACCGTGCAGTAATGGACTTTCCTCAGGATAAGTATATGATAGATCAGCAATTCAATTATGCAAGAGAGAAACTACCCATCCCAGAGTCCTGCCATGCATACTAACCATAAGAATGTAGATAGGGAGCTAGTTAATATATTCCTGTGCAAACCTGAACCCCTGTCTGGACTGAAATGCCAGTCTAGCCAACTGCAGCAAACATTACACTACCCCAAAAGCTGCTCACTTCTTTAATTCAACCTACATCTTCAGATGCACTACCTTCCTTATTCAAAACATACTACTGTCTTCTGGGCAACTCCTCCTAGCAGTCATGTACTCCCATGGAGCATAATTCCATCTCACTAGAGTAGTGTACTGCTGTTCCATCACAGATTTACAGAAGTTCCTCTATTGCAAACAATGGGATATCCCCACATATCACTGGTAGCATCCAGGGAACCAGGCGGTTTGGCATCCTGACAAGACACACAAATTCTGAGTGACACTATTCCCAAGAAGTCATCTTAGCAAATTAAAAGAAAAAAACCAAAAACAACACCAAAAACCAACACATTGTGAATTGCAGAAAAAGAAAAAAACATTTATTAACAGAACAGTAAGTTCTGTTAATTCTGGAGCTCTTAGGTGTCAGAAAGTATTACCTCTCCATAAGGGTCAGGTGATGAAGTGGAATACACATATAACAACTAATAAAGTGACAAATCCTCCTGCCACTGACTTCATTCTAACTACATCAAATGATCAAAAAATTCAATCTTGGACTTGGTGATTCACAATATCCATTAAAAGGACTACTTAAACCTTCACTAGAACATGGCATATACTTTTGCTCACCTATGAAATAGTGAAGATACAGTTACTTTAGCAACAGATTGTGTTGCACAGGAACTACATATTAACAATGTAGAATATCAGTGAATATTCACATGCTAACAGCATCAACTCTAGAAAATATGAGTGAATTTCCCAGTAAAGAAAAAAAGGCAGAACAAAACAAGGTGGGCACTAAAATGATTAATTGATCATGTATCTACATTTAATACTAGCTCTCAATTCTTTACTTCCATTTAAGTCTATGACAACACTTAGTGGATGTGTCACAATCAATACAACTTACTCAAGATTATTCTGCAGGTAATAGAGGACTCCAAGCTCATTGAGGGTTCGGGCATTATCTGGTGTATCCTTGCCTAATGTGAGCTCTTCCAATTGCAGGGCTCTTTGACGCAGGAGAGCAAAGCCACACTGCAGCAAAGCATAAAGTAATGTCAGCCAATTGCCAGTACTTTTAAGGCATACAACCGAAGACAGAAAATCAGAGGATTCCATTTGGTGCCACAGGAGCACAATAATCCCACTTAAATTCCGTTTTCAAGATAAATGGCATATAGGCATTCTGCTTACATAAAACTTAACAGCACATTGCAGCAAACATGCTTCCAGGGAATTTAAGTTACTGTGCCATCATACAGCTTTTTCTTTGTTATACATGCTAATTTGCTTTAACTCTGCAGTTCACATAACCAATTCTCATTAAATTCATAATTTTATATGCTCAAAAGTAAGATCAAACTAATCTCCCACCCTAAATGCCATGCATAAATACAAACAAAGTATTAATAAGGCTCTTTGTAAAAAGCACTGCAAAGCCAGTGATTATATGCAAGGTGTGTAACAAGTAAAAAATGTGAAGGCACTGTTACAATATGTGCCTATTCTTTATCTTTGCAGTCTTAATAAAAATACTTCTGCAGAAGAACTCTACAGAAATCTAAAAAATCTTCATGATCCAAATTACTTTGTAATTAAGCACTGTGGAAACAGCAACATTTTTATGACTTTTCACTGCTGTCATTAGTTACTAGAGCTCTGGAGTTGCTAGCTCAACTCTTACAGTGCAGGCATTATATAACAAACAGTTCAAGAATGACAACTGCAGCTGAAAAACATGGAAGAAAAAGAGGGAAAAACTCAGTATGGCATGTAATATTATTACTGAGATTATCTGCTGCAGCAAGCACTGTAAATTACATTTGTAGGATAAATGCCTCAGTTATTCCAGTGAACACCTTTTTCCATTGCCATTTTGACTGCCAACTATACCAGCAGTAACTCCAGTAACTCTGCACCCTTGAAATGTATACATCCACTTACTTTCCACCTCTCTCAATCCCATACCATTTGTGATTCTTCTGATTCTTCTGCACTTCCAGCCAAATTGGAAGGGCAGTTACGAAAGTTGGGGCCAGGCTACTTCACTACCCAAGCCTTCAGTCAAAAGCATTTGAGCATCAGATTAGCAGAGCAGCAACATACCCTGTGCTTATATTCAGTACCAAGTTTATTTCCTTACCAGACTGCCTTTCCGCCTTGCTGCTTTTTGGCGGATTTTGAAGGACTTTTTCCTCAGTTGCTCAGCTTGATCATACCTGAAAGCAGTTATTCACCATGTTAGAAAGAATGTCAAATGTAGCATCACTGGGTATTCTGGGAAGCTTCTGAGTTACTTTAAAACACAAATCTGAGGAGAACTCAAGAATCTTAAAGAAATTAATTCTTTTTGTCAAAGATAAAAATATCAAAAAAGCTTAGGATAAGACAATGATCCTCCTTTATCTCCAACTTGTTAGAAGTTTGTTGGAAAACTAAGCACAAAAGTTGGCCCTTCTGTGTGGCTGGCTACAAGAACACACAGAAGATGGTCATGGTTTGTTACGATACTCTAAAAAAGGAAGAAGGAAATATTCTGGCCACAGGAAGAAAACTTTTACTGTTATTTTTGTACCATCTCCACATGAATAAAAAATACCAGTGTAGTTAAACTTACTTGTTCTGCTTTTGGTATAAGGCTGCTAGTGCATCAAGTTCACGGGCCACCCGAGCATGTTCAGCTCCATAAGCGTTTTCAGAGATTTCCAGTGCCTGTTTATACAACTGCTCAGCATTCCCAAACTTCTTCCACTGAACATAAACTCCTGCTAGTTGGTGGAGTGACTGTGCCACCCTGGGGTGGTCTGGATCCAGTGCAGTCTCTCGAATCTCCAGCGACCGCTGCAGAGGAGCTACAGCCTGTAACAGTGAAGAACAGATGGCAGCAGGCAGCACTCTCTATGCTACAATAATTTAACAGTTGCAACAGAAAGAGCACACTGAGCTCTGCTTTATTTGCCTCCTTGCTGTTACAACAATCTCTAAATGTACTTACCTGACTGAGAAGACCTAGGTCCTTAAGAAACCGTCCCAGGGTCTCATAAAGATCAGCCAGGCAGATCATACTTTCCTCTCCCTCACAGCTTTTTTCATATTCTTTCAGAGAGTCAAAATACTCAGCTGCCATAGAGCTCTTATCTTTCCCAACCAGCTGCCAGTAACTCAGCAATTCTGCAAAATGTCCCCTGTTTTAACAAGGAAATAAGAAGCTCATCTTATCTCTGATACCCCTCTATTCAGATTCTAGCTTAGAAGAAAAGGGCCATATGCATGAATTTTGTCTTTATGTTACCATGTCTACAGAGACAATCCATGGAGAATACACTGTTCAACACATTTATCCCAATCCCCAGGTGTAACAGAATACAAAAAAATGGATGATTTATATTATAACAGCGTTAAGGATTTCAGCCTCTACTATTTAAGTTCCTTTAATCTTTATCTGTTTTTCTTTATCATTTTCTGATTTATATTGACAAAACGTTGCTTTGAAATGTTTGTAACTGCCAAAGCAGTGGGTATCTTTGTACCTTTTGTAAAGGTTTTGCGATACAAAGAGGTTCAACAGACACTTGTGTAGCTTTTGCTTATCACCCTGTTGCTGGAAGAGCCAGGGAAGTTCATCTGCACTTCTCCAAGTCACTCGGTCTTGACTATTGAAAGGAAAAAAAAAAAAAAATTAAAACTAAGTGGTGTAAAAGAACCTGTCAATTTGATGTGAAAAGTAGGCAGCTGTTCAGCTGTTCTATTTGACCTCCTTTTGTGTATGTCCTAACTGATTACTGAACTCAAGTGGTCTTCTGCTGCTTCTTCAAGTTCCAAGTAACCTCAAATTTACTAGGATCTACCAGGAGTTAAAAATCCATATGGGTCAGTTACACAAAATAACTAAGGTTTTATAACTTCATGCCCTAACTTCTCACATGGTCACTTTAATATATGCTCATTCCCCTCCATATTACTCAATCATTTCCAAGGATAAAAAGCAACATATCAATAAGAAACTGCTTAACTGACAACTAAGGTTTTCCAGAGTTATTTTGCCATAATTTACTAAACTGAGTCAAACAAGCTCAGACAGAAAAGATTACCCATGGGCATAAAGCCTGAAATTTAACACATCTTGGAGAATTCTGACCTACCTTAGCTGCATGGTGAAATACTCCACTAGTTTTTGTCTATAGGTAGAAATAACTTTTTCACCTTCTTCCATATACTCTAGTCTCACCATCTCCCAAGCCTTAAAGAGAGTATAATTGAGAGCATTTAATTTCTTTATTTAGTGCCGATGATACACAGAGTGCTATGCAAGACTTCTTTATGAACATGTTCCATGTTGCAGAACTGAAACTACTTCGAGGACAAAGGCACTACGAACAGATTGTCTCCTATTAGAACGAAGTTCTGGTTACTCAGATAAAATTCCCTTCTTCAATTCTGCTCTTGTGGATGTAGTGTTTTCTAGGACACATGGAGTTAACAACTAAGAGACTGCAGATTTCTGAAGGTTCTAAATGCCAGGTTTTCACCTGCTGAACAATACTGACCAATACTCTGGTATCACAGCTCTAGTAGTTTTCAAGGTGATTCTAACATCAGACTTGGATGTTATGAGAAAATACAAACATACCACGGCGTACCTAATTAATAATAGAACTTTTCTAAAAACAAGCAGGGTCTTTGAGAGTGGAGTTTCACTCACACATGTTTTTAATTACAAAATTTACCTGGAGGTGCTGGAACTTCAGCAAACCACAGCCATACGTGAGCAAACACATTTTGTGAAGGCTGTGAAGGAGTGAGGCTAAAATTGCAGAAGAGAGTTCAGGATAAAGTTCCATCAGCTCCGACTCACTCATACCATTGTGGCTGACACCGATGACACACAGGATCTACATAAAGCAGGAAAATTATTATTATATACACCGTTAGGAGTATTTGCTGCAGAGCTTAGGTACACTGAAATCCCAAGAAAAATACTGTGGATAATTTTATATGCCAAGGAAAAAAAACCTGCCTACACAAGTCCTTTCCCTCTTTGGTTGTCACAGAACAGTGCTAGTGGATCAATATTCTAACAGACAAAGCACCCAATAAGATACCCTGAGACAAACAGCTCCTTAAGACTTCACTCTAAAACACTGCGGAAAAATAACTCTATTGTCACAGAGAATTTCCATATAAGTAAAATATGTTGAGGGTCTTATGCTGCGACAGCACCACAGTACTTCTAGCAATTATTGAGTTATTATGTCCTAATAAAAAAATGTTCTAAACAACAGGGAAATTCTGCAAGGGTAGGAAGAGGAATCATAAATCCAACAAGCAGTGCCCTGGTTTGATTACATTTACTGTCCTCGGTGTAGTTAATCATTGTATCAGGATAGTGATCTGCAAGGAAGCGATAATTCTCTAATGGATCCAAGTGGAATAATTGTTTTGTGAGACAATTACTTGAAATTTAACACAAAGCAGATATATGTTTCATAGCTATGCAATAAATATAATAAGGTAAATAAAACTGTCTCTTCTACACGAACAATACAGTAATCTCTGAATTATGCCTATAAACCAACATAAATTTACATGTACTTTTAACATTAGGAAAAGTCTTTACAATAAAGAAAATACATTAGCATTGGAAACAGTGGCACATTCTCTGCTTACCTCTCTCAAAAGACCTTTCTCTTTATCACTCTGCAATGATTCTTGAATTGATCTCAGAACAAGCCTGTAGAGTGACACTGTGTCTTGACACTGGAAACACTGTTGAAGGGTTTCGTCAATATTTCCTGTATTTCCAACACTGAGCAGAAAGACAGAAAGGGCAGGGTTTAGCTTATTAAATTTGTCTGAGTAAGATTGATTGAAATTACTGAAGAGCTCCATCTCGAAAGTGCACTGAATTCCTACTGCCTTTAAAAGATTTGCAGCACCTGGTGAGAATTTACACAGAAGAGGTGCATTCTTGAAGCCTCCTTCTGTCATAGTGTCTGATTTTTATAAATAACTGCAGCATTTTTATTTTAAAACAAATATAAATATGTTGCAGAGTATGTTCCAGTGTGTTGCAGTGTGCAGTTCCTTAGAGTGCAAAATAAGAACATCAGGTTGGATGAAGATAAAACCACATACTGCTGTTTCAATTAATGCATTTACAAAACTTGTTTTCAGGCTCAATTAAGTATTCTAGTACATAAGACGGGAACAAAAAATAATGACAACCAGTAAACTACCAGTGCATCATCTTCTGGAGGCCTATAAACTAAAAATGTATCTATCTTCCTCAAGAAGAGGGATTCACGGTTAATAAGAAATCAATGCAGTTATTAATTACTCTCTTGCACAAGAGTAAAGATTAATTTTCTCCACAGCAAGAATTGTAGGGCAAATCATCATGTGCAGGATCTTAAACTAAACAGCTGTTGAACTTCATTTTAGCCTTAAAAATCTGTGAGGCAAACTATCTGATACATAGATCAGATAATATCAGATAAATACAGACACAAATTAAACTGTTGAACATAAAAATACCAACATTCTCCAAATACCTTTAAAAAGCGTCAGGCAACCAACAAACCCAGAAAGCAGAACTACAAAAAGATACAATAAACAAAAACAGAAGACCTTAAACCAGTCAGATATAAGTATTTGTGTTCACTTAGTAACAAAATGGTGATTGTATACTCTGATTTTACTTCCTATTGCAATTACAGTCAGTGAAGGGGAGAAATTTGGTATATACTGCTCCACTGTTTTTTCTTAACAAGATTGATTTTACATTAAATTTAATATATTTCAAAAATGCTAACAAACCTACTTGAAGTCTTCTAATCTAGTGATGATCTTAATAATCTCCAGATCACCTGTACTTACCAAGCAATAGTCTTTCCCAAGAGAGTGACATACAAAGCATTGCAAGTCGTGGCTGACCGACAGTGTCTCTCAAGCTTCTTCTCCTACAACATTAAACAAAATCTGTGAGCCAAGACAAAATTAACTATACTAATAAAATGTTCACTGCTTAATAAAATAAAAAGGTTCTAGATAAACTATCTGTAACATCTAAAGAGCATGACATAACTCATACATAAAATACTGCATGTTTCTCTAGCAATAGCAGCATAATCTTGAATTTAAGATTAAAGGGTTAGGATCTAAGCATTACATCTCTAAGGATGAGTATTACTATACAGGATCAGTCTGAGAGGCAAAGAGGCATTTTTTCTCACTCCTTGTTACAGTACTATGCAATATTAAACCTTCTATTAATCTAAAATAAAATAACGTTTACAGCAATATGTGCAACTCTTCTGTTTTTGTTTTAATAATTTATGCTGTTCAATCAATGTTCCAATTTTGTGAGCTGTGGGGTAAAAAATACTCAAACTCCATGCTATCTTGAGCATCAGTATTTGGTAAGCTAAATATAATACTTTCTTTTAGCATCTGGGCCTATTTACTCTTTCCATGTTTTCATTATATGTTATATACTACAGTAAGGTACTTCAGAAGAACTGCAGCAGACATACCTGCTCTTTAGTCAATTTCACATTTGCAGAGTCACATTCTGCACTAATGAGAGATTTAACATCTTTGGAATTCAGTGGATCGAGATGAAGAGTGGGCCACAACCTTTGGTAACAGAGAACAATAATATGTTCAAACCTCATTAAATAGCACACAGAAGGAAAAAAAAAAAAAACCCAAAAACATGACGTCAAAGCTCCAGATCTTTTTAAAGATTGATATCAAAGCAGTATTCAAGACTATTGGTTGCTACTAAGAAATTATAGTTATCACAAATCAAATTTCCATTCTTAGTCTTATCCTATATCTATATCATGGTATTGTAGTTCTTGATGTGCACCTGACTTTTTCATATAGTCAAGTGGATAGATCCAGCACAGTAAAAGAAAAAAAAAAAAAATCCAGTTTCACAGCAGCCAAAATGTGTCCTTCTCACAATTACAATGCAGAAGCTTTGGTTGTTCTCAATGGCTGCAAAATCTATTCTGTATCCAGAACTTGACAAATCTGCCTCTATGCTCTTCAATAAGTATCTGTCACTTACAGCAGTAATTCTAACACAGGCTACTTTTGAAATGTCTCAGAAATTTAAC
This sequence comes from Calypte anna, assembly GCF_003957555.1. Taxonomy (NCBI): domain Eukaryota; kingdom Metazoa; phylum Chordata; class Aves; order Apodiformes; family Trochilidae; genus Calypte; species Calypte anna. The sequence continues at coordinate 55,186,954 of NC_044245.1, read as the reverse complement.
ATACCTCCAAGCCTGTGGACACGTTTCTACGTTCACTGATACAATCACTCTCACATTGACTGGCAGTGGATCTATCAGCCATTTCATATGCTTCTCAGCTTGCTTAAAAACAAATTTTGGTTACATAATACAAAGGTTCTTCAAAACAAATGCCAGAGGTTGAAAGGTTTCATTAACCACACAGATCAGTGAAAGGAGTCTTAAAATTCTCTAGTGCCCCTAGAAACTTATCAAGATCTTGCTCTTGAAACAGTACTAAATGATCGATTTATATGTACCAGCATGACTGTACATTAAATAAAGCAGATAGAATGCTATAGTTGCTGAAATAGTCACATCAAAGAACAGGCTATTTACATGCCCAGTAAGTCAGCTCACAGCCTTGAACCTTTGGATAAGCAAAGTGACTGAACTGCTCAAAAATTAAGGTATTAAAATAAATTCAGAAAAAAACCCAACAACAAACAAACAAAACCACCCAACATAAATTTTGTCTATAAAAACAGAATACTATTTTAACCCATCTGCATTTTTTTCAAAATTAGTGTCAATATCTGCTCTTTTAGAGCAAAGCAAACAGTATTTCTGTTACACAGATCTAGCTGAACCTATTATAATAGTGAAGGTTTCCTTCAAACTGAGAAATGGCAATTATTTTGAAAACACACCTGTATTTGGTCAATGGAATCAATAATTATAATAATGCTTCCTTGATGACGTGCAGAAAGCTTTTCCAGCCAGCGGGGAAACTCTTCCAGAAGTTTAGCTGGATCCAAGGTCAGAGGTGACACTAACCATGAGTGCTGCATAAGCTGCAGAATTATAAACACGTATCACAAATTCTACCTTAAAAATCAACCAGGAAGTTCTATAGACACAAAAAGGGAAAAAAACTTAAAACAACAAAATGGGATTTGGGGGAAATTTTTCTAGTTAAGTTCACATCAGTTCTCTCATAGTATATGCAGAAAGCTGGAATATGCACAAAAAAGAATATTTCTTCAACTCATTATGTCTATTCTAGAGATAACATAAATTTACACAGCACACAAGGAATTCAGAGACTTCGAGAGCTTAGAAATTACACAGCTTAAATAGGCAGACATCTAGAGTATAGAAAAAAAAATTGCAAGAACAGCACAACTGATTTAATTTTTCTGAAGATTTTAGTCCTGTGAGGTCCTTAATGCCACCCTGTGAAGGAAGAAAAAAGCTTAGACCATGGCACAAAAATATTCCTTGCTTATTCCTTACATATCTAACACAGAATTAAAAACCAAGCCAAACCAAAAACAACATAGGAGAGAAACTAGCCTAGGAAGAACATGGTGCCAACTGGTGAATACAGCCTCAGGTTTCTTTTCACATTGACATAAGACATACCATCTGCCTTTCTCATTGACCAGATGGTAGGAAATCTTGGAAGAACTTCATATGGTTTTATAAGCCATCCATATAGGTCACTGGGAGCATAAGTGCTAATGCCAATTTATTGCAAATGTCCCAGAGATGCTATTTAACTGGTCTGCATTCATTGCATAGGATCAGATTCCCCCTCTTCTATAATGCTTTACATTTGTACTCCTCTTAGCCTATGTAGGAAAACCTGGGGGTACTTTGATCTTTTGACATACACACACACTGGTGCCTTCCAAAGAACCATGCAATGCAGGGTATGTAGTAACACAGCATACCTTTAAAGTAAGGCGTTTAATTATCAATGCAGATTCTGAACTAGTAGACATGGGCCTTCCAACAAAGTGATAAAGAATTAGAGTGTTTGGTGAATGCTTCTGTTGCAATTGAATCCTAATAACAGAAGTGAAAAAAATTTTAAAAAGCACTTGACAGACTATAATTTTGCAACTATACTTATATCTCAAGTAAAAACTACCAGTTTTGCCAAGATATAGTCAGAGCCAGAGGTATTCCATTTTTATCTTACACAATAGGGCAGACATTTCCTGAGCAGCAATTCAACTCTTTAGGTCAGATCCCACTTTTACTCTCCTCAGTACTGATGGCCATTAACAAATTTCCTTCCTAGAACTGGATATTCACACATCACTAGTTTTTTAAGTAGTGACACTATCCATTTATTTTTATGGCAGCAAATTTCGTCATTGCCTAGAAGTGATCACAAAATGCATTACTATGATGAATTATTAGGTCTGATCTTTCCTTTATTTCAGTTAAATAGACTCCAAAAGACCTCTCTTGGGTATCAGAGAAGGGCAACTTTATTGAGCTACTGATAATGCTGTGCAAAGAGACATCTTTAGGGTACTGCAACTGGAGTCAGGGAGATGTTAAAGGCTGTCCGGATGGAATTAGCTACTCAATTATTACAAATCTTTCCAGGATGCTTCCATATCTTCACTGCTCCCATTTTACTTTTAATGAAACTGATATTATATTTGAAACACAATGGAAATTTTTTTCTTAAAACTGTGCTCATACCCAAAGAAAAAAAAAAAAATTAGTTCAAACTACCATTTTGATAGAAGGAGAGACTTCCCAGAGCCTGGTCCTCCTGACACAAGTAGAGGTGGAATTGGTGCTGGTGCTGCTACTAGGTCATTTAGACGTTCAAAATACTGTAAAAAAAGAAACAATCATCACAAATATTCCATTTTTTAAGGGAGAAATACAGTGCCTGGTACTATAAACCATCTAGATACAAAATGCAAGGGAATAACTACTGAGATGTAACATAATACAAAAGTAAATCAATTTGGTAAGGAAACATTTAAACCTACAAGATTTACTGTATCTTTTAGAGAAAGTGTAAAAACAATTTTAAACATTTTTTTCAAAACTCAAATTTAATAGGAACTTTCAGTGCCAATAAAATAAACTGGTGTTACCATGGTAAAGCAAGTGTGTTTGTTCAGGCTCTGATGCCCCATTGATACCCCTTTCTCACAACTACTCCACTACATTGAATATGGTTGCCTGAACCAAATATTGAAATATGGCATCTGACATGAATGACATTTTGAGGCACTAAGCATGCAAAAATAAGACTTTCTTTCACAACATGAATGCCCAAGTATGTTTTAGCAGAGTTCAGGATGACAAAACCAAAACCAAACGCCACCCTCCATCTTTTGTCTGCAAAATGGAACTGGAAGCACATTAGGATACAATTAGGTATTTTTCTATTAATGTTCTACTACTTTACTTTCTAGTACCTAATGAAGATGGCACAATCCTCTAACACACTTCCAATATATGAGTAGTGAAGTAAACTAAAATTTTGCAAGTAAAATTCAGCTACTAACATTTAAATACAGTAACAGAAACTGCATGCTTATGTTACATGGTAACATCAAGGAATATTGCCCAAATAAGCTGTGGCATCACTTTCCATTGGCACTTTAATGCTTTCTCTGTCTTCATTCATGATACCTTCCCTACACATAACTGTTTCTGATGCCACCAATTTGAAATGTATTTTAAAAATTTATTTCAAGCAATGAGTAAGTAACAAGTTACCATGCAGCTCTCTACTTTCAACTTTCCTATACTCTTCTCACACGTATAGCTGCATGATAAAGAAATCTTTTCATTAGTTATCTCCAGAAGACTTAAATCTTGAGTGTCGAGATAGAGCTCGGATTCCCTCCACAACAAAAAGACATTCAGTGCCTTTTCTATCAACAAACAAACCCGTACTTCAGAGGTTACCCTACTTCTGGCACACCATTATAGTGCTTTTTCCTCAGTGTAGGAACAACAACTGCTTCTTCACTAATGCTGTTTAAAAACACATAAACTGGCACTGCTCCCAGAAAATACATATGCCATCTATATGAGACATATGGCTTCTTCTAGCTTAAGGAGTAACAGCCTCAAGGATGCTCTCAGACACAGCTTCTGTGGAAGTACACCTTGCCTAATAAGAGACAGAAATGAGTGATGACTTCCTTTTCATTTATATACATTTCCAATGTACTTACTTTCTCAAATCCCAGCTCACATGTTGAATTAGAGGCCTTCTGAAAAGCCTCCATCTGTTCTTGTTCATCATGCGCATCCCACAGCACATCACCAAAAACTTCTTCTTCAGGAACAGTGGCCTCTTCCTTATTGCCCAAATCCTTGCCTTCTAGTTCTGTTGTTTCACACCCCAATATATCCTAAGCAGAAAGAAAATTAAATGGAGAAAACTGCAACTATAATTCTTAACAGGGCAGGCACATTGCATGTTAGTCTCAACTCCACTGTAGGAGTGCAGCTATAATAACATCAATATGCTCATTTCCTTTTAGGCTGGCAGAGAACATAAATAAATGAGCAAATACATTTAAAGAAGTCAACTCTGAATGCACAGGTTTCAAGAAAATTGAGTTTAATCTTCTCATAGTGGAAGCAACATACCACATGGAAGAATGGACTATGCAAAATTTTCTTATCCTATGAAAGTCATAAAGAAAGTTTAAGCCATAAATAGATCACTTCCCCCTATAATTTCTGCTTCTCAGTACTGGGTTTTATTTTCAACCTTAGCTTGCCAGATATTAATGAAAAAAAACACAGAAAGATTGTTTCAATTATAAGTAGAACAGAGTAATCATGATGACATATTTTAAGATGATAAATCTCAGTACGAAGAGAAAAAGCTGAAATGCATCATGTACTCTACCTGTTTAATTATCTTTTCCACACAGTTACAGATTTCATATGCTCCTTCCTCCACATCTCCAATATGATCAATCATCTGAAACAATAAATTGCAAAGCGTGACACAACTCTGAACCCAACTGGGAACAGTATTTAGAAATTCCAACAAAAAACATTCTGGAACACATTTAAATTCCATTCTGTTGCAATCCTTAAGTAGGATCCACTCTGCTTAAGCTTTTAAAAGTTGGGTATATAGTTTCAGCTGTTCTCAACAGTTCTTTCTGTACAGGGAAACAAATGGCAACTGATCTATTTTCAGACAGGAGGAGTTTCTCCAGGGGTACACACTTCTTTCTCGTCAGAGGCTACGAGGGGCCTTAAGACAAATAACTTTGCCATTTAACTGGCTAAGCACAGGGGAGAAATTCTATCGTTACAGCACCAGTTTTTCTTTTTCGGTGAAAATGAAGTGGCTTTTCTCTCCTCTGCTAATGAAAATTTCATAACATTCATGAATTTCAGCTTCATCAATCTGCTCATATAATGAACTCTCAGAGCAATGAGTGGAATGCAATTTGTCCTAAAATATGAGACTACTAGCATTCAGTGTTGTTTATAGCAGGAAAGTAAGCCTTTTAAAATTCAACAGTCTTTTAAATTTCCATACCTTTGCTTTGTTCAGGTGAGAAATTCGTTCAATTAAGTGTTGCACTGAGACAGAGCTGACTCTGCCATCCTCTTTTCTGTGGTAAATTAGCCGGGGTTTTTCTTCTGGATTTCTCAAGAAGGCTTCTTCACAGTCTTCCAACAAACAACTAGATTGGAAATCAGCATTCTTGTGCTATACTACACTGCTGTAGTAAACAGTTCAATCAACACAAGCTCCAAATATGAGTTTCAATGCAAACTCTAATTCAAAAGTCCTATCTATTTAAAACAAAGGGCAAGCAAGTATTTAAGCAAAGAATTTAAGATAAAATCTGAAGCAAGGGACAGCTAAGAGAGAAATTTGTGCTATTTGTACCAAAAAGATTAAAAACATTTATTATTCTTTATCATTATTGCTTTGTAAATTAGAAGTTGACTATCTTGCCACAGCAATATGTAGAGTGAAAGGTAATTGCCTTTCATGGAAAGAATATGGATACACACATGATAAACAAGCATCACATATATGCTCTGTCACCACTTCTTTGAAGGATCTGATCTATTCCTTTACCTTTTTAACATAAGTATGAATTAGTATTTTTCTGATGTAGAATAGTCTTTTAATTTGTAGCACTTAAAAGGAAAATTATACACCTCCAAACTCAAAAGCACTTTGCATTTATATATGTCAATGGATATCTTTTCCAGCAATCTACTGTGGTTTCACAGAGGCAACTATAGAACTTGGGGATGCCAACAATAGCAGGTAGGATCTCTCAAATATTATGTTGTTTATATGAGCACTATCATTTTCATCACTGTTTGTCTAAGAGAAACCGATTTCTAAGTGAATACTGTTGGCAGGAACACTCCTTTGTGGTTTTCTTGTATATTCTTTTCTTAAACACTTGTGACTGCAATCGACATTATCTTTCTTACAGCATAAATGTATGGCAGCTCTAGTTCAATTCCTCAAAGAAAACAGATCAACATCTTTTGTGGTACCTGGGTGTTCCCTGAAGCACTCTACTGTTGTAAACCTTAGTTACTACTGTCCTAAAGCAGCCTTTCATTCTCTGCAGACAGATATTTTATTTACAAAAAAGGTAGGTTAACAAAAGAGCTTTAATAATACAACAATATTTGAAAACCCTGGAGTAAAATCTACGTCTGATATGAAACTTAATGCATAACAGTATTTTCCCATTTTTAAATTCATACAGATGTTTTGGAACACTCTGTAATACTGTCTTTTCTAACCCCTTTTTCTCTCTTCTTCAGAAAAACTACCCACCTCCTTCCTCCGAACATCAAAACAAAACTCTTCCCGAATTTCCTAAATTCATTACAGAAACAGATCTGACACAATTCTGAAAGTATCCCTAGTTTGGTGTTTTTAATTTCCTAAGTCATGTTTCTTCTTCTAGAAAGTTAGGATATTACTCACTAAACAAACAGAACACATTGTATTACCATTTGTCATAAAACATTATGACTTCGGTAAATTAAGCTGTAGAAAGACAGCATAAAGTACTACACAGAAAAGACATGAAATCAGTCAGAAAAACAGCCAAAGATAGAATATCTTTGTGACAGAATAAAATGAAAATGCTACAGACAGGTGTAGAGCTAGATAAGCAAATGAGAAAGACTGAGAACATTCACACAAGCCATCTTGAATTCCTAAGAAGACTCCAGCAACACGCACAACAGAACTGCTCTTGGAAAGCAAAACATTTCTGTACAATGAGGATATCTTTCATGTTTTATTTTAAGAGAATCTGTACCTAAAAGAAAAAAGAAATGATACAGAGCTGATGCATTCTTTTAACAGTCTGCACTAGGAAACCTGAAGTTTGAAGGAGTATCAGTTAGAAGATGCTAGCTTAGGAAAAGTACTAAGCAAAGCCTTCCATATATTTAAACAAGCTATGCACTCTGCATAAATTACCAGTTTGTATTTGCTTTACTAGTCTGGAAAATACTTACCTTGGCAAAGTTAAATGCAGGAGCAAAATTACTAATGAACTTTTTTCAATTTCCCATTTTCTTACATCCTTAAGAGGCCTATCATTTTCTGCTGAAAAATGAACAACTTGAAAGAAGTAGCCCATTGTTTCACAGATTCTTTGAAGTTTTGGTGAGTAGTTCTGAAAGCAAATTTGAGTAAAGGTGCTTTATTAGGAAAACTGCATAGCACAAAGGACCTACTAAGCAAATCTCAGTTTCTTCTCCCTATGCTGTTCCTTTCCCTGAAGTCCTTGGCAAGCCTTTCACTGACTTCAGGCTACATCTATTAAAACTTTCAAGAAGTATTAGACAAATGTATGAAGAAATACCAGAGTTGAAGAAAAACAATATCTGAGTTAGAGTAAATTTGTGAGGTACTCACTCTAATGAAGATGTCCACTTCTGCTTGAGTCTCATCAGTACTAATAATAAAACATCTTACTGTGTTACTCCACAGAGAGTGAGAAAACAGAGGAGTAACTTGTAATAAACTGGCGACAGCAGCATCCCAATCATCTGCCAATGAAAAAGCCCCCTCAGATTAAGTCTAGAGATCTTCACATATAATTGCACTGCATAACAGGTAAGTCATCACCTTTTAACATTATGAATACCACATTTTAATTTAAATAATAGTTACATTTTTCCTCAACCATTTTCTCAGTTTGGATATAGAGAACCCAAATTATCTGATAGTGTCATATAATTTAATACTGTCACATATCAATAGTGTTAAATGCATTCATGTTATCATTACAGAGATATTTCCTTTAAATAGGATTGATGAAAATTCACAAAATCAAGCTGACAGTTGTGAGTAAAAATATGCGAGAATAATAAAATAACTTATAATCAAACATTTCTCCCTCCAGATTTACATAGATTTCAATTAGACCAGATTAATAAATGACAGTGAAATATTTTGGCAGTTTCTTCTTGAGGTGAAGTCCACTGCTGTCAATCCCCTATAGAAGCACTGACATTCAGGACTTCCTTAGGTTCTTCATTTTGTGGCTGGTCATTCCTTAAAGGTAGGAATGGGGTTCCCCTCTCAGTACAACATGGCATGACAAAAGGCCATGTGAAGGTGTGAAGCTGGAGCCATCACAGACCAGACCGCCCCCTCCCACTTGAAGGCACAGGCTTCTGAATCAGAGCCTGAAGTATTGAAAAAAAAAAAAGTGAGAAACTGCCAGCAAAGTCACACACTTGGAGAGAGGGTTCCAAGACCAGGACAACATTGATGGAACCAGAGAACTGGAAGACAATTTACAAGAGACCACTTAGGAAACAAAGTTCAAAAGCAGCTGATAACAAAATATCTAACACTGATTAACGTGACAATGAAACACCCTGGTCTTACAATTAGGTTTCCATGAATGGCTTCCTAGTTCAACTAAAAAATTCAATTAAAACCAAGGATACAATTCATTCTAATATAAACGTAATATTAATACTCTGAATGTAGAGAATTTGAATAAAAATGGGAAAAAACCAGCAGTAGGTACTGTAAGAGTGATGACTATCTTCCTTAGTCAACGCTAACAGCAAAATGCTATTTTGTTTACACATGATGAAGCACCATTCACTGCTGTTTGCTAAAATCACTGCTGCACATATTACAGTCATGAGATATATTAACATAACTTAGCATGTTTAGATCAGTTTTCAAGTTACAAAATATTCCAAACAAGCCTTTAGTCAAATTACCAAAGAATCGACAGAAAAGGAGATAATAGAGAACAGAATTAAGAACAGACAGAAAAAGTACACTGAAACATATAATAATTATAATATTAGCTAATGAGACCATCACCACTTACCTCTGTTTATATTTGCAAATGGTCCCTCAACATCTATAGAGCTATGAGCAAATTCAGGCCCTCTGAAAGACTGCTGAAGTTGCATCATACTACCCATGGATGGCTCACTTCCCAAAGCTCCTCCATTCCAGTATTCAGACTGTGCCCCAGTGGCTAACATTGGGGGAAAAAAAAAGAAAAAAAAAAGAAGAGAGAATAACTCTTCACTGTCACTAAACAAAGGAAATCATCAGCCTTAAATACTCCAGCTGAAACCTATTACCACATGTCACTGATCAGTTTTCTTCCCTTTAAGCAGATTTGACCATCTTTGTGTGCTGCAGTCCTAAATGAGAGTCAATGAGAAGTCATGCTATTGAAGGACAAGATTATTTGCTATTATTTGTTACTGTAGACATTGCTCACATCTCTTGGGTTTAAATGTTGATTTGGATTACAAATTAGGAAAACCATCCATGATATTGCTGCAATCATTTGAGTATACCACAAGAGTGACAACTTTTGGTCAGGAAAGGTCCAGAACTGAAAGAGCTGTAGGTCAGGAATGAAATACTCTGTGCTGTGTGAAAGAGCTTCCACAGTGTATCTTTGTAATTACGCCTGTATTACACTTCTGACAACAAATATACAACTTTCAAAGCACTAAATAAATCTTCCTTGATGAATAATCAGGAAATTGAAAAATACTTAAAAAGTGGTAAATAGGGAAGAATTAATTAAAAAATTAATTTAACACAAAAGAAGACAAAAAATAGATAAAAAAAAGCAAGACTATTTGTAGCACTAAAGCTCATAAAACAAATAATTGGTATGCACCAATCACTGCATTCTGATATGTTTCTACTTTTATAGATTGCATATTTATACTCCTGCTAAGATGTGACTGCTGATACATCTCAATAAGGAAAGCAAAGGTTGAGCAACAGGACTTGCACACAGCTCTTCCTTAGTAACCCTTCATGGTGCAGGAAGTAAAGGTGGCCATCCTTATGAGAGTAAGGATGCTAACTGCAACAATTATTGCTCTGTTTTGAATAAGAAACAAAGTCAGAGGACTGATCACATACTTATCTGAATCATTCCCATGTTACCAAATACCTATTCTAGCATATACAGGTTTTGCTTTTTATGTCATTAAGTTGGATAGGGCTTCCCTTTCAAAAAATTCTTCAATAGAAAGATACTTTTGGTCAGTTCATTTTTGCTAAATATCTAACAGCTCTTCTGAGAAGTGTAGCAGCTGAGACTGGCATACTTCATCATCCAGAAACAGGAAGTCTAAGATTTCCTCTCAATTCAGGTGTGCTCTTTGGAACATGATCTCTCAGATCTAGAATCAGAAAACTCAGAAGGACAAAAGCTTTTCAAAAATATTCAAGTCCCTGTGTCTAGACAGATCTCTACTTTTTCATCCATTCATTCAGGAGACCAGAAACGTGAGGTTCCCACAACTTAAACCAAGTTTGTGAAGTCAGCTGCATTTACTCTATAAACTATTTTATGTTGCTTTTCCCCTGGAATAATAGAACTTTTTCCAAAGTACATAAACACTTGTCTTGTGCTTTACTGTTCAGTCACATTCCAACACAAAATGGCAGGGATGAAATTCTCACCTGTAACATCTGTACAATTATCATCAGAATCAGACTCTTCAGGATCAAATACTTGGATTCCCTGGGCTTGGAGTCGCTGAAGTTTGGCTTCCAGCTCTCGTTTGGCCCTCAATAAGTCCTGAATCTCATTCTCTTTGGTTTCTCTAAAAATCTACAAACGGGCGAAAAAATAAAAACCATTAATCTTTTAAAAGTGAGTATATGTTCCTAAAGTAATGCTACCTGCTTTCAATCATGAAAATAAGTTTCCAGTACACACTTAGAGGGAAAGACATGAAACTGAAGCCATCAAGAACCTATGAAGTAGCAGGGAAACATAATTTAAAATAACCTATTTTTAAAAAAAAGTACCATTTTATACCTTAGCATACTGTTCTGAGTTAGAAGTCTGCATTAGAAGAATGGAAAGTTCATTAAAAATGGCAAATAAATTGCTACACTTTCAAGTTTCTTGTATTCTAAAATCACTACATATAATAATTATTTCAAAGGTTCTCTTTTACACCTCCAAGTATTTTTTTACATTTAGATATAACTTGGGATTTCATTTTGATTGCTGTGGCAATCTAAATTTCTTAAGATAGAAAGTGATCAAGCATCTCCAGCTGTCCTGTTTGTGAAATATTACCATCATAGGGGGATGAAAAAACAAACTTAGCTTTAAATATTAAGAGATGACATCTTCCATTCTCAATTTCGCAAATAAGGTCGAAACCAATCCTCTTTTTATATGTATGCCAAACATTACAACTTGTTACAATCAAAGACATAAAGAATCTTAATCACAGTTCAAAACCAGAACTGCCCTGTGCCCTGTGTGGGTAGTAAAAGTATCATCTGCAGCAAGGAAAGAGCAGAATCATCAGCTTGGCCATTCAAGTCTTCCTTTCAGAAAGTCAGGTTTATGTCTTTCACTGGCTATCATGTTTTAGCAGCCAAAAGAGATGCACCAGTACATACTTTCCTTTAATGTAAGCTAGAACATTACAATGCCATATATAAATTTTATTCAGAAATAATACAACTCCGTGTTTATGCATTCCTTCAGCATGTGTCAGCAGTATGAAGCTGTATTTTCTTGTCACTCTCAAATATGTATATACTCCTCTGTTTAAAATAAGATAGGAATTTAGCTTGATATGCATAAATATATATTCTCCTTTTAATATTTAAAGAGTTCCTTTCTATTTTTTCCTCAGAGTTTTGGTAATATTATCTTAAAGGCAACAGGCAGCTATGACACTCTATTTTTTTCTAAAAGGAAAAAAAAAGGAACAGGTCCTACAGGATGAGTTCATCGGAGAATGTGACCAACTGACTTCTATCTTCTTTTTGGGCAATTCCCCCAGGAAAAGAAAAGTCAAGCTATACCTTGAATTGCCTTTTGACCTTGTCTCGATCGTGTTCAAAAGTAGCAGCTCTCTCCATGGCTTGGTATTTAGCTTCTAATGCGCTTTCCTTCTCTCTAAGTATTTTCTGGTAAGTCTTCTGAAGTGCCTGAGAACATTGAATATACCATTCTTGTGAGTGAAAGCAACTGCTGATAAAAGAAGTTCTGACTTCAACAGCGTTATTCCAGCACCCTACATCCAGGTGCTGTGTGGTCCCCAAACCCACAGGCACACCTTGACCGCACCTCCACAGCTCCCCAGGATGGCACTGGGGGATGCACCATTTCCCTGGCACCCATCGCACCCACCCATCGCCTCCCTGCCACAGCTTCCATGGGAAGCAGGACAAGTCCTCGGCAGCCTCGGGGGCGAGGGCCCCGCTTCGCTGCTTCATCCGAGAAGGCGGCCGGAGCTACCTGCAGCTCGGCGCGCAGCCGCTTGTTCTCCCTGTCCAGTTTGGCCTCCTTCTTCACCATGGAGGCCACCTCATTGTTCTTGCTGACACGGAAGATCTCGTACTCCTTCTTCAGGCGCTCGTACTCGGCCACGCACTCCAGCTCCTGCACCGAGGCTGTCGACTTGAAGCTGGCCCCGATGAGGCCGCCGGGACGTGAGGCCCCGACCCGCCGCAGGGAGCCGCGCAGCAGCCGGGCCTTGGGCTTCACTTCCACCGGGATCTCGCAGGCCTCGCCGCCGCCGTACGTGTCCTCGATCACCTCCCCGACACCACCCGCCGGGCTCACCAGGGACGACGCCGTCCCCATGGCCGGGGGACGCCGCAGCCGCGCCCGCTGACGGGTGAGGCTTTTAACACAGAGAGGGGAAGGCGGCCGCTCCAGCGGGCTCTGACGGCGGGGACATGCCCGCTGCGGAGCGTTCCCGGAGGCGCCTGCTCCACGCCTCGCCTTGGACAGCGCCCTTCACCGCTCCCCCGGCCCGTCCGAGCCGCAGTGCCCTCCTACCCCGCGGGCCATGGCCCGCTCCTTGCGGCGGCCGGACGAGGAAAGAAGTGCGGGAGGAAGCCGCCCCTCGGGCCGCCTCCCTCCGTCTGCCCCTCCCGCCCCGTCGCACGGCGGCTCCGTCCCGGGCAGCGCTGCTGGAGCGCCCGAGAGGGGGAGCAGGAGCAGCGCCTGCAGGCCCGCGAAAGGTGGAGCCGTGGCGGTGGTGAGAGGGAGGGTCCTGGCGGCGTCCGAACGGCGGGGATCTGTCTTCTCCTCTGAGGAAAAGGAGGGGTGGGTTTTTTTAGATTTTTACTTTTTTTACGTTTACGTTTTCCTTAGCACCATCTCAGCGTGCCGCGGGGAAGCCTCAGCCCCACCGGGTCTTGCCTTCCGGCCGGTCAGCATCAGCAAAAGAGTCCCGTTTTCTTCTCGGAGCCAGACAGGATCTGACACCTGTCCTAAAGCCTGCTGGATGTGCCATACCCGGGATGAACTACACCTTTATAACACCCCGTTCTCCTTGGACAAAGAGTACGGTTGTGCTGGTTGTGCCACAAGCTGTTGTGTGAGAGACCCTATGGGACAATCACCTCTCACCACCCTAAAACTGTGACTTTTGAGACCCAAAGAAGAACTGAGAAGACGTGGTAGTGGGTCTACCAAGAAGTAAGTGCTAGGTAATGGTGCCATGTCATGCCCCAATTCAGTTTCTGCACCTTGTGCTGTCTCCTGGCCTCCTATGAATCTTGTCAGTTCTCTGAAGATGTTTCCTTTCAGAAATAAGGCAGCCCCAGATTATCTGCCCCTTAAATTATCTTTCTGCCATTTCTCTCTCTGACTCCTCAAAAAATCTTGTCTGGTTCTTTCACTCATCCTGGGGATTTTGGAGGAGCAGATCCTCCAGGCTCGGGAGAACTTGTGTTTGTTCCCAAATATCAGAACGTGCCCTAAGATCAGTTTGAAAAACAAAAATGTCACAAAACAGATTTTACTTCATGTATGTGCTAGGTTTTTTAGCCATGACTGGAGGAGCCATTTCCTCTTTAACAGGAAGAAAAAAAAATCTTAGAACTGTCCTTCAGCAATACAGCCTTGAATTTCAAAATTGATTGGAAGGAAAAAAAATTGTGTACACCAGAGAAAAGGTGGGGTTATTTCCGTGAGTAAGAAGTCTTGAGTTTTGGGAGTATATGCTGTTTGCCCTAACTCTGCCACCCTTTGTTTTCTTGAGTATTTCTCATCTGAATGCCATTTGTGGGTCTGTTGGTGATCTATTCCAGTTAAACCTCATTTCAGTGAAAAGGATTGATTCAGAATATGTGACAATTGTGGGAAGAGCAAAGTTGCTACTACATTTTTCCTGCACAGTATTAAGTGTTTCAGCAAATGAGCCTACAATTCTGTAACAAGGCAAGGCTCTTGGCTTCTTCATTCACATGTTAGTATCAGGCTGTTTCTCCACTTCACTGCTGCTTCAGCTCTGGGAATAATTAAACATACTTTCATGCTGGTGCTTGAACTAACTTGTTCGCATATTCTGATTTTATGAAAGTCAAAATCTCCAAGCTCAAAGCCTAGAATAAAAAGTGTAGTATTGTAAGAGCTCCTGGATTCTTTCTAATAATCCACTTGACATTAACAAATAAGAACTGTAGATGCTGCTTCTCTAATAGTGCCTTTGGGTGCATTAGAGAATTTTTATGGATAGTAGAGACCATATTAACAAAACACTTTCTAAGCAGAAAAATTACATTGCTTCCCTGTTGCTTCATGGATTGTTTTCCTAATGTTTAGAGATTAGAATAGGTTGTTTTAACATCTAATTTGTAAACTAACAAAGATTGCTTTAAATCACTGATTAGACCAATTGAGAAAGAAATCCAGCTGTTCATTGCACAGATGTTGGAAACAGTCTCAGAATATCTGAGGGTGAGCTGTCTTAACTTTCAAAAATTAATTGACTCAGAAAATAAATTGTTGGAGAAAATACATCAAGTTCTTCTAAAACTGCCTTTTATGTTGCTACTTTGCTAAGCTTCAATTAGACCAGCCCAGTCCTTCGTCCTTTGAGGACACTGATGCTGGGTGAATTGTACCATAAAGCTCTTCACCTAAGTCAGTGAAGACATTTTGGATACTTGAGCAGCTTCATGTTTAACATTGCTATTATTTGCCTTATTTGTGTGTGATGTGGCAGTTTAACCCTGGACAGCAATTAAGCACCCACCAATTCATTACTCACTACCCCAGCCTAACAGGATGGGGAAGAGAATGGGAAAAGCAAAAGAAATTAAAATTTATGGGTCAAGATAAAGATGGTTTAATTAGTGAAGAAAAGAGAGAAGGGAAGAGGACAAAGAAGAGGAAAAGAAGAAGAAAGAAAAAGAAAAAGAAAAGAAAAAGAAAAAAAAAAGAAAAAGAAAAAGAAAAAGAAAAAGAAAAAGAAAAAGAAAAAGAAAAAGAAAAAGAAAAAGAAAAAGAAAAAGAAAGAAAAAGAAAAAGAATGCCCACCTCCTATCAGCAGACAGATGCCCAGCCAGTGTCTGATGAACAGCAGCTTTGGAAGGAATACACCCAATTTCTATTGCTTAGCATCACGTTAAATGGCACAGAATATGCCTTTACTCAGATCAGGTTCACCTGTCCTGGCTGTGACCCCTCACAGCATTTTTCTTATGCCCATCTTACTGTAGGGCAGAGTGAGAAGCAGAGAGGTCCTTGATGCTGTTCAAGCACTGCTCTGCAATAGCTAAAACACTGGTGTGTTATCAATACTGTTATACTAACAAGTCTGAAACACATCCTCAGATGGGTTGCTATGAAGTAAATCAGCTCTATCTCAGCCAGACATGGCACAGATGTGTTTGTGAGATGAGGACCTATACTTTGTAAGGCTCCTTCATGAATTCAGCTGTAACAGAACCGGGTTGCTTTCCGTCCCTGAATCCACATAATGAGGAATACAGTATATTGGCTGCTTCTCTGCAGGCTGCTTCTCTGAAATTTACTCTGCAGAGTAAATTGCTCTGACAAATTTACTCTTGTAACTACCCTTTGGGGTTACTATAGAATCTATACTCCTGATCCTGATCTACAGGGTCCTGATCCACAGCTACTCTGTGGATGTTCTACTGAGACTGTAGGGTTTTTTATTGGTGTGTGTGTGTTACTTAGAAGCCTGTGGGTTTTTGTTCTTTATGGCATTAGACAATTTTGTACAAACATTCTAAATATTTTTTTTTTTTGCTGTTTCTTAAAATCTGCTGGGCTGTGGCTTGAAAACATTTATGTGGGATCTCTAGGATACTGATTTTGTATTTGATATATCCACCATGTTACTACAGGATGTACTGCTGAAGTTTCTTACTCTTGACTTTACTTCATTTTAGGAGTTGTTTGTGACTGCTAACAAGCAAAAACTGTGGATTGAAGGATCTATACGTTAGCAAAAATTCAAGCTGCAGAAGCTGGTCTTCTTAAAGAAGGTTGGTTTTTTACATGCATTATTAGATTCAGCACCAAGTTAGCAGATGTTCATTTTACAAAATTATATATCTGATATGTTATTAT
This sequence comes from Calypte anna, assembly GCF_003957555.1. NCBI lineage: Eukaryota > Metazoa > Chordata > Aves > Apodiformes > Trochilidae > Calypte > Calypte anna. Next base: position 55,170,329 of record NC_044245.1, on the reverse strand, counting down.
CTGTGTATTCCTGTAAAATTTAGTGTACAAGGTCAGGATATGGCAAGATGAGAAAGTTGAGGAAGATGTGGAGATTATAAATTGATGCATGTTGACTACCCATGAAAAATAAGAGTTGCTATGATTAGAATGAATGTTGATAATGACCTGAAAGTGGAAGATGCTTTAAATGAAAGGCAGCTGAACAAACTTCAGCACAATGTCCTTTTTGTTAACTCAGATGCTGGAGTGGCTTTTAAGGCCATATACCACAGGCATAAGCAAAGTGTGTTGGAATGCCTTCATAAATCATTCTGAAGTTGTGCCTGCACTGAAGCAAGCTGATTTTTTTTTTTTTATGATCTCATTCATTATTCAGAAATATCTGTGTCTGATGGAATGTGATTAAGAGAACTCTGTTGAGGACATGCAGTGAAAAGATGTCATTTGGTAATATTTAAAATATTACTTGTGTCCTGATTCATATATGGTTCTACTTAGGTCTTTTTAGTGATGTTAAAGACTTTGCTCAAAGTGGTTGCTTGCTATTGAGTTGTTCTTTATTGGCTTTCCCCAGTACCTCTACCACATGCAGTAAGTGCAAGTCTGAATAAGCCAAATGACTGATGTGCTTACTCAGTTTTTTCCTTCTATATAACATGAGGCCAGTGTAAAACAGTGAAGGAAGAAGGAATTTTTCAGTTGAGATGATCTGTTTTGAATCTGGCACTCTAGTTGTCCCAAAAAGCCTGAATCTGCCAGATCTTCCTTTAGAGCAGAATTACTTTGTTGTCTCTGCCCTGTTACAACACCTGCATTTCATTCAGATGCATGAAAGGCACTGTCCTCCTCTGAGAACTTCATGCTCAGTGTCAGCAGTTCCATGGTTCACCAGCCACATTACTGGTGTGCAGGGTTCTGGAGCTGTATTCAGCTGAGGGATAGTCTGCTTGATGGGGAGGAGGCAGAGGTCATCTTCCTTTTTCATGTGACTTAGCATGGCTAGGACTGTAGTCATCATTATGACTTACTTACACAATGCACAGTCTTTCTGTGACATGACATGAGTCCTACCTAGGATTTGAGTAATTTGAGGTTTTCAGTTGAGGTTTTGCTAGTGAATATGGGAGACAGAATAACTCAGTTCATCTTCAGATCAACAACTTAGAAGTTTACATTCGTAAGCAAGACTTTAAGTTTTAGAAATAAGATTGCAAAATTGAAGTCTGAAAAAATGTTCTGAAAACCCCATATTAAGTCGTTAGATAAATTATTTTTATATGCATGTTTAGGAGAGTCTCTAAGGCATCTTTTTGCTTTCAGGCTAAAAATCATACAACATACCGGTGGCTAATCGTAAACTGCTTAACAAATTCAACCTTGGGGCATATTTCTAAGTTCTGAACTTATTGATCTTTCTGTGCTTCACTCAGTAACTTTATTACAGTATGCCAAGCTGAGATCATCAGCTTCCCTCAAGGCTCCATTTGCTTAAAGACCTGAGAATTACTTGAAGCAGAGATGATGCAAATCTCAATTAAGGCAAGGGCATCCACTTTTAAATGCTCCCATACCAGTACATGTCATGGACCTTCGCCACTAGAGGACAGCAAGACTTCAGGCAAATGGGGTTGCCTGAAGAAGAACAGGACAGTGATAGCTTACCCAGTTAGGAATTACTTCAGAAGTTACATGCTTTTAGCTATACTCAAGCTTCTGAAAGAATTGAGGCAGGTTTGGAAGATGTTTCTAAAAAAAAAAATACAGCAGAGACACTTAGATGAATAAAATCTGAAGTTATAACATGCTTTGTTTATCAATTATAAAAATGTTATTTGAAAAGCATGATACTAACTTGTTTTAAGACCCATAAATTAATAGATAATTTTGTATTGATTTCAGTAAGATCTTTGATCTCTAATCTTAGATACCTGGTAAGTGTTCTGATTTTTTGTGAAGGATTTGGATGCCCTTTTGTGGGAAGGCTGTTACAGTCTGTTATGTAGGATGGAAATAGTAGTCTGAAAACACTGGAAAGGGATCTTCTTCTTGACCTATTACTGTAACTGTATATTTTTTTTTTAACTTGTAATGCAAGGGCTCATTAGATGTTCAGTCATAAGCTACAGGATTCAGAACAAAGATATTCATAATCAGAGCCAAATGTTTCACCTTGAAAAGTTCCAGTATGCTAGACAAGATAAACTTCATTAATCTTTATGGCAAGTCACTCAGTGCCACTTCTCCATTCAATGTTCAAAAGAGGTTTTGAAGCAACCTTAGTTTGTCATGTCCCTGAATGTCATTTTCACGGAAAATTCCATAATGACTTACTATCCTAACAGGAAGGTAGCTCTTCAACATCCATCTTATCATCACTGAGTCATCACTGAACTAAGAAGGACACAGTTAGGGTTAGGGTAAGGGTTAGGGGTAAGGGTTAGGGTTAGGGGTTAGGGTTAGGGTTAGGGTTAGGGTAAGGGTTAGGGTTAGGGTTAGAGGTTAGGGTAAGGGTTGGGGTTAGGGGTTAGGGTTAGGGTTAGTGTTAAGGTTAGGGTTAGAGGTTAGGGTAAGGGTTAGGGTTAGGGTTATTAGGGTTAGGGTTAGTGTTAGGGTTAGAGGTTAGGGTTAGGGTGAGGGTTAGGATTAAGGTCATTAGGGTTAGGGTTAGGGGCTAGGGGTTAGGGTTAGAGTCATTAGGGTTAGGGGCAAGGGTTAGGGTTACAGTTAAGGTTAGTGTTGGGGTTAGGGGTTAGGGATAAGGTTAGGGTTAGTGTTAGGGTTAGGGTTAGAGTAAGGGTTAGGGATTAGGGTTAGGGTCATTAGTGTTAGGGTTAGGGTTAGGGGTTAGGTTTATGGTTCTTATGGTTAGGGTTAGAGGGTTAGGGTTAGGGTTAGGGTTAGGTTTAGGGTTAGGTTTTAGGGTTAGGGTTTGGGTTAGGGTTAGGGTTAAGGTTAGGGTTAGGGTATCGGTTTGGGTTAGGTTTAGGGTCATAATTATGAGGAACAACTTATCTTGTTCAACAGAAATTGGGGTTAAAAAGAGGGAAATATCCAAAATAATAGCAAAACTGATAAATATTAATGACAAGCAATTGCAGTTTCTGTGCTCTTTATTGCTTCAACTTTGAGTCAAAAAACTATAGTGGTTCATAATGAAAGACAAATATAGAAGAAATATGCTTAACAGTGCACCTAGTAATTTTTAAGATCACTTTAGTGCTCTTTTCAAAACCTTTCTGTGTTAGTGAGAACTTGAAATTACGACTCAGGGGAAACTTCTGTGTTGTATTGTTCATCTGCAGAACATCTGCCTTCTTGGCAGAACTACATGTTACAATAGCTTGCCCTGATCTAGGTTTGTAAATTAGGGGTCCTAAATCTGAAAAAAATTTTCTTCAAAAACACATGGAAATAGTGCTACCACCCAGTCCAAAAGGTTGATACTGAGGTGAGTTCCCTGGCTTCTTTAGTCTGCAACAATTAGTTCCTTCATTTTGTTTACAAGAATGGTGTTCTGACCGCTAGAGTGTAGGGAGGATTGGCGTCAGCCCTTCTGCAGCTGTCCAGAGAGAACTAATATGTCATATGGGGAGAGTTTATGGGGCCAGAGAGAGAGCTATAAGGATCATGATTCCTGTTACGGTCCGAGGTAACATTAAAATTTATTTTTGTTTTGAATACGCGAAACAAAGTCCAACCATAGAAAATGGTCGAGTGCAAGCAGATTTTATTTGACAATTGACACAGGCAAAAATGTAGAAAAGAGGTAGAGAGGAAAAGAAGATCTAAGAAAGAGAGAGAAAAAGTGGTAAGAAATGGCAACAAAGAAAGAGAGTGAAGAGAGGAGAAATAAAGGTTAAGGAGGTGGGAAAAATGAGAGAGAGAGAGAGAGAGAGAGTCACCACCAGGGGTCCAGCTGTCCAGCGAGGTTCTTCGGGATGGTGTGCTGATCCTGGACAGGGTCCAGTGCAGTAATGGTGGTGGGTCAAAAGACGACCACACAGTCAAGAGCATGGACAGCAATATATACCCCTGAGTCCTTCTGTTCTGAAGGGGAAGCTGTCAGTCAGCCAGGGTCATTAGCAGGCAGGCTGCCTGGAGGGGAGAAGAAGGGTGTAGTCCCCCACCCAGTCATCAATTCTTATCTTCGTCCAGAAGCCATTCCTCCTCTCTTCCAGCCACTTAACCAGGTACATCGTGCCTCCAGGGGCATCCCAGCATTGAAGGGTGGCCCTGAGGAAAGGGGCTTCTTTCCTGGTGCCATCCTTGCTCTGCTCCAGCCCCATTAGTGTGCCTGGAGGGATGTCCCAGCATTGAAGGCTGGTGCTCAGAAGAGGAATAGCTCCACCCAATAGCTCTTATCACATCCCGAGGGGTCACCCCTGCTCAGCTCTGGCCAGCCAGCTCCTCCACCCTTAGCCAGGGCTATTCATTTTAAAATTGCTCTTTTGAGACAGTTGCAAATCAGCGAGGTCAGACTCACACAATTCCATTACTCCTTTATTAGTACTCTTTTCTTCCAGAAAGCTAAAATAAAGTCTTCTGTCTTCAGATCTATTCAGCTGTACTCAGATGAGGTTGAAATCAACTACTATTTCATTCTAGAGGTCTGATTCAGAGGCACCTGATGTCTCAAGTATGATCAGGTATAAAATATATCTATTCTTCATCATTCCTTTAGGAAACAATTATGTCTATCCTTCAGTATTCTGTCTGTGGTCAAGTGTGACTCTCCCCTAGAGTGTCTAGAGAAGGCAGACACTTAAAGCAATGATTGTACTATCAGGGCAAGAGGCTTAATAGTTTGGTGTGACAATAGTAGAAGATGTCATACTTAAGTGTATCTAAAACAACCTTTATTCAACGATGCAAATGACTGCAGTTCAATAAAGGTATCAGTTTAGCAATGCCCTTCATCATGCCTGATCTGTAATCATGTCAGTATTTTTTTTTTTATATTCAAGGGACTAATCCTTTCCTGCCATTTTTTCTTCTGGTTGATGTCTCTGTCTTATTTTCACGCACAAGCAATTGTGCTTTAAGGAGTTCTAAGGACAGACACACAGGGTTTTTTTTAATGACTCCAGCAAATGCATTCATATCCTATGAGAAGAAGGTTGTTCAGAAACCCCCACGTTGCTAGGCTAGTGGTAGAATGCCAACAGAGGCATTGTATGTGGCATGTTGAACTCCAGCTTTAAGAAGAAAAATATTAGAAAGCTTCTCAAGAATTCTTAGTATGTACACTTGAAACTTTGATTTCAGCTCTGAATGGGTCCCTGTAAAGGCTTAGATACTCTGAACTCCCACCTTTCAGAGGAAGGTGCTTTTCATCTAGCTGAAAATTAAATACTAATTCCTTTAGTTTTCCATTGAAATGTCCAGTTTTAACTGTGTAGCTAGAAGTGCTCACTGAGTGGTACTGCTGTATTTTATTATTTGTCCTGCTGAACAGGATATTATTTCAAGGAATTTATCTGGACAGTGGAAACTGCTGAAATGAAGTATCTTAGGGATTTTCCAAGACATTATTAGGAAAAACATGTAATTGATTATGGGCTACATTAGTTCTACATGCATGAGCTGAATCTGACAAACACGTGATGTAGAATTTTATCTCTAAACCATTATGTGGCATATTTTTACAGTCATTTTATGTAGTTTCCTAAAAAAATTATAGGGCTTTTGGGCTAGCAGGGTTTTTTTAGCATTTCATTTTCTATAATTTAAAAATCCTATATGAGATGTGTGTTGAAACCAAATGATCTTTCTCTTTTTATAAGTGCAGCAGATTCTGAATGTCCTGCAGCTGCAATTGGCTGGCACACAGAAAGATTAGATAACCACTGCATAATAGGAATGGGTGAAAAACAGAGGAGCTGTATATACTCCTTTAGACATGTGTAATTTTAAAAATGTGACACAAATGAAGGTAGACTTTATGGTCATATATATATTAAGTTACAGCTTATTTAAATACACTGAAGCTATATTGCAACATTACTGAAATTAGAACAATGGGTTGTAACATGGCAAAAGGTCTAGTTAATTTTTCTCTGAAACATGTGAGGCATGTCATTATGGTAACTCTTCTGGGAATACTTTAGATTGAAGGTGCAAAGATCTGTGATTACATTCCCAATGTATGCCACAACTCATCTTACTTCAGGAGTTTTGTAGCAATGAACTGTGACCAGAGAGAATGGAAGGGAGGAAAAAAGACTGGTCTGTGGGGCATACAGCAGAAATGTGCACTTGTGAGGGCTTTCACTGAATGTCTATTGGTACCTTGTCTCTCCACATTTAGAGTGGCTTCAGTTTATGAGTTGTGAATGCGTACATGTGTCTGGAAATGCAGCGTGTTTGTTCTTGGCTAGGTAATATGGTTAGGAGCTTGTGAGCTTCTGGAAGTCTGGGACTGGAGAGTATAAACATAGTGTCAAGTGGTACAAATTCCTATCAGTTAAGTCTGAGTGGTTGTGTATAGCAATGTGTTGAAGATTGCCCACTGTGCACCTGCTAATTATCTCCACTCTGTGCACTGAGTTTGATGTTGAAGGATGTGACAACTCAATACACATTCATTGTGCAAATTGTCAGTTTTAGGGCCCCTCACTACGAGAAAGACATTGAGATGCTGAAGTGCATCTAAAAGGCAACTAAGGTGGTGAAAGGTTTAGAGAAAAAGTCCTGTAAGGAGCAGCTGGGAGAAATGGAGTTGTTTCGTCTGGAGAAAAGGGAGACCTTATGGCCCTCTACAACTACTTGAAAAAGGCTGTAGCGAGGTGGGGGTTGTTCTCTTCTTCCAAGTAACAAGTGATAGAATCAGAGGAAACAGCCTCAAGTTCCTCAAGAGGTTTAGCTTGGCTAGTAGGAAAAATACCTTTACTCAAAGGATTGTCAGACACTGCAACAGGCTGCCTAAGGAAGTGGTGGAATCACCATCCCTGTAGATTTTCAAAAGACCTGTAGATGTGATGCTTAGGGACATGGTGAAGTGGTGGATTTGGCAATGTTAGCTTACTGGTTGGACTGGATGATCTTAAAGGTCTTTTATAACCTAAATGATTGTGACTCATTTTATGATTCCATGATTCCATCATTCCATGATTCCATGATTCCATGATTCTATGATTCTATGAAGGATGCTGAAGGATGGCATGTGGGGATGAAGGACTGGCATGGAGGCCCTGTCACTGACATGTCACAGTGCCATCACCCATAAATGAAGCAATCACAATGCCCCAGGGCAGTATAAAAGGGGCTTCTGCTAGTGGTCTCCTGCCAGAGCTGGCCCAGCAGGCAGCCTGAACACATCTGAGAGGAAGTCTTTGAGGAGGCAGTGGAATTACTTGGAGGGAGGAAAAGTGGAGACTGCTGGAGGTTCTCCAATGCAAAGTCATTCAAAGGCCATTTGATGGATGAAAATGCTGCTTCAGCCCTCAGGGAACAGATGTCAGCTCCTGAGGAGATGAGAAGAATCACCAAGACCAGTAGCAAGATCAAGCGAATAACTTCTGGAGGAGCACACAAGGGAGCAGTGCAGAGCTGTCTGGCTTCATCCCCTGCAAAGCCAGGGGCAGCAACTGTAAGAAATGTGATGCAGAGATGTTTCTAGGGCTCCCCACGCTCTCAGGAACCCACGGGTGTCCTGCCAGGCGTGGGAAGGATGCTTCCCCCAAGGTCAATCAGGCTGCAGGTTTGTGGCCCCTGTGGGAAGCCCCTGAGATGAATCAAGGCTGAGTGAGAGGAGGGCTTGGGCATCATCTCCTGGGAGTTGTGAGCAGGCTGTGGGAGGAGGAAGCAGGTCTTGCTCAGATGCTCAGGGAGCAGCCGATCGCCAGCTCTGCTGGGGTCAGGAAGGAATTTTCCCCCGGGGCAGATTGGGCCTGGGCCCCGGGGGTTTTTTGCCTTCCTCTGCAGCACTGAGCATCACCCCTTGTCAGGGCTCCTCCGGTCCCTTCTGGCTCCCTGACTGCTGCTGCTCATGCCCCACCAAGGTGGCCTCTCGTGCCCTGCAGCTGGGGGGAGGAAGGCTTTTTTTTCCCCACCGTGGGCTTCCTACCAAGTGTCCCTGGGGGTTTTTTTGCCTTCCTCTGCAGCAGTCAGCACGGCTCCTTGCCAGGGCTGCTTGGGGCCATTTTGGCCCAGGGGCTGCTGCTCCTGCTCCACGAAGGTGGCCCTCATGCTAAACTTTCTTAGACTCCCAGGGTGGGAGCCAAGGGTGTCTCCAGGGGCTGCTTCTTGTTGTCTGCAGCACTGAGCACAGCCCCTTGTCGGGGCTGCTCTGGGCACTTTTAGTTCAGTTCTCATCTGCTGCTCTTGCACCTCTGAGGGACCACTCATGCCCTGCCTCTCTCGGGCTCTCATTCCCACAGCTGGCAAGAAGCCAGCAGATGAATGTTAGGGGAGCAAAGAGGAGGATTGGCATTGCGAAGTATTGTGCCAGGGAGGTTTAGATTGGCTATTAGGAAAGAAGACTTCACAGAAAGCACTGTCAGACACTGGAGCAGGCTGCCCAGGAACTGGTTGAATCACCATCCCTGGAGGTATTTAAAAGACCTGCAGATGTGATGCTTAGAGACATGGTTTAGTGATGGACTTGGCAGTGTTAGGTTAACAGTTAGTCTTGATGATCTCATAGGTCTTTTCCAACCTAAATGACTCTATGATTCTCTGCTCAAGTGCAGTCTATCTGTTCTGTATGAGATATACTGGATTTACAGAGCATGCTCTATCTGGAAGCTGCAGTGTGTCCATAGCCCACGACAGCTCCACTTTTTCATAGCAGTTCTGTTTGCATATACTCTGTACCTGGACCCACAGCTTTCTGCATACACATACAGGCATTTCACAAATCCATAACATATTACAAGTAGACATTGCAGAAAATGTCTTGAAGTCTTCGAAATTGCATAATTTTTACTTAATTTCTAAGAAGTTTTTTGCCATGCTGTCCTTTCTCTTTCAAAAACATGTTTTTCCCCCCTTCTAGGCTTCATTCCCCTCCCATTCCACTTTTTGCCATCTTACAGTGCATGCCAAAGCAATAATAAAACAACACATAGCTGCTGGCAGAGCCCCTTCACTTCTGCTCTGAAGTGCAAGTGTTGCAACAGTGAGATATTTCGCTGCATTCCTTTAGGTATTGTTCTGCACCACAAGTATGACTCCTGTTTGTCAGTCCTAATTCAGTCTTTTGTCTCTTTTTACAAAAGAAAACCAAACAAACTAAACAACTATGCTGTAGGAAGAGACATCATGTATGGTAAAGGAATGGGGAAAGGAAGGGCAAGAGATACCTTTTTGGCTTTGGGTCAACAGAGGTGAAATTATCTTCTGGTAACTGGAAGACTGCAGTCTCTTTGTGGTGGGAAGCAGAGCACAGGTGCTGAAAATCAGTGTGAAAAGGCAGTGCAAAGTGCTTTGTGTGAGGTACAATCTGTAATACCTGCTGGTAACTCAAGTACGTCAGAAAGCTGTCTTTGCAGTTGCAAGGGCTCCACATCTTTTCTAAAGCTTCTGCTTTGCACAAAGCAAGTAAGCTGCAATGAGAAGAGAGACCTAACTCCCCAGAGCAGTGTCTTACAAAAACAAAGCAACCAGTCTCTTCTGCATTTTTATACTTTTAAAGGCCTTTTATATTGACTTCAAAAGGAAAATATGATATAAACCACTTTTTCAATGCATTTAAGAACAGCAAATTGTCACTTTATTCTTAAACAAGGTATATAAAGACACAAAATTCATAGTTCAGACCTGTCAAAAGCACACTGCCTTTAAATCAAAAGAACCATTTCACACTGCATCTTTAAAACAATTTTACTAGAACTCTGTCTGGCAATGAGACTAGTCTTAGAAAGAGTAACCCTATCTAGCTTTGAATTGTTAAATGTCAGAGCGGAGCCTGTGTTGACAGTGGAACAAAATGATGAACAGCACCAATTGAATGACCTTTATAGAGTAAACAATTCATTGCAGTCTCTGGTGAAGCTTTTCCATTGACATGACTTTAGATTAGGTGATACATTAGAATAAACACTACCAAAATCTAACAGTGAAGGAAATATTAAAAATATTACTTTATTTCTGCATCCTCCCTAAAGCCTGTCACTTTGTTCTCATTCACCTGCTAGAGAAAAGCCTAAGGCTAGTTGAAAAAGACAGTTGTCTTTGAAAAGTAATCTTCATGGAAGAGGAATTAAGAGTAAGGGCAACCCATATTCTTCCTGCTACACTGCTAGTATGTGCACAGGTGATGGAAGAAACTAACCAGCAAATTCAGGTGTGTGGTTTCAGAAGCAAGTATTTCCAAGTTTTTTTTGTTGTCAACATGTCAAGGCCTTTTGGAAATTGCATTTCATGGTTCTTAGCCCTGTTCTCTGCAATATGTGCTAAGGAAATGAGGCTGTATGTCCTCCTGCTGTTGAAGTTCAGGACATGGTTATTAACTCACTACACTGGATGGGATGCTGCAGTGTTTGGATTCATCTTTTCAAAGGCCAACATGTCTTTGCCACGGTCAGCCAGCAAAACAGAATGATATTTATGTTGGCATGGTTTGTTTTTCTGAGCATAGACAATTGTATGTTCCATATGAGGTGTCTCCCTAGGCACCAGGCACATTCAGAAGGGTGTGAAAGCAGAATACCAGGATAAGGACACAGCTCACAGACAAATAATGAAAGCACAGATGGGATACACTGCCTGAAGTCCACAAGGAATGAGCAACAGAACTGAGCATGCATTTTCTTCAGTGATGGTTGGGTAGAGACTGTGCTGGGTAGCAGGCTATGATTTTATATTTCAGTGCAGTCATATGAATTTTCACAGAATCATAGAATCAAAGAACTGTTGTGGTTGGAAAAGACCTCTAAGATCACCAAGTCCAACCATCCACTCAGAAAAAACCACCATGCCCTCCAACGCATGTGCTTAAGTGCTTCATTTACATGTTATTTGAATACCTACAGAGAGGGTGACTCCACTACCTCTGTGGGCAGCTCTTTCCAGTGCCTGACTACTCTTTTAGTAAAGATGAGGTTCAAGGAGCTACCTATTTAGTTAGTCATACCCTAAGGAAAGGTTCACATGCTAAATGTTTAAGTATCTTGCTGTCTGAAAGAATGTTTCTACTGTCATCATGGGATAAGTATTAGAGTCTTCTATTTCAGTTATTTATAAACCAACTGTTGAAAAACAGGTATGGTAAGTAATCAAGTCAGTGCTAAAATGTTCCCTTCTCCCAATCTGTGCTAATGAATGGGGAATTTACTTATATCCGTGACAAATTCACCAGAGAAAGTAATTGGCCCTTGTGTGTGGTACATAAATTATTTCTTTGCCAGCTTGAAGGCTATCAGTAAGTTTATCAGGTTAAGTTAATTGGTTTAGACATGTTCATGTTTCTGATACTAATCTAGCTGTTTAGCTCGTTTTATAGGTTTGCTCTTCATTGGCTGTTATATGCATAATTTACGATTTAGTTTTTCAAAGCATAGAGTTCTGTACATTGGGCCCTATCTATCCTCTTTTTAAGTTTTGCTACAGAGACTTTAGATGAAAGAGGATCAAGTCATATTAATGTATAAACCTACAATAGCGAGTGACTCAAGAAGCAGCAGTTCTCTCTGTGGAAAGGATGTGAGACTGATTTTTCCAGTAAGTGATGCATGTGTACTTGGTTACCAGAGACATCTAATGTTCACCTAAAAAATAGCTGTGCAAGACTTGGTAAATCTGGCAGAAAGCTTGTCAGTGACTGAGGCCATGTAGCCAAGTGACCTGCTAGAGCTCTCAGAACAGCTGAGGTATTACAGGACAAAAGGGGAGTAAGAGCAGTAGGCTGCAGGGGTGCCAAGGTAGAAGTAGGAGGCTGCCCCAGGGCAACATGTTTGGATGGGAGTAGGTGAGAAGTGGATATTAACAGAGCTGCACTTCCATATGGTTAAGCAGCTGTGCTCTTGCTACTCTCAGAAACACATTTTCTTATTACAGCTTGGAGCTGATTCATTCAGAAATACACTCCAGGCCATAGCACAATGAAGCCAAGCCTTGCTTTCTATTCAGATTGTGATATTTTAATTAAACACCAGGTAAAATGTTAAAAAAATCGTCTAGGTGACTTAAAAGTCTTAATTTACTTTTTCATCAGATTTCTTAGAACAGTATTGAATTGTTCTTAAGCTATATTTGAACCGATGTGAAAATGGGGCCTAAATGCCTGTATCTAATTTGTACCATGTTTCTTTAGTTTAAAGAACCTTTGTGTTTTTTAGGAAATGTAGAAAATGAGAAATATCACTGTTACTCTCTTCCCTTAAACCACTTCAAGCTGGCTTGTTAAGCTGGATAGCAAGAAGTAGTACTGACAGAAGAGAGTAGGAAATTAACTAATCGTGTAAAAGAGAAACCAGAGGGGGAAGATATTAAGTACCCTGAAGAATTATTTCTCATAATTCATGATTCTTCCCTAGACTCATAACAGCACCATTGAGCAGACGATTCTATTCTTCATTTTTTTATATTTAAAGTCTGCATGATAATTTATGCTATCCAGACTGCAGAACTTTACCCTTTAAATTTTCACATATGTCAAACACTGTAAATACCGTGTTTGCTTTTGATGAAAAAATATTTTTGTATGTGTGTGCTACTTGATTTTTTTGTGTTCTTTCTGTCCAGTCACTTTTGCTTTACTTTGCAATAGTGCTTTACCTAATAATTTTAAAATAATACTTGGTAATAGGATTTGAAATTGAAACATAATAAATTTGGAAGACTTTAGGTAGATGGTGAAATTTTAAGTGCAGCTAAGAGATGTTTGCAGCCACATATACTGGATATAAAAGAATTATAGGCTTATGGAGTATTCCAGCTTGAGCTGCTCCTCTGGGCTTTTGGTCCTCAGATAAAATACATCCACTTTGGATGTAGTCATCCATGTCTTTACTGCAAAGCTGATAGAGTTAGCAGTGCTGGCAATCCACAGCCTTCACTGTATAAGCCTTTCCTGTCATCTTCATGCAGGAGTAATTCCTGCAGATCCCAATTAGCCCAAAATCTGTGAGGAGAGAACCAAACCCAAACAGTACCAGAAATGATATCTCACCTTGGAATGTGTCTGTGACAGGGAAGGACTTTCTACTGTTTCTGTTTCCACTTCTGCAGAGGAAAAGTTCAGTCTGGATGTAAATATCTCTTCCAGATATTTCAGGGGAGGGATGAAAATTATGGCATCATCTAAACTACATTTAAAAATTTTTTAGGAAACGAGATACTTCTTTCATAAAAGCTGTTAGGATACTTGAGATAAGAGAGAAGCATATCTAAATGCCCATTTTCCTTAGTCATACCTTAACCTGATGTTTGTGGAAAAATTTTGTACTGCACATTTCTAAACCCACCAGTCATACAGCTATATAGTTTATATCCAAAAGGAGAAGCTGAATCTTAAAGTGACTCCTAAATGTCCAAGATGTCTCTTTGCAAACAAATATGTTTTATAACAAGACAGATTTTAAAAATATACACTGGTTGTGAAGAGCTCTAGAATGTTTGTGCAAAAACATGAAGAACAACTAGAAATATCACTGAGTAGAATAAAAGATGTAAACAAAGGGAACCCAGAATCTCTCCCATAAAAATTTTCAAAGAGAGAACGTAGGATTATTTCAATTACACAGTTCACATTGTAGGTTTTCTGAAGAAAGTGTAAACCTTTCTCAATGCAGCTTCTTTAGCTTGACAGTACAAGATTTGGTTTGAACCCAAAAGCCTCTTCAGGAGGCTTTAATGTCTCCTTGAAAAAGCTCAAAGAAAAAAGAGAGGTTTTGCAAAGGAGACTTTACATCAGTTATTTTAAGTCTCCCAAGAGGAGTTTTAGCAAATTTCAGGGTTGGTTTTTTTGTTTGAAAAATTCAAGACTTTTATCACCCTGAGCTTATATATTTCATTTAGAGTGACTAATCATAAACTTGGATCTTATTACTGCAAGCAGGGACATAAATACATCAGAACTGCATTTTCTAGGATGACAAATTCTGTATCATTTGAAATTTTTCAGTTGCCATAACATTTCTTTTAATCACCTAATTTCTTTCAGCCACAGATTTGGGCTAGATTGAAGGACTGCTCTGTAATACCTAGGAGATTTTAAAATTTATTTCAGTGTCAGGTTACATGATTGTAAATTCTTTTCAGGTCTTGAAATGTTTCACAGTTCTCTGCATAGATCTTGAAAGAATGAGTGGGAGTTGGCGAGTTGGCATGGGCATCAAAGTTAGAAATCAGTAAATGAAGTTAGAGGACAGAATGGCATGAAAGGAGAAAAGTATAAAATGAGATTAAGGGGGATAGAGATGAGCATGCATTTACAGAAAGATAGATTAATGAGTCTGACAGGCCACAAAAGCAAGCTCAAGGGACAGAGTTTATTGAAGCACTTGCCACATTGCGCATTTTCATTGGAACTAAACTCTGTACTAAGATAGCCAAGCCTTCAACTTCTTAGGTACTCCAGTTCCATCCAGTGTAGCTGGATTTGGTCCATTTTCCTTTTGCCTGATACAGACCAAAAGACAGGAGAACAAAGACATTTCTGAGTGCCAACAGGTTATGAAATGCATTTTGAATAATGAAGCTATTTCTACAATGCAAAATGAAATTTATCAGCTAGTTATTATGCCAAGTAGCTATAAATAGATCTTTTCATTATACAACATAACAGCTGTATATTTCATATGATTTATTTTGCTGCTTCTGATGGCAAACACAGCTACATCATACTGCCAGATTGATTTCTATAAGGGGATTTCTAGCTGATACAAAATGCCATTATTTCATTGACTTAAATCCAGTTATGTCTCTGTTTAAGTTGGAGGTTTAGCCAAAGTGTTAGGTGCTGCCAAGGAGGTGAACAGTAGTGCAGGAAAAGAAAAAGAGGGAGGGAGTGATACTTTTTTTTCAAAACACTCATCTGATTACTGAGAGAAAAAGTTATGAAATGATACAAGCACACTCCCCTTTTATTGAGTAGCTCGTTTATATACACTGACCATAGAGCCCTGTAAAGGTAACATAAAAATGCATACCTTAATTCTACTGAGGGAGAACCTCTCAACACTTTTTTGTTTTGCTTTATGTTAAGGAATGACAATCGATTTAGTTGTCTAGTGAATCAGCAAATCGATCTGCAGGCTTCTTTTGTGTTATTTTGTGGTATTAATAGGTATGTATAACAAAACAGTTAAATTACTCTGCTTTCCATCCGATATTAATAGAGATAAAACAACTGACTAGAGATAAAATAATTAAATAGAGATACATTATTTGATCCTCTGATTTTGGATGCATATCAACTCCTGGTTTCTCCCAAAGTTTCCAGTAAATTGGAATCTGGAATTTTTATGATTTCTAGGTAGTATGGAAAGGCAACTGGATAGCAGTTGTTTATTTTTCCAGACATCTCTGGGTTTTAAATCAAATTCTCTAAGGAAAGGACCTGTAAGCAATCACTGATTATAGGAGAAATAATGAACTGCAGTGTGTTAAACAGCTTGAAATTATATCAGCCCTAGAATGAGTACACATAGATGAACAAAACTTAAAAAGATTGTCCCTTGAATGCTCTGTCAAGAGAGAAAGAAAAGCCCTCATACTTCTGCTATTTTAAGGAGCAGATGGAGCAGCCCGTGAACAATTTCTTTAAAACTCTTTCTGCTTCTAAGTGCTCCAAGTGCAGGTGTCTAACAAGTGAGTTTCTCACATGTACAGCTGTTCTACTGATTTCTAGGATGCCAAGGTCTCGCAGTCAAGTGAGGATACAGACCATCTTTTCAACCCAGGGAAGACCATGCCAACAGCCCCGTTCTCCTGTAGTTTTTAACAGCGTCCACTACTGAGAAAACAGCTTAACTTAGCTGCATGTGCTAACTGACTTTAAAAATTAATGATAGCTCTAGAGAATGGCAGCAGCTGAGCATCTTCTTTTTCTTCTTTCAGAGTTTAAGATTGTGCCTCACTACAGTCAAGTGCAGTGTGATTTTCAAACCTTTCTAGTATTACTTAAAATAATATTGTCAATTCCACAGATTCTTGTTTATATCTTTGGTTACCCAGATTGGAGTTTTGATGGTTGCATTTTTCCTCTGCTGATTTTATCCTTTTTGAAAACTCTTTCCCCTGCTCATATGTGTATATATATATATAAAAGCAATCTCTGTAGCTGATTCTCAAGGTACTGTATTACCATATTTTTTAACTGCATGGAGAGAAAAAGAGTTCAGCCACAGACAGCAAGCTACTAGCTAGCTTTCCAGAGCAAAGTCACCCAATCAAGATATTCATTAGCAAGCATTTAACAGAAGGTTCAAAGGCACTGTTAGACTTTGGGCTTATACAGGTACATAACTTCCCAGGAGACAGGAATAGTTGGAGACACTGTCTGCAGTGTGCAAAATGAAACGTAAGCATACAACCTTTACATGAAAAAGGTCTAATTTTAATTTGATTTTTAATGCTGATAAAGAAAAATCCAACCAAATGTTTCAGGCAGTTGCTACCTCCTTAACTGGAATACAGCTGTGGATAATGCAAAATTAAGAGTGGATTCCTTTAAACACAAAGTCTATGAAACTGTTCCCTATGAATTGTTCTTTAGCCCTCTGTGCTTTCTAAGGTGCAATGATCTGTAATGATGATGTCTTCAAATGGAGAAGAGAAATTTGAGGGACACACAGAGTGTCAAATTTGTAATGTTGTTTATTAGGACATGTTGAAAGATTTCTGGAGAATGTTTGCAACTCTCCTACAATAAGGTAGCTTCAGCCTGAGTACTGTACTATGAAAATTGTGGTGTTAGATAGTGAGAAATTCTATGTGAATGCCAGATAGTGTTAACTGAAAGAAAAATTATTTTGCTTTCCATCATGCTGAATAACTTTTTGCACATTTTAAATTTATTCTTATTCACGTAGTGAAGTCCTGTATTTAGATATGATAGCTGTGATATTTCACTATGCTGTATTTTAGTTGAAATAAACAGTCTAATACTTTGAATATTTGCTAAATATCAGAAAGGTCCCTGTTATATATGTCCCCTTGATACATGAGGATAAAGTACTTAATAACATCTTTTTAGTCTAAAAATATCAACTTCTTACACTATTTTAAAATTCTGAGTCTGCTCTCTGGTATAAATTTATGGAATGGCAGCCATTTGATTGCAGTGTCTTCAGTTTTCTTAAAAATAGTTTGACTCAGGGAGACAGCTGCAATAGAATGTTTCCATAGAGTATAGGAAAGAGGAAAAAAAAAGCCTTTTCAATGTATTTCCAGCAAGACAAGTGCTGTTAATGCAAATTTTGTCCAGCATCCTTATGGAATTGAAACAGTGAGACCTTGACCCTCTACTGAGATGTGATAGCTGAGATCTCTGTATCCATGAAGAATCCTTTTTAAGCCAGTAGCATATACCTGAGTGCTTTTCTGTTCCAGTATATTGTCTGGTCAACTTGTTTTAAAAGATCACAGGAATTCAACTGAATAAAATTAGTCTCAATATACTTAACAAAGATAGGGCAGGTTAAAGAAAAGGTTGGTATCACAAAAATGTCCCTGTTAACAAGTTAAGGTCGGTGTGAAACAGTTTTTAATCTTTGTTCAATCAATGATGAAGTGAAAACACTGCTAGGCTTTATTTCAGGTTCACCACTTGTATGATGATTTCTTTACTTGCAGACAGATGATTTTTATTAATATTCTTTCTTGATCATGATAAGTAGGCAATTGCACCTGCAAATAGATGAAATCTCCCAGCTTGTATCTAAGAGCAGAATTGTACCCCTACTCCTTGAAGTAAGTCCTACTGAGCACTTTGCCATCTGCCTAAACAAATGGTTTGTTTTGGCTTGATTGTGTCCAGGCACATAGATGTTTTTGCTGCACCTGCTTCTTATGTCCAAACAACAAGAAGCTTCAAATAGCATAAGTAATGTGTATTTAGCAGTAAGCTACAATACCTGAGCTTAGTGTAACATTGAATTACCTTTGTTTAAAACCATGGCTTGTATAGAAGAGTGTAATTATTTGCAAAGGAGAGATGGAAAATCAGCTGCCTCCTCATTTACAAGGGTGCATTTAGGAAATAGCTGTCTTTATGTTTGTTGTGAACATTAAAAGCTTAAAAAGGAAGTATAGATTTTCAGATCAGGCCATTGAGAAGCCAGGCTGTAGGGGAGAGAACTGTAGTTATGGTCTGGGACCCATTTTGCTGTGCACACACACACACACAAAAGTACTTTCTTTCTACACATTTAGAAGTCTTAAATATAATTAAAATATTATAAAATTGATGTAAAGGAAGATCAAACAGGGTGGAAAAGGAATCACTGGGCTGGTTTTGATCAGTCTGATAGTTCATTGTGTTAGCACATCATTGATTTCAATAGTGTTGCAATTCTGAGAAGGCTTCCAAAGCAAAGACAGATGTGAGGAGAATAATGAAGCAGCTATGTCACTGGTGATGTTAACAGATGCCCCAAGTATCAGGGACAGCAAGGAATTAATTGAATTATTTTACTGTTTGCTTACTTGCCTGTTCATTTAGTAAACTTGAAATGAGTTCAGCATTGTCTGATCACCATGTCAATAAGAACTATTTGATAGACACAGATGTGCACATTCTGAAAATGCACACTAGTCTATTCTGATTTCTTGCAATAAGAAGAGAGCCATCAGAAGCATGCAAAGAGATGGCTGTTGTCATAAGAACTGGGAAAATTACCTATTCAGAAGCTTTCTGGGTATGTTTAGGCAGAGCCAGCTTGTGCTGATCAAGACCAATAAAAAGGAGTTTACAGTACTATGAATAACAGGTAATGAGATCCAGGTACATGGGTGTAGACAGCATGTAGAAAATCTTCCAGGTGGGGTGGAACTTTCTACCTTGACTGAGATTTAGATGTAATGTGGGTGTGAGGATTTAGAAGGAAGTCTAACTCAAAATTTGTGATCAGATGATGTAGATCAATACTGATGAGAGAGACCTGGTAGTTGGTAAAGGCAACAGAAGGGAGACATCAAAAGAAAACATGTTTTTGTTTTAGTCACACTGATGAGTGTATGGCCATGAGACAGACACAGGCTTTGAGTAAAAAGGAGGCAGCTGAGTCATCCAGTTTAACTCTCATTTATGAACCTTACTGGTTGAATATATGGTTGAGCAATATAATAGTCTCTAGTGTTGGAACTTCTACCACTTATCTGCTTGATCTTTTTTATTGATTCACTACCTTTATTGCTAGAATGTTCTTCCTAATGTCCAACTTGAATTGGTTTTGCTGCAGGTGGAGTGTCCCTTTCAATCCATTTTTTAAAGATTTTTGCTGTATTAGCCACCTTCCATTGTCCTCAAGCAAAAGGGATTCAAGTGAGAATATAGTAATGTCAGTTAATAGTTCAGCCACTGAGGAAGGATTTTGAGCTAGGTATATATCAGCTTGATTCTTCAGTTTGCTGAAGCTGAGTTTCAGTCTGTGTTCACAGTTCTTTCTCCTTTTCCTTTTGAGAGCTGAGAACACAGTGGAACATACAATCAAAGACACAGTGTAGCTTAGATAAAAATTTTGGAGCTCAAACACCTGTTCAAAGCAACACCAATTTGGATCAGGTTGTTAATGGCCCTGTTCTGTTTTTAATATCTCCAAGAATGGAGATTATACAGCTTCTTTCAGTGTTCCTTCACTGGGATATATTTTTCCTTTATATCCTCCTGTGAAGTTACTGAATACCAAGATAATTTCTAGCTCGGTGTCCTCCAGCAGCTGCTTCCTAGTATTTGAAACAAATACTGAGTGTTTGTGCATAGTTCTTTTTGATCAATGCATTTCAAGAACTTACTGGACAAAATATGTTTCTTCTCCAAGATGTGTCTGACCAGCTAGCATTCCCACCACTCAGTTTGTTTTGAATTATTATGCAGGAAAAAGACCTAAAGAAATCTTTATTTATCTGATTTTGCTGGTTTGGCTTAATGAGTGAGCTTTTCGTAAGAGATTCCCTGTTCATCTTCCTGTACATTCTTAGACTTTGAGTGGCTCCATCCATACTCCAAGCTTCAGAGGAAATTTTTAATGTGTAAACTATCATCACCTTCTATATTTTCTCTCTTCTGACTTCCTGAAACAAACTAAAATGCAGGGCAACTACCTGAGTTACACCATCCAATCTCTGCTTTGCCATTTATTTCACAGGCCTGATCACATGCTAAGGTTTCTACCAGCTCTTGCTTTTTTCCCTTACTATGCAGACATCTGAGATGATCAGTGATTTGTGCCATTTTTTCCCTTTGTCCTTCTCATTTCACCTTCAGTCATTTGTTCTGATAGTATTTCTTTTGCCCATCATGCTGGGTAAGTGTTAATTAAACTGGACTACAATGCAATTTTAAAAATATCAAATTATGAAGAGGAGCAAAAACTCTGTCACAATGTTGTGTAGAAAACAAACTGTTTCCATGGAGTGGGTTTAATTCTGGTATGACCTGCAAGCACTACAGTTTATAAGAAGGAGTTGCTATGTACTGTAAGTACTGAGACTGTAATATAAGGAAAGATTACAAAAGAAGTCAAGTGTAAATGCATTGGAAGTCATGGTGAAAATAGGTATCTTGTGTTCCAAGAGGCTGATTATGAAGAATTCAACACTATAAAACATTTACTATTATGAACTACACCCATAAGTAAAATGAATGGCTATAATTGTGTGAGTTTGCAGTTTATAGGGTGGATAAATTGAATTTATACATTACTTTTTTTACTCCAAATTTAACATATGAATTCCAGTAGCTTTTTTACTACATAATTAAGGGGAAAACATGCCAAAGGAAGGGAAATACAATAAATCTTAAGTTTAGAATTATGTCTATCAGCAGGGAAATTAAAACAAAAGAATGCTTTCTTTACAAAGTATTTTTGTCTAAGAATGTTGAATGTGAAGGTCAGCTCACTCTGTGATCTCAACTATTGTTTAGTAGTGTAATGTGTGTATTATTGTCTCTGACATTGAGGGTTCCTGTGCTCAGAAAACATAATTATAGAAAATCAGAATTTTTGTATTGAAGATTAATGACCTTAGTGTATTCAGTTTCATGCTACCCAAAAGACAATTAAATTGAGTTTGTTATAAGGCTATTTTTAAGAGGTGCTGAACATTCTCCATTGTACTCACTCCAGTGAGTACAGGCCATCAGAATCCCAAAGAACTTAAAGAAATTTAACCCACATTACACTAAGTGTTCTCTGGATTTGTTACTGATTAGATCTTCCAAATCCAAGTTTTCAGAGTTAGGTGGGGTTTGGCTGGAAACAAATTCTTGTGAATGCAGTTCACAGGGTGCTGAGCTGTCTCTGCCCTTACTGAAGTTCTGTAGGAGGAGAAAGATTTAGCAATTAGGATTATAGTGTACTAAAGGCTCTGCTCTTGTCTAAGAAAATCCTGTCAAAATATTTAATGAGTATTTTTAGACCATTACAGTAACAGATTTGTGCTTTCTGACTCACCTTCTGCAAAGAAAGTGCTCTCCAGTCAAGTATTTGGAATAACATTCACTTTCTCTTCATTTAAAAAATAATAACAGTAGTGCAGATAAATAACATCCTTAGTTAATTTTATTGAGGATGTTCCATCTTCATCCAGGAACCTTGCTGTAGGGTAATGTTACAAATTGGCCAGCTCATGATGACTGTCTAGTCTGTTTAACTCTGTCCTGGTCAGTCCCCTTGACCTTCACATTCTGAGTAAAGGTCCATTTCTTCTAATGGTACTGACTTTCAATAATCTGTATTCCTTCACATTCCAGGCTAACATATATCTTTTATATATATATATATATATGTATAATTTGGCTTCACAGGGGGAATGCACTTGCGTCCTGTAATGGTTTAAGAAAGAAAAGCATTTCTCCTTTGATTGTAGAAGTGATTTTTCTATTTCTAGCTGCTTCTTTGCATTTCTGGAAATATTTTGCTAACTGTTCTGGAGTGGTCACCAATATCTCCTTTAGTTACCCATCTCCATTTATCACAGGATTATGACAGAAGTAAAAAGGCTGTTGTGGTCTGCTACGTAGCTGCTCAGAACTCATCGCTTTTTAAGAGCATAATTCCTATACAACCAATCTTCCAGGCTCTCTGCTGTTGTTTTTTTCCACAAGCTTAGTGATGAACAGAATTCTGCATCAGCAGATGAATATTTTCTGGAGAAATCAGGGTATTGTTAGAATCAAATCCTACTGTAATCCTATGATATTTCCTATAAAGAAGTTGTCCGGATCTTTCAATACCTATACCACATGCCTAATGTTCTTTTTTGATGTATCTTACATACATCATGTCTGTTGTTGCTCAGTTATACTCTAACTGCCAGTAAATTTTTAACAGATATGAGAAAACATTTATATTTGTTCTGTACTTGGTATGCCACTATCTTGTGTGCAGCAAATCTCTAGATATTCATTATATAAGTGTATATGTATATGTATATATTCTCCATGTACTCACACATACGAATTTCAGCAAGCAGCTACTTTTTTTCTGTCATGCCAGTATGTTCTTAGGTAATAACTAAGGGTAACATGAAGTTAGCACCACTGCTTCGATTTTTGGAGGCATATATATTTCAGCCTCTCTTCCCTTCTCCCTCTCCCTCTTTCTGCTTTCCAGTTTCAACTGATATTGTATATGGCTTTGAAAGACTGTTAAGCAGAGATTTGGAAGGATTCAATCCTTCATGTTGCTATCTTTCTATCATGAACATTTTAATTTATTATCACTCCTTTATATTTCCTGTGAGGAAGTGAATGAATTGCTCTGTTCGTAGCGAAAATTTGTGTGGTTATTTCAATTTTACTAGAAAGTTATCCGTGATATAAAATGCTACAGTCCTCTTGTGGATTATTATAAGAGGACAATAAGGCTATGTAACTGTGTTGACAAGGAAGTGATATTGGCACTGAAATTGTCCCCACCTCTCACAGTGATCCTTAACTGCTACATGCTTAAGGGTTTATAAGCAAATTTTCTTTGTAAGGTCAGTTGTTACATTTAATCATCAGTTTAATGCTTGTCCTTCTGAGGGCTATTTTAAAAATTGCTTTGACTGTTTACAAGCAGAATCCTGTGCTCTGGTCTCTAGTAGAACGATAGGACTTTAATTATTTCATGGAATAGCAGTTTTCACTCTCACAGAAATGCCCTCTTGGTAGTCTACAGTTTAAAAAAAATGCTGCAGATGTAAGGCTTAATTTTTCAGGGAGTGTGGCAAGTCATCATTAGATTGTAACTTTATCATGACTACTGCCAGTAATAACATAGCTGCTTAACTCACTAGTTACCAACCTGCAAAAGCAGAATTTAGTCCTTAAATTCACCATCTTTTGACTAGTGACAGCAGTTAAATTGGTCCATTAATTACAACAGCAAAAAGCCCCTAATTTTGGTTCATTCTTTTTTTTGGGCAGTAGGGTGGGCGATACCACTTCTCACTTATCAGCCTTCTTTCTTGCATGGTAAAGAAGACACAAAAGTAATTTTCCAGACTCACGTGACTTTATCATATTACCACTTTGAGATTTGAAACTCAAATCTTGCAAATGGGAAACAAGTAAGGAAAATGTCATGTTTTCCTGCGACGAGTGCTTGAAAACAGACTTCATTAATGAGAATTAAAACTAAAACTGTTTGCCCAATAAACAAACTATTTTTCTCAGCAATAATATATTTTTAAAGTCAATGCAAATTTTAAGTCAATGCAGGCAAATTCAGTAAAATGAATTCTGAACATCTGTCTTTGACAGGTGAGATAAGCAAAATGATCATGGATGGATCACACATGCCCTTAGTTATATAGTTGTCTGTATATGGACTTTAGCTATGGCTCAAGTATTAAATTACAGAATTTAAGAAATTATCATGGACAATATCTTAATTTCAGAATTCTTATTTAGTATATATTTATAGCTGTTGTAATTCAGTTACGGAATAAATTAAACCCATAATTTGTCTGAAGACCTTTAAGTTAATCTTTTCAAATCTCCCAATTTATGGAAAGAAACTACTTATGCCAGACTATGGGATGAAATGTAAAATGCTTTTTATCTTCTCTATGTTAAAAATTATAGTTGTAAGCTATGAAGAGTTTTCTCTCATGTGTGTACATATCAGACAGGACAGCAACAGGAGATAGCCTTATTTTCAACCTTTCATTTGGCTAGTCTAGTTTTTTATATGTGAGTTATATTAGCTGTGCTATGTAGTTATTTGCAATTTATATTGATTTAATATTAACAGAGAGGTGCTTTTGTACTTGAAGGAATATTTAATGCAAAAGAAACTGTCATAATGAAAATTAAATGCTATAAGGAAGCATTTATCCTCCTGGAAATAATTTCACTATATTCAAATCAATCCGTACACTTGGGAGTTTTCCCCATAAAAATAATGGGGAATGTATAAATTATTACTGCCACTTGCTTTTAACTGTGAAAAGTACTAGATTTGGATTTAGATTTGGATTTTTCCAATATTTTTCTTAAGTCGTGGCAATTAAAAAGAACTGTGAGACTTCCAAGTATGAGTGAAATCTAGTTACAGTATAAATACTTTACAATTATATTAGTAATAAAGATTTCATAACAATTTTGTAAATAATGCATAAAAATATTTAGATACTTAAGAGCTCAGTCACTAAAATGGTACAGATTTCACTTATCAGATTAGAGCAACTAGCTTCCCCCTCTTACAGTTAAGCTCTCTTTTTCAGTCTACTGTGAGAGAGATTCCTCTTGGATGGCAATCTTGAAACTAATTTGTTTTGAAATTTGCTTGAGTGCCCTTAAACTATACAGACGATAATTTTCTTTTTATCCCACTCACTGGGCTGTATTGTATTTTAAAAATGTAATTCCACTTTGCCTTCCAGCTTGGACATCTCTTTGTGTGAAACATTATCCTAAATACTTACTCTACCTATTCTGTATAGTTAATGTTAATATAGGAAGTAATGTTAACACAGGAAATTAATGTGTCTAGCTATTGAATTTCAAATTTACCAGTTAACTTCCTAATCTAAACAAGGCTGTAGATGAACAAAACACCCACCTTCAGGTGCATTTTTAAATAGAATTTACAAGTCAAAACAGTCTTGCATTTCCTTCCTGAAACTCCATGGGCTTTCACAGAAATTAAGGCAAAGATGGCTACTCTCATTTAACCTATCTCTATTCACGCAAATGTCCTAAGTGACAAAAATTCTGACCATTTTCACATACCTTACACACCATATATCCCAACACCATGTTTATAGTGCATGTAAATATGTGTATACATATATATACTCTTTTATATGTACCAATGGTATTATCTATATCAAGATGATACAAGTTAAAGTTTTAATGTTTCCTCCTGTATCTCAAGATGTTAAAAGAGCTTCTGCCTTCTCATAAGAATCAAATATAGTTTAATGTACATGCATACGTATATTTTACTGAATTTTAATCATGTTTTAATTTGAAAAATTGGCTCCATCTCTCTTTCTTTCTTCCGTAAAGGTAGCTACATGGATAAATTGGTGTAAATTATTATCAAAGTCAGGCTGTTTGAAACTCTTGTAGGATCATGCATCTTCAGTCTAATTTCAATTCTCATGTGATCTATGTTACAATTTTTAGTAATAGAAAAAAAATTCTCCTCCCAGGAATGCATTCAGTTGGCAATAATCAAATAGCAAGTCTCTCAGAAATACATGGTTCTCTTGTAATTAATTTGGAATTATTGAAGAATTTTGTATTTTAAAAGAAGCTGTTGGTTTTAAGGTCTTTTTTACTGACATACTGATTTACTGGATTGTAAAGAGGACAATCTAGGCTATGTAGATACAATACACAAACTCTGTTTCTCCATCTTGTAACGATATGATGATTAGTTCTGTTATAAGCACAACCAACTGTGTAGTATGAAATAGTATAAAACAACTGCGGTCCATTCATCAGTGTTACTGTTTGGATTTCATCATTCATTCACTCTCTTGGGGAGAAAGTACGAAAAGCAAGAATCAAGCCTTTATTTGTTTTAGAGAGGAGGGCTGATGAGTAACAGGTAGGGGGAGAGTGTTTTCTAGATTTCTTTCCTGCCTGGAATGATGAGGACTGGTAAACAGAATTGAAGAGAAAATGATAGAAGGAAGTATCAAAGTTATAACAGCCCTCAGTGGAAAAACAAAATGTAGGAATGGGAAGAGATTATGTTGTCAGTGTTCTGTTTGGTTTTGAAATAAATAGGATAAGAAGGTAGCAGGGAAGTAGGGGAGATTATGTGTGGTACATGCCCCCAGGACTCCTTAAAATTTAATTAAATGAAGCGTTTAAAAAAATCTTATCCAAGTGATCTATATTTGAATATCATCTGTTGGTGGGGTATGAATTCATGGCCTTCAGGGAATACAATAAATGTAGATGATGACCGTGAAAACTGATGTTGCTCTGGATCTCAGTCTGGCTGGCAAATATGTAAAATCTCATGAAGACAGACAGCTCCCCACTGGCTCTGCATCTGAGGAAGGTTCCTGTGCAAAGTTTAATTAAGGGTATTTATTTCTTTATTATGATGATTGCATTTTAATTGCTTATGAAGCATCCCAGGGGTGGAGGTGTAGGTACCTTGTAAATGTTATACAACAGTGAGTACAGGAGGAATGTTGCAGTTCTAGAAAATAAGCCAGCAGTTATATACTTCTTATGCAATTTGAGAATAAAGGCAGAAATGCTTCTTTCAGCTCTCTCATAGAATTACAAGTAAATAATATTACCTTACTAGTTTTCTCCATTTAATGTAAGTGACTGGCAGTGTAACTCATTTATGTCCACACCTTCACTTAATTAACACACTAGCCAGCTGCAGAAAGCTATCTGGTTTTCATCTCCACTTGCAAAACTTAGTGAGACCTTTTGTTTAGGGTCAGGGTAGGCATCAATGCTTCCAGCTAAAGTGAATCTGAGTGAATAAATCTCTAACTGGGGAGTAGGATGAGAAAAAGAGAAAAATAAGGAAAAAATCCTACTTCATGACAACTAGTCCCAACTAGTCCCTCAGCTACTTCTATAGGAGCTCCTTGAGTCCATGTTTGGTAGGTGGACAAGCTATAGGTAGCTGGAGGTGAAATCCACATTGTACAAAGATAAGCTCTGCTTGGATGGTTTCATATGAGCCTTAGCCTTTCTCTGGCTCACCTGACCAATAGTTTTGCAGCCAGCAGCTCAAGTTCTCCATTTATCTTACTGCATACCTCTCTTCACATGCAGATTCTTGCAGGTACAAATTCTTGCTTGTGGCACCAATTTATGTTATGATGAATAACAAAGTATTTGCAGCCAGCCAAAGTGGTGCTTTAGGAGTTGAGTGATTTGGTTTTTGTTTTCAGTTTGTGGGGGATTTTGTTGATGGTTTTCGTTTGGTTTAGTTTTATTGAAAATTAGCTATTTTGCTATGTAATTCTTGATTCATTAAAGGGTCTTATAGAGGGAAACATTTTTTTTCTTTCCTTCCCGGTTTTATTTTCATCACTTAATTTACACGTTTAGAAAGTGATATTTTTCAAGATGTTTTTTATCTGACCACGCTGGACTACTTGGCTTGCTTCCAACACTGAAAATTGTTTCCTGCAGGGAAAAAAAATAATAAAAGGCATTTCAACAGCTTAAATTATTTGACATGGTACAGCAATTTGAAATTTATTTGAGCTTTTCAGGTTTTCAGGTTTTAGTATGCCCTTTAATTAGGGAGAGATTCGTCATTTTTTCACACAAAAACTTAAGGATAAGGGAATATCTCTTCAGTTTTATAAACAAGAAGTTTTATACCATCAATTAGGTAACACATTATCTCAGCAATTTTGTAAGATTGTATGTCTGATTTTCTCCATCTGATTATTTTAAACATTGCCGCATGCAACAAGGCACCAGAGCACTGCAAATTCTCCAAATCTCAGTTTGGGTAATGTGACAGCAGAATCTCAGGACTGCTGGTGCCTTGCTCTACTGGTTCAGCCACGTAGAATATTAATGTAAATTCTGGTTATGGTCAGGAATTAGGTACTTTGCATCATCGTATGGAGGTATCTGTGTACTTTCTGTATGTATCAGTAATGATGTGGGTTGATATTAATCCCCTTAGAAACCAGCTGTTTTGTAACTACTACTCTTTCAGAGATAACCCTCATTATCACAAATAATACTGGATTCTGCATGTGAAAATTCCCAGTTGGGTCCTTGCTGCTAAAAATAGTATCACTCGTTATATGGCCACAGTTTGCTGTATGTATGTGGGTGGTTTCCATGCACAGAAATGGTAACTACAACTTCCAAAACACCCTTTAGATCTGCTCCCTCTTTGCTTTATCTGCCTCTGCTTTATGCTGCTGCCAGTGCATCTGAAAGGTTGTTCTACTCTCTGATTCTTCTCAGGTTCTAAAGATAATACAATTAAGTTTTGTCTTTGTAGACCTGTAGTTTCTTTCTGCCTCTTCCTCCGCTCTCTCTCCAGCTTCCATTTCCCTCCTACTTGTTCTGATTAAATCCCAAGCCAATGCTGTCTGACACACTGCCTGCAGCACTGAGCTACAGCACATGGAGACATTTATGAGCTATTTTAAACCCAGCTAATTTTCATACCAGCAGCACAGGTTGTATTTTTGTCTGGAAGCCCAAAAAAGTACCCAGGTCCCCACCAAAAACTACAGATGCAGTCACTTTGTACTGCTACTGGTGTCTGAGGCTCCTTCCCATGTGCACAGTACAGTGCATTTTACAGGCACCCTGAGTGGAATGCAGCAAAAGTTTAGACCATTCACTGCCTCCAGTTTTCAAAGCTGCTTAGTTATTGCTTACAGTAAAAAAGGCACCCAACTTACTAAGGAACTAGTGGCTCTAATCAGTTATTTATGTGCAAGACCTGTTTACTCAGCAGGAAGCTGGTCTTAAACTCTGCAGGAAGCCTGGCATTCATGATGCCCTGACTATGTTCTTCTAGGTAGTTTGAATATTTTTAAGTGCATTGGAAGCATCAAAAGGATACAGGCAGAGAAAGTTGGAAGCATCAAAAGGATACAGGCAGAGAAAGTTTTGAAGAGATTTGAGGTTTTTATTGCTTGATAAATTATGGAAATGGTTAATTCATTAATCGTGGTGATTTTGTATTTATCAGACTTTTTTTTTTCATAAACTCTCATTTCAGATAGAACTTGATATTAAAGGAGCTTCATTAGATTTATTGATCTGTGTACCTATATCTTTAAAACTTTCAGCATGGCTTTGGGAGGGCGAGTTTGCTGCTATTGACTCTCCCTTAAGTGGAAAAGACAGGGAGAAGGCATCATGTTTAGCAATGGTCAAAGCTACAGCAGACTGCATGAGCTTTCATGAGATTGGGTGATGTGAATGGCAAAGTCAGCTAGACAGCCACTTTCAGTGTGCCATAAACTGCCTCAAAGCAGGCAAGGATAGAGGGGAGGCCTAATGAAATGGATGCTGGTGCTTTAAGCAGTAGTAGTGTGACCACAATATCCAGAGCAGTGACTTACTTGTGACTCTAGATTAAGAGTACGAGATGCACAGGGAAAGGAGCCCCAGTGTTTTGGGAAAGTCAGGACATTCCCCCTCAGTCGTGTTTATCTCTTAGCAGCAGCACACTAGACATACAAGAGTGTGCTGTTCCCTTGCTTATTACTAAGCCTGCACCCAGGAGTTGCTTAGTTATGTCAATATGCACACTTCTTTTTCTTCCTTTTCTTGCTGTTTGTACCAAATTGGAATAGTTCAGGAGTTTAGAACAAGTAGAGGATAGGGCAGAGTATCAAGTAAGGTGATTATTCAATAGCTGAACGTTTTGTTGCTTTCTTTTCTTGTTTTGTTTTTTTTTTTTTTTTTCCTGATGACACCATATGAAATGGTTTGTGGAAGACAAGGTGTGTGTGAGCCTAAGGTCTGCAAGCAGACTTGGACAGTGTTGAGTTCCCTTACCTGGTACAGTTTGATTGCTAGGTTGCATTTGTGCCTGCTCCTGCTTTGACAGAAACATTCTATGTTTTGTCTTAACCACTGTACCACTCAGGTTTTTCTGCTGCAGGGTCAGGATTTTATACAACTGTGGTTTTGTTAATTGCTGTAATGATTTCATTATGTTGGTAGTTCTATTTCATATCGGAATCCACATAAGACATCTTGTAATGTATTAGAAATACCACGGTAAATTACATTAACTCCAAGTGCATTTAGTAAATTATAAAAAAGACTGTCTTTAATTAGAAAGACCTTGAAGGGTCAGAGGCATAAGACATACAGTGGAAATTTTTTGAAAAAGCATGTTTAACCCAGTTTAACAGCAGGTCAGCTCACTAAGAATAGAAAAGTCATATTCTGTTTGTAGAATGAGAATAGAATATATCTGATTCTTTGTTATTATTCTAAGTATTTAAAATCCATCTGAAGCCATCTACTGAGTGCTTTAGGCACTCTATGTGATGAATTAAGAATTGCAATATAAGCTTTGGCAAAACACTTCTTGCAAGTGTATCTCCATTTTCTCCCAACTTTGGAGTTATCATGATCCTGTTAAAATAGTGTCATTATAATTGATATATGCAATAAATACTCATAGAGGTAAGTTCCAGACCTGTGTGTATTTGGAGGGAAGTAACAATATGAACAATTTCAATAGAAAAAAAAAAAAAAAAATTCAGAAAAGCTGGGTATGATTTGTTTAATCTGTCTTGCTGACTCTTCTTTTTTTTAAAGATCTTCTGAGACCCAATAGAATATTAGGTTTAAGCTTTTTCTGTAAGTTACAGTGCATTTACCTATCCAGTTGTGAATCTGATGGCTCTTCTGCAGAGATGTGTAGCTGGAAACCTGTTTAAAGTGTACCTTTAAGCTAAGAACAGTTTGATCTCGTTTTTTAATTATAATACTTAAAACATTAACGTTTTAAATCTTCAGAAATGCAGGTACTTAGTCTTCAGCTTTCACACTTCAAACTTAGTATGACTGATAACACAAGATTTTGCAAGTATCCAAAAGTTTTCAGATTTTGGCTGTGACAGTTTTATGTCTTAGACACACATTTTACTTCCTTCTGGTAAGTGCTATATTTAAATCCTCTAAAACTCATTTTCTCTCATCTGATTCCATAGCATATGAACATTACTATCTATAATAGTTTCAAATATAAACAGAATCAATTTTAGTGAATGCATCAAGGTTATTTTGGGCTATTCTTCCTTTTGACTGTTTTTAATTTGTGCATTGCAGCCATTGTTCTTTTAAGTAATGTCTTTACAAATGAATCCATTCTTTCAAGTTTCTGCACTGATAAAATTAATTATGTTAAATGTAAGGCAGCAGGAAAGCTTGCTCTTAACATCAGCAACACATTAATCTCCAGCTATAAGTTTTCCCCTCTGTGTATCTTTTGAGCTGAAAATTCAGCTATAAATTATATGGATATTAAAGAAGAATGGGGGAAGGAATAATTTCTACTCAAAAGTTTTATTCCAGGATGCTTGAAGATATAGTTGCTTATCTGGGCTTGTTTGTGATAGACAAAACACACATGCAAAAATGGAAGTTTTGTGGGTTCCTTTCTAAATGTTTAATAATTATGTAGAATACATACTCAAGTAATAATAAAATAATTTCAGTTGCTGTGATGAACAATGACCATAGAATATAAATTTCTCATTAATTCTCAAGCATTCTGTAGAAAACCAAGTATGAATATGTTTCCATAACACTGTTCATCCCTTTTCACATATTCTGAGGCTATGTTTAGCCAAGTAATTCCTTGGCTGGAAAACAGAGATAATTTTGGGTTTTCCCACTGTTCATTCCAGAAAAGTCAGACACTTAGCTTGTGCATCATATTACCCTCTTTATTTTCGTAAGTCTGAAAGTATAATTTTATTTGCTGATGAATTTGCCTGTAATTCTTTTTAATGGCTCAGAGGAATTTTTCAGTGACCTTTTCTGAAGACCATTGTCAGTGAAACAATTTTCTTTTTAGGTAAGGTCACTTTTGACGTAAGTAGTTAGACTTAAGACTGCCAGGTGAATATCTAGTTGAGATTGCTTGAAAGGTATGATAATGATACTTGTTTGAGCTCTTGTCCTTTCCTGCAGTCCTTGTTTCTGCTTTACATGCTCCTTTGGTTAAACTGGCTTTCTTTGAGGCAGGTGTTTTTTGTTGGTTGGCTTGTTTGGTGGTTTCTTTGTTTTTAGTTTTTTTTTCCTTGTGCAATTAGCTTGAGGGTATTTTCAGCTGCTGTGTGCAGACCCAGCTGTTTGTGACTGTCATTTTCATTTTCTCATATTGAATTGATCTGGAGGTGTTTTGCTTGTTGTGATTTCTGTTGTATCCAAAAATGTTATTTCTGAAAGGAAATTTATGGTTGCTTTGTATTTGGAATTGCTGTACTATACTGCTTAAATTCTTAATTTCTACATTTCCCATTTTCTTTCAAATATGGAGATTGCTGCTAAAATACTGAAAAGTAAAATAGTTGTTGTAGCTGATATATATTGTCATTGTTAGATATGATCAAATAGAGTTGTAGAAATACACTGAAAGTAATTGCTTTGTATTGGCCTTGACACAATTGCTAACAAAACTTCAGCTACTCAAATGCTGAAAACAGTAGTTTTAATTGTAAGAGAATAGTTAAATATTTTCATGCTTTTCATATTCAATGGATTTGAAACAGCTGGTTGGGGGTGTCTGTATATTCTTTCAACAAGCCAAGATGCAGCTGTAGATACATGTCTTTATGATAGTTTAGAAATGTAGTCATGTATAATGCACTGTTACCAGATTTTTTAAAATTTCTATAAGAAGCACAGAAGATTTAGCCCTATATTCTCCATAATTTTTATTAGTGTCAGTGTTTTAAAAATAATAAATACATGACTATATTCAAAACATGACTTTGTCTTTTTTTTTGTGTATACTTGTCATGGTTTAACACTGGGCCAGCAATTAACTGAATGACAGATGTTCTCTATTAATCTGTCTCCCTGATAAAGAAAGGAGAGAGAATAAGGGAGAGACCTACAGGGTGGAAACTAAATTACACAGCTTTAGTGAAACAGGAACAATAAAAAAGGAAAAATTATTAATTATATACAAATACACAGAAAAATGGTACCATGTTCCTCCCTCCTTCCCCCCAACAACTCTCACATCACCCCCGAGGCTGCAGGGCAGCCCTGGCAAAGTCCAGGCTGGATTCCTGGGGTCAGCAGCAGTCAGGAGCTGGAGGCAGGAACACAGGGATTCAGGCTGGCATGGATCCGGACCACAGGCAGAGGAACGGATGGAATCCTCCCAGGATGCTGAAGAAAGGAGGAAGAGGAGAAGAGGGTGCAAGGGAAGGGGGCTGACCCTGTTGCTCCCCCAGATTTATACTGTGTGATGCATATGGGATGGAATAATCTGTTTGGTCAGTTTTGGTCACCTGTCTTGTCCACCCCTCCCTTATAGAGGAGTGTTGCAGGTGTGACCCCTCTACTTCACTTCTCTTTCTGGACCATAAGATGCTTCTCAGAACTGAGCAGTGGCCTTGGTTCTGCACACCAGTCTCTAGCTGTAACTATAAACATTGAGCATTATCAGTCCTAGAAGCAGACACTGACTGAAAAATTTGGCAAGAAATTGACTGAGAATTTCAGCAGGTACTGCTACTAACAAGAGATTTATCTGAAAGCAGAATTACAGGACATAAAATTAATTATATCTTGGCCCAAACCAGAAGTCAGGATGATGCTTTTATACCAAGAAGAATACAATCTATATATATGAAATAACGGCAGCTTTGTCTCCCGTGTACTACTGTAATAAGATGACACTTTGAAGATAATTCTGACAAAAGGTATCCTGTCGAGCAACATCACAATGTATGGAAAGGCTACAAGCTGTTAAGTGGGGGTGTTAATTGGTGTATAACAACGAATGGATTACAAATGCCCTCTATTCTTTGGAAGTACAATCATGGTATGTGTTTGGTTGTGGGTGTATTTATAAGATTAAATAAACAAGATTTGAAAAAGTTCAAAGTGGTTTGGTTTGAGCCACATCTAACAATGTTGTGTACCCAACCTGGATGAAATTAACAATGAAGAAAATAATTTCTTCAACTTGCCTTTATTTAAAAATCCTATGAGAATTATTTTTGAAGTAGCATTTGTACAGGGTTGTTTTGGGAGAAAGGGAAGCGTGCTATCTGCTAAAGAGGATTATTTTCTTATTCAATCTCTTAAGTTTTTAAAGTCTTGTTGATGTTGATCTTTTTCATTCCTTGTGGCTGTTCTGCCATGTAGGATTAGTCTTCTGTGAAAAGAACACATAGTGTGACTTCATACTTTCATACAGCTCTGTACTTTTCATACCTCTTCTAATTACAGAAGAATATCATTAGTAGAAGCCCTGTGACCTGCATAGCTTTACTTTATTGTTACACAGCATGTTAATGCTAGAAGCAAGACCTTGATGGAATTACTATAAAGCAGACCATATGCCTATACAAGCATTTCTTAAACTCTGACTGCATTTAAGAAAGATGAGGATTGCTTAATTCCATCAGTCACCAATCTGCTCCAAAATGTAGTATGTGCAAAATATATGTAACAGAGCAATAAAAAAACTTCAAAGGAAATATATGTGTGTAAAGAAATAATTATTGTTACAGTTTGGGTTGAAGCTGCTCTATACCACAGTTGTCCTTCCATTCTGTCTAAATGAAGGTGCAGTTAATTCCCTTTTGTTCAGTCACTGCAAAATAGAAGTTCAAAAAATGTATTCAGTGGAAGCTGAACACAGGCACAGGTAAGAATGGGTAGAAATGGTAAAGCATACATGGGAACTGGAACACAAATAAATTCCAGAAGGGAATTACAATCAAGACACTCATGTTTACCCACTCAGCCCAAATTAGCATGTAAACTGTTACTTCAAATATCAATCTTCAGAAGAAATGATGGGTAAAAGGAAACTACAGCTCTAGTTATGATGACAAGATGAGAATAACTAGCCACATGATCTTTTCTTTTCAGCTAATAATTTTTTAAAAGAGTATACTATTTGTGATCTGTTACAATTCAGCTGTTCCTATTAGAAGGGAAGTAAAGAGAATTTTTTTTTATAGACATCTTTAGGGTGATTCTGAAAATATTTTTTATAATAAATGACCTATTTTTTTTTTGCTAACCTACTCTTCTGAGGCCTTTATTATGCATCTGGCACTGTGATACCTTAGGACTACCTAAAGAAGAGACTAAAGAATTTCCACATTTAGGTAGAATTTTCTTCCTGTCTCAGAAGCATGCTACAGTGTATACGAAATACAGTGAGTTTTATTTCCTGTAATGTGTTGCCTTGCCTAGGAAAAAAAGACCAAAAGACCAGTTGCATGAGAAGTGTCTTGTGGGACAGGATGTGATGACCTGACATAATACAGAACTGCCATTGATGAAAACTTCCTATAGCCTAATTCACCAGGTTGGTTTTTTAAGTTTTACCAGGCTCTTTGCTTTGGAAATATCTTTTAGCATTAGTTAATATGGTGTTGGTACAAACAAAGTATGTTAAATATTGGTAAGTACACACTACTTGTTTTGACATTGCGGGACGTATTAATTGGGCTTTTTGAATGTTTGCTAACTTAATATACTGCTTTTCATCAATTTGTATTTGAATGTCCAAACCATGACCCTACATGAAGATCCAAAAGGGGTGGATTCTGCAGAACTAGGAGTCATGGAATCCTCTCTCCATGTTGGCTTGAGTGGGAGAACTGCACCTCTCTGTCCTTAACAATCACTACTGTCATCTTAGTGCCCCTGGGATTGCTGTGAAAAACAGTCATGGGCAAGCTTGAAGTACAAACCTTCATTTTAAGGACTGGGGGAGGGACTCAGTAGTTTTTGATGGCTATGGCATGAGGTATGGTCTAGAAGATCTGTTGATGTTCCTACTTGGGTTGTTTTCTATTTTTCTGTGCATAGTCTTTTCATATCTTTTTCCTCCTCTCACACTGGCTCTTTACATACAGTGAAAACCTCTTTGCCATTTCTTTTGAATATTCCTGTAAAGACTGGGAACCATTTTTGAGTCTTTTTTTATTCTATTATTACAGGTTTTTTCCCTTCTTGAAGTTCTTATCATTAAGAATGGTCCAAAGACAAGCTCTACCTGTCTCAAAGGCATAGTCATTTTTTCTCTATTCTATTTCTATTGCATCATTTTATGGATGAGATCACACACCTGCATGTAGTATTGAAATTGAGAATTCAGCAGGGATTTAGATATCAATATTATAGCTTTAATAGTATTCAATACTTCCTTCTTAATGCAACCCAATATCTTATGATTTTTAGGTACTGGCTGCATACTGAACAAATGTTCTCCTTGACGCCTCCTTCACTTGTTTTTTCACTGGGATCTTATAACTAATCCAGAAGTTATCAGTGCATATGAGTAGTTTAAATTGGTCTTTCCAATGTGCACCACCTTGCAATTTTCTACATTCAATTTAATCTGGTTGTCATATCATCCAACAGCTTTGTTATAATAGGTCCTTGTGGAGCTCTTCAGAAGCATTAACTCAGAGGTTCCTGAGCATTTTATCCTTCTGCCTTTTCTGCCAATGCAGTAATATGCAACACTTCAGGAGGAGTTAAGAGATCAATATGCTACCCTAATGGGAAAATCTTATGCAAGCTATAAAAAACCCAAAACATTAGGTTGCTATTATTAAAAACACATTTCTCTTATTGAAACACGACTTTTTTTTCCCATGGGTTTTAAAATTATACCTAATATAACTCTTTATTTTTGGATGAACTGTAGTTGGCAGTTCTAAAGGATAAGACACCATAGAAAAATTGCTCTCCTAAATGGCATTGTGTAAGTTGTTTACAGTTATACAGTTGTATAGTCACAATCAACACTAGAATATATTATGTGTTTCAATAATCAAATGTACTTTCAAGGAGAAAATATTAATGCATTTTAGAGGAGTCCTATTAATAGGCCATATTAGTAGACACAAATTGATACAAGATACTCCTAGAAGATGGCAGGGTTGAATAACAAGTAGAAGTTGTCTTAGTCTTGGTTAATTTACAGTATATGTGTACTCATGTTTGAAATATCTCTGGTACCATATAAGATCCCTTATTTTTCTTGGGTTTTGATGATTTTCTAGCTGTGGTTAGAAAAACTGACTTTTTCAATGTTGACTTCCTTGCATTTTTTGGACAATGGTTCTGCTCTCACGGTTGTATCATTTAATGAATGATACAAAAATAATCTATTTTGAACTTTTGAATGAAACAATTTGTCAAGGTGTTTGGGGTATTTTCCCAGACAAATATTTTTTTCTATTGTAGAGTGTATCTGTTCTCTTTATGTTGTTTTTGCTTGTACTGTGTTCCAGTCTGTTTGCTGTTTGATCCAGGAGAATCTTGAAAACTTTTAGAACAGTTATTTGAAATATAACTTTGTTGCTCTATAAAGAGCATATTGTTCTATCATGAAAAATAAAATTCACCCAAACTCAAGGCTGTACTGAATAATGGTTTTAAGTAAAGATTCCAGTCAGTTCTTCTATGCAAGCTTATCTGTAGCTTAATAAAGTTTTCTTCCAATAAACCACTTGAAATTAGGGTAATTTTCTGGGCATTTGTGGTCAAAGGGAGCTACATGTGTCAGCAAGGCTATTGTCACTCTTTCCCTGCTTATGCATCCCATATTAGATTATTAATGGTACTCTGTAATAGATTTAATAATATTTTCATTACTTAATTACGTATAAAATCAAATCCCAGAGGTTTATGGGGGTTTTTATGGAGTCATGAACCTCCCATCACATACATATTTATCACTCAGACTAGAAGATTAAACTCAAATGCTTGTGTGGTACATATTGCATATGTAAAATGGAACGGAGGCAGCTAGAAATTAAATCAAAATGATGTTAATTGCTAATAAATGCAGGATGTGCAGCAGGATGAATGTTTAACAGTATCTATAAACTCAGTTGCCTTTATATATTCCCTCCATTCTCACTGCTTCAAAAGGAAGAGGAAAATGAGAAATTCAGACTGATGCCCTGTCCTCTGTATCATCATTCTTGAGATAGCAATAGCATGAAACTATGGAAGGATATTGAATCATGCTGTTCATATAAGCTATTCATTTGCTTCAAACATATGTGAGGAATATTATACAGAAAGCTTCTTTTTTACCCCAAATTCTGGCTGCCCCCCTACAAATAATATCAAGATGTAGGCTGAGAACAGCATCGTTTTTCAGACTGTTCAGAAATCTGTGGATTTCACAGAACACAAATACCCTCCCTCTCAAAAATCCTTACAAGATGTCAGTCAGTTCTTTCTGTAAAATAACTGTCTGCTTGCCTGTTGTGAACAAAGCACCAAGCAGTATTTCATAATTACATAGTAGATGCAAATATTTTTCTTTACTATTTTAAATAACAGCCCCATGAGAACATCATTCTGTCTTTCGTGATTAAAACATTTCTACAGAGGGAGTTAGACATTAAAATCTATTCATTATGGAAACTATTTTCATGTTGTTGAAGCTTTTATGAAAGATTCCAAATTTCCACACTATTTATTAGGCAATAACACCACAAGAGAGAAACCCCAGGAACACTTTAGATTAGAAGAAATCCAATAAGGACCTTCAGCATGTGAATGTGCTGGAGATTTGAAAAAAGTTCTAAGAAATCTTATTATGGCTTTAGGAAAAGGGAATAATCCCCTTCCCCTCCCTCCCATACTATCCACTTGGACCAAAGTCATATCTTTGCAATTAAATCCAAATTATTATGAGTCATATGGTGACTTTCTGTTCAGTAATGGGAAACAACAAGGATGTTGGGCAATAGTCAGCAAAAGGATTCACTGAACTGGAAAATGCAGTTTTGACTGTAAACTCCAAATCATTTATAACCCATGGAGATGTGATGATGGGCTTTGTTAGAACTTAATGGAGAGGCATTTAAAACTGTCATCTGTTTAACAATAGTTTTGCTGGAAGATACAGCGACTGAACAATGTAAAAAAAATCCAAGGGAAAAAGAAGATAAAAATGTGTTTTATTCCCTATTTAATCACCCTGTAAATTGGTCAAATGTAGACCTGTGACCCCCACTGGGTGAGAAATCCACCTCTTTTTCCAGGGGAAAGTGATGAATTTTTCTTTTCTGTGACTTAACAAACCAAAATCCAGGAAGATAGCTGTGCTCAATTTATCAGAAAAAAAAGAAAGGTACTGGGAAGTTACTCCCTCAGTTATTTGTGTATACAGTGACTTTAGAGCTTAGAGAAGAAAAGAATGGGAACAAGAAAATCCTTTGTGCCCAGAACGAGTGCAGGGTGGGACTGATTGCTGTTTTACCCATTGTAACTTACTTTAGTCCAAGTCCCACTGTTTTTGTTAAATCTGTCAAATATAACTGATTTCCTAATGGTAGACAGTTGTCTATGCAGAGCTAGTGGAAGCCTACTAATTCTCTGAAATTGCTCAAGGTACTGAAGAGTACCCTTGATGCACAGTTAATACATCATTGTTAACAATGTTAGTATAGCTGCCTTGTCCAAGCAGGCACTATATTTCTTTCTTAATTTTGTTTGTTCTATTTTATTCTATTTACTTTAAATCTCACAATTTCCTTTAATTCAGCAGTTGTTTTCTGGGTGCGCCACCACCATTAATTCTTAAACAGAGTATAAGTCACATACACAGCATAGAAGAAAATGGATTTGGTGTATGTTTCACAGAGATTATTTTATTTTGCTTTGTATTGTTTTAATGTTATTGTTAAACAGTTAATGCCTCAAGGCTTAAGATTTTCAGGGACTCAAGAGAGATCAAACTCTTTTTTGTCTACTGGCTTTGCTTCTGCCTCCTGGAGTGCTAATCTATATTTATTTATTTGTTTTTGTCTTCAGCATGTAGTCAGGAAAATCTCTGCAAAAATAATTTTAAAAAAGTTAATATGAATGTGTGTGTGCGTTCACGAGTATACAAGGGACCATTATTAAACCATACTCTAGAATTTCATTTACCCTCTGTAATACTGTTCAAAGCCTCTCCAGACAGGAGAATTTTTTCTGTTAGTATCCTCCTTCTTTGTGTGTTTTTATTCTTATTAAAGTTTCCCCTAAGCTGTAAGTTTCAGAATCTCTTGAAAAATGTGATGTTTGATAAAAAGATGCAGCAAAAAATATTTAGTCCTGGGTTAGCTCAGGGGTCAGAAGGCTGCAGCTACTCAGCACCAACTAGCACTGTGCAGGGACATGGACATCAGATCAAATACTGGAAATGACATAGTTGTGTTCACCTAAAGGAAGAGCTATGCTAATTACCATTGCTGAGACCATTAAAACATATCTATAGCATGAGACCAATAAAAATGTCAATAGGAATTCTTGCAAAATTAATCCAGTCAGGAACTTGCCATTAGCAATCAGAGGCCCTCTTCAGCTGTAGCCATTATGTTCCTGGAACTGATCGGTAATTAGCCAAATTGGCAATCTGTTTCTTCACAGGGCATAACAGTGCAAGGCAGACTGAAAGATAATGAAGAGATCTATTCTTTCACTTTGCATCACTGCTTGCCATTCAGGTCATACTTCTTACTTCAGTATTTCCTAGCACTATATTTTATAGCATTGTTAATTTGCATTTCACAGTGCTTTGTTATTGTTTCTTCTTGAAAAAAAAAA
Source organism: Calypte anna (assembly GCF_003957555.1). Taxonomy (NCBI): domain Eukaryota; kingdom Metazoa; phylum Chordata; class Aves; order Apodiformes; family Trochilidae; genus Calypte; species Calypte anna. The sequence continues at coordinate 55,129,495 of NC_044245.1, read as the reverse complement.
AAAGAGAACAGCAGTAGAATTTTTAAAAAATCATAATAAATAGGTAATATTTCAGAAAAGGAGAATAATTTACTGAGATGATTTTTCCAATAGAAATCAGGTGTGGAATTACCTTATTGGACCATTCAATTTACCCCTTTCCACGCAGTGTGATTCTTTATTATACAAATACCAGTGTTTCAACCATTTGAATTCTAATTTGCTTTTATAATTTCCCTGAAAAGACTGTCCCATGCTCTGAAAGAGCACATGGACTGAAGGTATGGCTGCTGCAGGGGCTGATGAACCTGGGACTTCAGGACAAAACATTGGAAGCAACTGAATGCCTGGCTTGTGTTCTGCCACAGAGGCTTCAGGTTAGCTTCCACCCACCCCATCCAGCACAGTCATAGACTAATATTCAATGTAGACATTTGTTTTCTCTATCTATTATGTCTGTTTTCATAGCATTCAGTACCTAAGGTGAAACTATCATGTTAAGGTCCCTTAATTCTAACTTCTCACAGTTGAGGATTGTCACCATACCTCCTCCTCTTCCTTCATCTGTTATCCAGATTGGGGTATTACTTTGTGTTCATGGGCTGTTCATAGCAGGATAGTAATTTATTTAAGGTTAATCAAACTAACATTTGTGAAAGCAGGATTGTGACCTTGATTTAGACCAATTGAAGTTCACTTAATGGAATGGAGATCCTACTTATTCATGACAATCAAGAGAAAAAAATGGAAAAGAACGATAAGAGAGGGGATGAAATGGTAAAAAACAACAATGAAAGAAAAAGTAAGAGAAGACTTTTGAAGACTGGATGGCTTTTAAAACAGGTTTTTGAAACAGTTCCTCTAGGTAGAGAGCTCTAGAAGAGAAATTAGAAATAGAAATTAGAAGGAGGAGGTTGTTAAACATATGCAACTTCTAGGACTTTTAAGATGCAAAATTAAAAAACAAGCTAAACTGTAAAATATGTGACAAGTTTTATGGTGTTCTTTACTATCACATCCTCTGAGCCAAGGATGGAACCCAGCTCCTCTGTTCTCAAGAGTTCAGAATATTCCTCAGCAGTTCGTTATAAGTCTGGAAAATAAGGTCACAAATGAATGGAAATAGAAGCCAGACCTTAAAAGATGCTTTTTGTTGCAAAACCTTTTCATTCTGAAAGCTGTCAGAGACTGAGATGAGTTGAAGAGATAACAGAAAGATTGAAAAAATATAAATGATGCTCTTCACAATTAAGAATTATAACTCTGCAGCTCTTTCTTCAAGACAGATGGAGAATGGTTTTAAATAGGTAATTTTTATTCCATAAAAAATCACCAAGCATCATTCTGACTAGTGTTGTCCACATTGGCATAGCAGTCCAGTGTTTAAGAGGACAGAATATTTAATTAATTGAATAGTGTGTAATTGTAATCTAATTGCACAATTACATTAGTTGGGAACTAATGTACTTTAATGTCCCTACTACACTTTTGAAGTTTCTGGTTTCCTAAGCCCTTCTGAAATGGGAAAAATCTGTTTATAAAACAGGCTTCAAAAGAAGGTATTACTCTTTGTGAAGATGTTTTGTAGACACCAGCATCTTCCCTGTGGCAGCTTAATTACAGAACAGTGTATTTAGTTATGACATTTCTTTTTTAAGAATCAGGACAGAAAATTAAACTCACACCAAAATAAAGACAATCTGCACCTGGCTCATTTTATTTTCCAGGGATCCAAACTCAAAGACTTAATTAGAATTTCCCATTCTGTTGCTAGAAAGAACAAAATTACTGTGAATAAATCATTGGAAAGTATTGTATGAGCTGGTGACTGATCTGCCTCCCTATCATGTATCACTTTTAGATATATGGTCTTTCAATAAAGATATGTTCCCACATTATAATCCCTAATCCCTTACATTGCAGGTGGGTAGAAAGACCAAAATGAAAGTTAGGATTTCCTTGTGGAAGAGTAGATCCTACAAATATGCTAGATGTCCTCATCCCCTAAACTGAGAACAGGCAAATATGATCATGTCTGCCTGGAGATTTTGTCTGCACTCTGAGCTATGAATTCAGTTCCAGTCAGAAAATTCTCAGTGACTTTCCAAAAATGTTTGTGTTTCCCACTGGGTAGTGCAAGAGCAAAATTAGGGGTTCAAGATGGAAGAAGTCTCTGACCCAAACCAATCTGGGGTAGTTTACCATGGAAACACCTCAGGATCTGATAAGGAGTTGCACTCAGGGCTCCTGGCTTTTATAGTATGTCCCCATGGTTAGTTACTGCTCTTCTGTAGGCTTAACCAGTCACATGCAATTTCTCATTGACATCTCTGAGTCTTCTCAGACACTTCAGTTAATAGACTTTGTCATATTGATCATAACAGGCTTAAAGCCAGGTCCTTTGTTTCTCTGAATTTATACTCTGTTTCTCTGAATATACTCAAGCAGGAACCAGAGAGGCAGATCTGCCACTCTTAATCTGCAGAATACAAGAGTTTATGGGTCTCTTCTAATCAGTGGCAATAGAGATCTCAGAATATTGTGATATGGTAATGATGCTTTAAGTCTCAGTTGCAAAGTAGATGCCAAATGGGAATGAAATTGTGAAGTGCTAAGTGAAACTGGTCTCAAAATCCCCATAGAAAATAAACATAGATCAAAGGTTTCAGATGGATTAGTTGTGATTTGACAGATGGGTTTTCTTCCATTTAAGTATATAATTCTAGTATCCAAATATGTCCAATGAACCTCAAACACATTTTGCCAAGATTTAAGGATTCTATATCTGAACTTTGCAGCAGAATGCATTTCTAGAGCCGAGCCTAGTAATTTCTTTGTGGCCTTTCTGAGACTGTACCCTGAATGCTTAGTCATATATTCCAGGCCATTTTATTGTTGATATCCAAGGGGGTGTTGTGTATTACTGTGTCTAGTGGCACAATATCTAGTGATACACTGTTTCCTGTCAGAAATCTACTGGCAAAACACAGAAGTGAACAAAAATTATTATCCAGTATCAAAAATCTTAGCCACTATATTTTCTCCCTTTAGTATGTTCTTTAAAATAATCTCAGATGCAGAAATCGCAGTTATGTGTCACTGTAATTCTCAGCAAGCTATCTATGTTTTGTTACTAGTTTAATAAATCTCTTTGGTGTTCCTTTTTTAAATGTTTTTTAATATAATAGAAATAAAGTATGATCTCCTGTTCCCATTTCTAGACTTTAAGAATTAAATACAATAATGGTCCAAAACAATGAGCTGATAAAAAAGGAATGCAAAGACTGTTCATGTTATTATCACATGAGCAGAACAGGCTTTTATAATCTCCACATTTTCATTAGGATTGGAATAGAGTGAGTTTGTTCAAAACTATGAACTTGCTTATCAGAAGATCCCGTACAAGGTCTATTTCTTCCCTTAGATTATATACTTAGGCAGCTGAATCACAGAACTCATAGAACTCACAAATATAAAGGTAGTCCCCAGCCCCAGCATGAATCTTGGGATAGGTAAAATACACATGTTAGAGTTAAAATCTCTATTTTGTCCTTGTGGAAGAGGGTGATTGTGATAACATCTCAGGAAGAGGCCCAGGCAGTAGGGGTTTTTACCAGCATGAAGCCTGGCTAAACGCACATTGAACTGTTGCATTTACAGCCTCCGTACCATTCTGCTTGCCAGGAACTACTTAATTTGTGAGTATTTATCATGCAGCAGATGTGTGTTTGTATTGCAGCAGTGATGGTCTTGTGAACGCAATGAAATAAGTTATACATTGGGTCACTTGGCTGTTGCTTCCTGGATTAACACAGAATGGCAGTTTAGGTGTTTATTTTACTTACTGTGTGCTTTCTGTGGGACAGAGCTCTCTGTTACAGTTACACATCTGGAAATTTCCTACCCGGCATAAAATTAGCTGATTAGATTAAACTATTGTTTAGATATGTATCTAAGCTATCGCCACCATCATTACAGTGCAAAGGTATCTTTCAGCTTTGCAGAGAGCCTATTTTGATAGGTTTGTGAGGCAGTGTGGAGACCTTGACATGACCTAGAACCATATTGAAGGGTTTCACAAGAGTTCTTCACCAGAACACTTGGGTACTCAGGTTGTACCTCAGAGCCCGCTGGCTCTGAAGGCTCCAAAAGCACGCATGGCTTTGATTTCAAGGCAATGTACGTCTTTTGATTAATGATGCTGCATATCTATAACCCCTTCTAGGAGATGTATCTGGGAACTTTTTCTTATCTGTGTAGACCTTATTCAGCAGTGGTACTGTGAAAATAAGTCTTCCTTACAGATACAGAAATCTCACCTTTGAGTACTGTTTTGCTAATATGAAGATCACCTGGGAATATTACATCCTATTGTAGGTGGGATGTGAGATTTTCACCATTGAATGCAATCTTCCCTTTCTGAATATTGTGAAATGGATTTTTGATGTATGAAACATTTTCTCACATGAATATTTTAGGCCAAACAAAATAATTGCAAAACATTGATTAAGCAAGAGAGATTCAAAACATGTTTGACTGTACTTTCTAATGATGAATTCACAGAAAAATTGACAGAATTTTTTTCAAATTCCAGAGTTACCCTTACACTAATTCTTCTGTCTGAAATTGCAGAAGGTAATTCCTTTTAAAATCTTTCTGTGAAGAGGGAAAAGTAATTTCTGATGCCATATTGAGGAAAATATATCTGAAAGCCATTAAATATCTTCTTAAACCTATGCTTCATACTACAGCTCTATAAATCTCAAAATTTAACATGGTTTTAATGAAGGTTTTAATTTCAAAACGTACATTATTTCTTTTTGCAAATTAGCTATTATTAGTGAATCATTCTCTACATGGTATGCATGATAAAACCTGACTTGTTTTAGAATAGGTGGTTTTGACTTTCTGGCTTCAAGCCTTTCACCTTCCACTGTATTTACTTATTCCTTTTGGGATTCTGAGAACCCTTGGCTCCCCCTGTCTTTCAGACAGCTCCAACCTCTGAGCATACTTAAGATTCTTTGATTAAAAGTTTGTTCCTTTTGTTTGTTTTGTGCTCCCAAAGGCTTTGCTTCCAGGTAGCTCACATTCATTAAAAACTCTGTGGAAAACACATGGGAAAAACTTAATTCGGCAGTGCCAGTCCAGAATAGCAATGCACATTCAGTGAGAACAAGGTGCAAGGCATTTGGCTTCTTGGGAATTGTAAACCAAGGTCTTCAGAGGCAGGTGCATGTGCTGGAGACAGCACTGCATATTGGGATATTGGATTTCTCTCCTGTAGAACCACGGTGATTTTAAAGGTTATAGTATAAGGTGATACCAAATTGTCTCTTCACCCATTGCAAATTATAACACTGCTCTCAAACTATATGCAGCATACAGCGTAGTTGTTATCCCATTGCTTATTTCAGATAGTTTGGTTATGTAACAAAAATGAGCCTTGGTCCTCTTTCTGCATCTACTGAGGTATTTAAGTTTTGCCATCCACTTAAGCAAAGGGCAAATTGTATTCCCAAAGAACAATTTGTGTTATTTCACAGAATCACAGAATGGTTTGGGTTAGAAGGGGCCCTTAAAGGTCACGTAGTCCACCTTCCCTGCAGTGAGCAGGGACATCTTCAAGTAGATCAGGTTGCTCAGAGTTTAACTTGACCTTCACCCAGGGCTGGGGTGTCTACCCCCCTCTGGGCAAGCTGTTCCAGTGCCTCACCCCTTTCACTGAAAAAAAATTCTTCCTAATACCTAGTCTGAATCTACTCTCTTTCACCTTAAAACCATTACCCCTTTTCCTACCACTACTGGCCCTGCTAAAAAGTTTGTCCCCATCTTTCATAGGCTCCCTTCAAGTATTTGAAGGATGCAATAAAGTGTCTCCAGAGCCTTCTTTTCTCCACGTTTAACAACCCCAATGCTCTCAACCTTTCTTCACAGGAAAAGTACTGCATCCTTTTGATCATTTTTGTGGCCCTCCTCTGGAGTCACTCCAGCAGGTGTATTTAGTAGTATATATACTATCTAGTGCAATAGATACCTCCATTAATAGTTAGGAAGTACTTTTACAGGTAAATTAGGAATGAACTATAATGCAATTATTAATCTCTGATCTGAAATATTTACATCTCTTCATTGAAAAACAACTACAAATGGGATTTGCAAAAAGCTATCATAAATGCGACTTAATTTTTTAAAAGTAAGTACCAAGCAGACATGCAGTTTTCCTAAAAAAGTAATTCAGCAAGGAATGTTTGATCTGAGTGAAACAAATTCTGCATCTATTGCCCAAGTGGCTTTAAGAAACTACAGAATTAAGATATTTAATTTTAAATGTAAATTTTAATAAAAAGTTCTGTTTTCTCTTATGAGCTGGAATTTCTTCTCTGTGGCATGAAGTAATAGAATATGATACATTCCATAAAAATACTTGTTATAAGTATTTACAGCAGGAAGTGCAAAGATATTTTTAGTCAATATGCAGATACCTTAAGACTATGCACAGTTAATTAGACATTCATATGTATATGTAGAAGGTCACTGTACATCAGGTCACTCACTGCAGAGACCTCAAGTTAATATTTTTAAGCTTTGTTCTGTTTCATGGTGGGTTAACCTGATTTCTGGAGAAAGATGGATCAAGAGACTGCTTTCTCTTCTTCCCACAAAACAGAGAGATGATAGAAAAGGTTCTTTCAAGCTATTTCTGAAAGTGAAGGGAACTGGAGTTTGGTCTTAAGACCAGAAGGGATGTAGTATGAAGCTGAGAGCCTTCTGGAGTCAAAGAGATCATGTTTAATTTTTCATCTTGTGACATGTGACATTAAAAAAAAAATATCCATTAAATACCACTGCCCTAAATACCGGAGAAATTTCCAGCAGCTACACTAAAAAGCAAATAGTGGGATAAAACCCACAAGTATCACATTGTTTCTACTTAAGTTTTTCAATATCTTTGGATGCTGTTTCTCCTCCCAGTATTACTGAAGGAGCCACTTATGTTTAATGGGTTGGGCATATGCTAGTACTTTTGTCCTGCTGCTCCACTTGTAAAATGAGGAGTATTTGGGAAGCCTAATACATTTTATCTATCTTTCACAGCCATTAAAATTTATTTATTTATTTATTTATATCAGACATATCACCACCATGCTGCGTTTAAGAAGCAAGACAGCAAAAGGTTGACTCTTTAGAAGGATCTGAAACCAATCTGTTGTGCAGGAAGTGCTGGGTGACTTTGATTGCATCTAATATTGACAAAGGATGAATATGCTGCCAAGCATTTAATTTCTCACTCCTCATTCTGCTACCATGAGTCAAGACCTCAGGAATAGGTCACAGAAACTTTTTACATGATGTCAGCTAAACTGAAACCAGTACTGCCTTTAAATTGCAGGGATGATTGATATGGCCAGTTAAATCATAACATACTACATGCAGCTGACATTTTTGAGATATTTCTGTGCAGTCATATTTGTCTTGTTCTCAAGAACAAACTTAAAACTCCCATGCTTTTAGACAGAATATAAACCAATGGAGAGAGTTAGCCTGTAGGGAGAATTGCAAATTATGTAAATAAGTTTACAAAGAAGCCTGTGTGGAAAAATCCCAGAGATTTTAAGACAGGTAAAAAAATTTATATTCTTAGGTTTTAACTGTATCAGTGAATCTTTTTGACAGATGTAAAGGCAAGAATGTGATTTTCCATGAGTGAAACCCCACAACCTTCAGAATTTAAAGTTTCTTCTCTCAACATGCCTGTAATTTATGTACATGTATTTTCATCAGAGGTACTCCTAGTGGCAAAAAAAGTTACATATCATATAGATCAAACATTCAGTTGCTTTCTTAGAGCTAATAATCAATATTAAAGAAAATACATAAGAAGTCCTAAGAGCACTTTTTACCAATTCTTTGGGTTCTACAGTTCATTTCATTCCTTTCAGAAATTACATATGGTTTTACCATTCAGTTGTGTTTGCTGGTGAGAATTTACTGTGTTCTTAGGTTTTGGGTTGCTGAAGTGAATACAGGTGAAATATCTTGAAGCTAATTTTTTTTTAATGCTGTGGATCTGCTGAGCCACAGTGTCACGATTAGAGGCTAACAGACTGATGCTCTCCTGATGCAGACTAAAGCTTGTACAAGCAATTCTAAGAAATGTTTCTTATCTGTAGCAGATGTGTGTTGTTGGAAACTTTAAGACTGTGACAAAGATTTATCCTGTTGAAAGTTTCAAAATGCTGTAATCACCATCTGCATTTACTGTTCTCTCTTTTTCCAGCTGGTAGGGAAGCCCTGAAAGCTTTTATTCTCTGAAAGCATTGACTTCAGTCTCCCATGGCTGATCATTTGATGAAATGGATTTGATATGTGGGCTTCTGAGTGAGAAAACAAAAACAGCAATAAAAAGAAGGCAGATTGACAGTTGCTATGGCAATTCCATCCTTTATTAGGATTTGATATAAGTCTTAGGAGCTAGGGGAAATGCTTGTATATGGTAATTAGTTTTTTCAAGGGAATGTAATTTTCCATTGTGAACAGAGATTATAAAGCAAGCAATTTAATACAACTGGATTAAGGAATCTAGATTTTATCTTATCTGCTTCTTAAGGAGGGGGTACATTTTCTGTTAAATAATTGTATTGTTATCTACAATTTCAATTATGTAGTGTCAAATTTTATTTCAGATTAATGACTTTTTGAAAGTATATAGTGGTGACAATCATTGATAATATTATCAGAGCAAATCTAAACCAAATAATGCATGATATTTGTTACAAGAGGTCCATTAATTTCAATATCAAAAACAGTGCTAAAATAACTGAGATTATCCCAGAACCTGAGAGGAAGTAATTCTGTGAGTTTTGGGATGGAGCTTTTGATGATCTCTGGGGAAGTTTCTGAAAATTAAATAAGGTTGAAACTATGTGGTATTTATCAGTACTGCATATTTAGTAGATAGAAAGGGACCTCCAGATTAAAAATTCTATAACAAAACATTTTGTCTGGAGTAAAAATTTCTGGTTGAAATGCATGTACTACTGCTGCTCTGCTTATGAGTTTTAGGTAGATGAATGGAGTATGCAGTAATATTTTTCCCCATTTAATAATCCAATTACACCAGTTAAAACAGAGATACGGAAAGGCTTTTATTTATATATAGCTTTCTTACTCCAAGACTCTTCTTGTATTAGGCCATATTAAGCATTTTCTGGTGATATATATTTTATATTTTTAAGGATGTGTATTGAATAGATTTGGTGGTTATTTCAGAAGTGTAATATCCAAAATTCTGTGCAGAAACTAGAGCACAACCACAGCACACTAGTGGTATGTCATATGATACTTCTTTCTGATAGAGTTGAATTTGTAGGAGGTAATGTTTGTTCCCATGAAGAACAATAGATGCCTACTCTCTGCTTTAAAACCAGCACACTTACAAGAGATTTTAAATTTTTACCATTTGGGAACAGCTGCATCCAGTACTATGTACTTTCTAACACAGATGTCACACTAAGAAACATCATCACAATGAAATGTCTCATTGCTGGGACTGTACAGACACAGGAGACATTCTGGGCCAGTGTGCTCAGAGAAATGTGAAGATGACAGCCATTTAAAAATGTCCACAGAAAAAACACCTGAAGCACAGAATGGGCTGCAATGAACTTACAACTTCAGCCAACTAATTGTCTGTCTTATTTTTTCTTTAGGTTCTCTGCAAAATGATTTTATGTTAAAGTACATTGAAGTGGTAAGTTAATGGTTATTTTTAGAACCTCATTTTATGTGAACTGTCATTGCACTTTAAAAGATGTTTGTAAACAAAAATCCAGTCAAACTTTGAATTATGCCTTGGTTTCATGCCAAAGTATCCTAAAAGGAACTTCAAAGGAAAGGGATACTAAAAGTCAGTCTTCCTATTTTGATCCAAAAGATTGTGATTAAAAGAAAAAAACAAAACAACCCAACAAATAAACCACAACATAAAGGGGAGAAATAAACTAAATGCAAGGAAGAATACTTCAAAGATTAAACATTTTCTTGTCATCTTTCTTGTTAATACTACAGGCTTATGATTCACAAAAATGAGAGAAAACTAATGTTCTTGTGTGCTTTGGTTGAGATATACACTGGAGTATGGATGCCTGTGGGGAGTGAATCCTCATCATGCAGGTTACTTCTCCCTCCAAAGAACTCTGCTTCCTTATTTTCACCAAATGTGTAGTGAATCTCAACCCTTTAGCCAAATGCTTAACAAGACAGAGTAAATAACCTCCAGTTGCTGCACAGAGTCATATTTCTGAAATCAGGACATATTATCCTACTCCATTTACTTGCAGCATAGTTGGGGGGTTTTGCTGAGGACTAGACAGCATTCTTGGAACAACTAATATCCACTTTGTATTTGCATGGAAATATGTATGCATTTGTAATTAACCTAAGAGATCACCTAAAGACATTTATAACCTGCTTATATAAGTCTTTATACCCTATTGTGCTCTGTAGGGAATACCCAAGCATGACAGGGCTGCAGTTGCCTAAAAAGTGACCCCCAAAAGTAAAAAAGCAGATGTGTTCCCTCCTGGGGACTGTGGGCTGGCATCAATGAAATTGTTATGTAGCAGTTTGAAGCTCTGAGTATCCAGAGTATTCATTATATCTCAGTAGGTGTACTACTCCAAGAGACATCATCCATCCAGAAGCCTGCAGCAGAGCTCTTAGAGCTCCCAGGGAATTACTTTGCATACTTATGCATCTAGACTTTTTGAATAATTTGTGTTGTAGAGAGACACCTCCAAACTGAGTCTAGAAAAGTATTTTCTCAGGTGTCTGAGGAGGAAAGCATCAATTCAATTGTGCTGATTAGCATTGCATGAAGTTTTACTGATATTACCAGCCAGGCAGTAAATTCCTATGCCATCATCCGTTGAAATAACTTAGCACAGTGAGTATAAAAGTAATTGGAATGTTGGAGAGTGAGATTTCATCTCCACAGTCTCTGGCTCTACATGGAAATGACCCTGAGCCCTATTCCTGTCTAGGTCATGATATTGAAGACTAACCTAAGCCTAGTAAGAGGCTCTGCAGAGGTACTCAAGTTAGGGTTTCAAGACACTTCGCAAAAAAGTACTGAGTTTTCTCAGTCAAATACAATCAGCTGCAGAATTGTATAACAATTGTTCCTATCAGGAACATGACAACACACTCGTGTCTTCCTTGTAGTGCCCTAAAATCTTGCAAAGCTGTGCTCCCAGTCACTGAGCTTGACCCAGTGTGCCATGACAAGGGATGGAAGCATTCAGAGATGTAGCTTGCATAAGCAAATAGGCTCAAATCCTTCTGGCATCTTTTGTATTGAAAAAAAAGATAGGAGAAGTAACAGCAAAAGAAGTGAAAGAGTCAATGGGTGGAAGAAGAATTAGGTGTTCTGAAGTATCTAAATGTCTTGATGCAAGAGGACCAGATCCCTGACATTCTTTTCTGTCTCAGACAGCAGAGGTTGCCCAAGTTAGACACGGATTTTACCAACATCAGGAGAAACAAAACAGCATTTGCACATGGGAGCATACTTTCTGAGTGATTAAAACTGTTTAGTTCTGCAGGTTTCTCTGTGATAATGTAATGCTGATGCAGTTTGTCATATCTTTATAGTGTGATAAGCTTGATGAGAACAGGGATTTCAGAGAACAGTAAATGGCAACACACTGAAAGTGCCTTGTAAGGGTCATACCCTATATATCAATGTATTTAAAAACCCAAGTAATTTTGGATGATATCGTACATTTTAATGCATTAGTTCATAAAACATGGTTCACAGTCTAAAATTAAACAGCCTAGGGTGATCATATGGTAGAAGATAAAATATTTATCTCATTATAATTACAGAACTCAAACATAAAAGATTGGAACCTAGTAATGTTGTGTTTTTTAAAAAAGATTGTATGGTAAATGTGAAGGGTCATATGAGTAGTATCCACTATAAAATTTTAAATATTAATTCTTGGCCTTAATAAATCCATTTTTTGTTTGATTCAACTTTTTCCTCAGTAAAACTATCAAACTAACAATGTCCTTCCATTGAGTGTTGGCGTCACAGTACATTACAACTGATATATTTGTAGATCATGAATACCAATTTGAAGTATGATTGGTTTGCAATAATACTACATAAGGAATGGAAGCAAATGCTTCCCTTCCCACCAAACATGTACACACAACAGAAAACCCTCTTGACATCTACACACAGAGGTGATGAAAAATAGCCTAGAGAAGGGTAATCAGAAGCAATGTAATACTAGAACTATTGGCTGCAATGACATCAAGATTTCCTCGCTCAGTACCTTCTGAAACAAGTTCCTGGCCTCTCCATGACCATAAAAAAGGCATAATAACATTATAATAGGATTTAGGTTGGAGAAACGAATAGAGGAAATAATTTTAAATACTGCAGGGTAAGTTCATCATAAAAGATGATGGCTATAGGCAGAGGATCAAAAAATAAAAATATGTGTAAAGCTAAACTTAATTCCAACATCAAAAAATCCTTTTAGAGGAAGGAATACACTCAGATAAGCATCAAGAAACCTAAAGGCAGCTATTGCCAAACACTTCAGTCTTTTGCTGCCTCTTTTCAAAGTCCAGAAGGAATGGTTTAAGCATCAGTTGTAGGAAACACAAGAAAAAGGCGAAGGGTGTTATATGTAGATCACTTCCCTCATTTTATCTTTTCATTATTGCAGAAGCTGTTTCCCTGGAACACACTTGTTTAATTTTTTTGCATTTATGATGCTTCCTTTGATTTTATTTTTTTTCATGTGAGCAACTCCTTCAGTAGTACAGTGAGTTTTGGGCTCTGATTTATACTCTGAAACTTATTAGACAGGTGACACACACATGTCAGGAGGTCCAGATCAGTGCCCACTTAATACTCTGTCATCTTAATGGTCCTTTCCTTTCACTTTGCTGTACTGAATAGACATTCACCTAGCAGAGCTAAAAACCAGCCAAGCACAAGGCCCTGTCAGGAAGAGGTCTCTATTTTTAAAGCATTTTCATGATAATATGGAACAAGAACTTTCATAAGAATGTCCAGGTCCATGCCTAAATTTAGGCATAATGGCATTTGTATAGATGAGAGCAGAACAGAATGAGAACACACAGATTATAAGGACTTTTCTGATAATCAGTTTATTGAGCTAATGCACATGACAAAAGTGCATAGGTAGATTGTTCTCTGCATAAGGCATTTCACTAGCTATTTTTGTACTGTTCTTGTCAGCTTCAGGGTGGTTCTTATGTATGATCAAACCTCGAGTAATTTACTCTTCCTTGCTATGTTATTTAATTTGTTACAATTTCAAAAGAAACAGGGATGTTAGAACTATTAAACACTGAACTGAGCTTTGGTGAGAGCTATGAGTTCACTTTAGCTTTGTAATGATGAAGGAAAACCTCTCTAGCAGAGTAAGGAATAAATTATTTTAGTGAAAGAAAAAATTTCCAGCTTTTTAAACAGAAAAGTGAACAATTACATAGACATACCTGTGGAGCAGAAAGTAGCCATCCATTATATACTCTCGAAATAATTAATGTAAGTGGTACAATAATTCTGGAAAATCTTCTGATCACATTTGCAGAAAGCATGTGTTGTTCATATTCTACCTGCCTCTTTGCTTTTTATATTTTGTATTTTATTACTTTGCCCTTTTCATAGAATAAGCTATGGTTATTTGTTAACCTAAAGTCAAGGTTTAGGTCATTTCAAGCTCGACTCAGTCTCAGCTGAAGAGAACTGTAATCTTCTGATAAGATATTTTGGAAACACCTTTTCCAGCCTTGAAGAAGAAAATATTTCTGAAGAACATATGGAGAAACATGTATGCATATATCTAGTTTTTAACATTTATAATAGCCAAAACATGGTATTATTTTGGTTTGAACTTCAAGATCATCAAGTCCAACTGTTAACCTAGTACAATGCAAACTCCAACACTAAACCATGACTCTGAGCCCCACACCTACAGGTTATTTAATACCTTCATGGATGGTCACTCCTCCACTTCCCTTGGCAGCCTGTTCCAGTGCTGGACAACCCTTTCAGTAAAGATTTTTTTCCTAATAACCAATCTAAGCATCCTCTCACAGAACTTGAGACCATGTCCTCTTGTTCAGTGACTTGTTACTTGGGAGAAAAGACCAACATCCATCTTGCTACAACCTTTCAGGTAGCTGTAGGGAGTGATAAGGACTCCCCTCAGCCTCCTTTTCTCCAGACTAAACCCCAGGTCCCTCAGAAACTCCTTCTAGTACTTGTGCTCTAGACCTTTTGCCATCTTCATTGCCCTTCTTTGTACATGCTTCAGAACCTCAGTGTCTTTCTTGCAGTGACAGGCCTACTGCTGAACACAGTATTTGAGGTGCAGCTTCACTAGTGAGGAGTACAGAAGGACCATCCCCTCCCTAGTCCTGCTGGCCACACTATTTCTGATACAAGCCAGGATGCTGGTGGCCTTGTTGACCACCTGGGCACGCTGCTGGCTCTTGTTCAGCTGACTATTGATCAAACCCCCAGGTCCTTTTCCCCTGGGCTCCTTTCCAGACACTCTGTCCCAAGCTGGTGGTGTTGTATAGGGTTATTGTGACCCAAGCATACCAAAAAAATGTGTTGGTTTCAACTGACCCTGAGTATTAGGTTCTGCTTATGAAAATCTATAATTTTATATTATTCATGCATTTAAATTAACCTGCTGAAAGTACTACCTATGTGTCATGCTTTTTGTTAAAGTAATGTAGGTCACAGTAATGACTTGCTTTCAAACTTGGGAAGATGTAGAAGGGTTTGGTTTGGTTGTTTTGATTTTTTTTTTTTTTTAATTTTATGTTGGCTGTCAATCAAGTTGTCATGAAATATCATCAACTATGATGATCTTTTCTTTAGCCTTGTCAACAAAGCAGATGGCATTCTACTTCTTATTGTTTCTCTAGTTTTCTGTTCAAAATGCTGTAAATTAGATGAAATTTAACATCTTCCTTGTATGTAAAATATTATCCTGTGGCCAGCTAAATACATTCAGCTGTTAAATAACTAAAAAATGACAGGTGTAAGGGCTTCATTCAAAGCTATGGCTGCAGCAATGACAGCAACATGGAAAAGATTGCACAACTCTGCTTATGAAGACATCCCTTTGGCCTTTCCCCATCTGCATACCAAAGCAAGTAAACTTCTGATAATCTTAATATCAGCAATCTGAACCGGAAATTAGACCTTCTCCATTATTTATGAGGATGGATGGGAAGTAAATAATCTTTTTTAACATTAAATTGCTAATTCAAAGTAAGAGAGATGCTGGTTCTAGATGATATGACACAAAGAAATAAATCTTATTGCTGTTCCAATTTAACATATTAAATTCTAAAGCCATCAAAGTGGGTTTTTTTCCTGTATCCCTTTTGATTACCTCCCTTTTTAGGTCTTACATGTTGATGAATTTACCATTGTTTTGCAAGAGACTGAAGTACAATATGTTTATTCTCTCAAGTTTGAAGAAGAAAACTATAGGCTTTAGGCCTCCTTTCAATGACACCAATGTAAAGGAATAATTTAATTTAATCAAGTCACATTTCCCATGTGGGAGGCCTGCTGACGTCTATAAGAGAAGATATTTGATGGATTTTTTGTTCATTGTGTGCAGTGGCAGTACCTGCTTTTCCATTGCCAAAACTTAAATATTAGGCCACAGTAAAACCTGCTGCTGTATAGTTGCAATTTCAAATCTGGTGCTTTGATATAAAGGAGAAAATAAAATATGACAATAAAGTGGTTGCCTGCCATTGAAAAATTTTAAGGAGTTCTTCTTTAACAAGAGGAGATATTTCTTACCCAATTCCATCTTGTTGTTTACTGTTCCTCTCTTCCCCAAGTGTCACTTTTAAAGCCTTGTTTCCTGAGTGATGGTAGGCATATTAATCCTTTTGCAAAGAAATAAGGACAGCTTCCCTCACCTGTGCTTCAAGGTGCTTTCCTTGTTACCATCACTCTGCAACCACTATGTATGAAATGGTCCATATTTACAATCCAGGAAGATTACTTTCTGAATGTGTTGGAGGCCATTGACCCTAGAAAAATAAGCCAGCATTTCCATTTAACTACTTCCCTGGAGTCTTCTCACTTACATCTTATAGATCACTGTCTGCATAAATAATGAAGCTTAAAAAAAGAGGGGGAAATGTAGGATGCAGATGTTAAATGTAGAGGAAAAGAGCTTCTTGCATTTTTCAAAGTGCTTTCTGGGGATGCTAATGCGAACTCAAGCAGAAAGTCCAGTTTTCTAAACGTTAGTGATATATGACACTCCCACCTATGCCTCTAATTTTAATTTTCATAAGTAACGTAGGTAATGCTGGCTTTCTGAAATCTTTAGTTTCGATCCAGAAGCTTTTTAACTCCATGCTTTCCCTCTTTGCTTTCCTCAGGGAAGCTACACTCAGGCATGCAGCCTAGAGTCATTCAGTTCTTTTTTACAAGATGTTGCCTGTAAGAGTATATTATTATCAGGAACATTTTTTTCTGCTCCGTTGCATACTTTTCCCTATGGACTATTTCCATTATGGAAGAATTCCTTAACTGACTCCTATTGCTCTCCTCACAGCCCGTGGTAATCTTACTAGTCCAAATCCCACTCCAACTCTGAAAAGAAAAGAGCAGGCTGAGGCTATATCTGCAGAGGAGTAGCAAGATCAAGCCCAAGAAAACTGTTTGGGAACCACAAATTCCTTTTGTGAAGCACTATGTCCTTTCAAGAAAATAAGTTGGTAGCTGCTTCACACACAGTCTAGTCCATATCTACTGGTAATGCAAATGGACATTGATCCACTGCTAATGCTAGTATTTGGATCAAAACCAATGAAGGACCTGGCCCTGTAATCCTACTTGTCCATGCTTTTTCTCATGGAGAGGCTTCTAGTCAGGATGCACTGGCAGCCAAGTTGGTTTGGCATCATTGTTCAAAAGAAAGGAATCTTTGTGAGACACACTAAACAGAGCAGGGCACACCTGTGCTGCAGAGACCACTGATACAGGTTTCAACATCCTTTCTTTGAACCTTCATCAGCTTCAGCAGTGCCATATTATACTGCTCTGTGGTTTTCAGAAGACAGTTGCTATTTTCACCAGGTGGTAAGAGCATGTGGAGCTACCAGCCGAAGTAGAGCTGCCATCAGGTGAAAGTAAAGGTTACAAGGCTGAGATATATTACAGTACAATTGAGTATCTAACCATAATGGAGGATTACATATCAAGAGGGCTGCTGTCTTTTCTGCCTCCATCTTACTATTGCTGTGAAGCAGCAGTGAAAAATAACTGCTGAGGTTTTGGGGGCAAACTGCATATAAAATTTCCCTAAAATATGTGTTGATTTCATTAGTCCTTCAAAGAGCTGAGAGCCCAAAGATGGGTAAAATTATTTCTTATGACTGAGCTTTTTCTCCATCCTTTGCCAGCTTCTGGTCTCTGAAGACGAGCTTTGCCATACAGGCTTCTCCATCTAAAAGGTTTGGTCAACTCCATTCTAGTGGGTTTTTTTACCCCATGGCTTGGGGCTGTTCACCAACAAAATCATGTAAGTTCCAGGAACATAGTTACCACATTCATATTTTATCAAGTCTTCCAGGATCAATAAAGCATTTGCATTTGAAATGTCAGTAAATTGTTAATCCATCTGCATAATTTTAGACTGGCTGCTAGGTTACCAACTGCAACCTTTAGTATGCACTTTGACTTCCAACTTCTGTTGTTAGTGTCATTCATTCTCCAGGTGTATTCATCTTACTTAACTAGTTCCATTGGTTTAATAACAAAAAACAAGTTATATGTGACTATCATAAATTTACAGATGATGCAGAGGATATTAGCTAAACTCTTGTTCACATTTTCTGCACACAAATATATTCTCTTGTGGATTGGAAATGTCCTTCTCCTTTTAAGTTGCCTTTACTGCAACCAGAGCAGATGTAGGCTGATTAACATAAAAGGCAGACTACAGGATGTTAAAAGGTCTTCAAATAGCATTTGGAGCCTGTATAAAATGATGTCATAACTATCATCTACAGTGCCAAATACCACTTTTTTACACAACTACTTGATGTATCATACTTTGAAAGTCCTTTAGCTAAAAGTTGTGAAAGTGAATGCCTATAATCTGATATTTACACCTATATCCAAACTCATAAATGAAAGTACATGACTAAAAGATAAATGTCTTGGTATTCCTTGAGACTTAGAGCTTACATGGTATCTGTTGATTTTGTAAATAGCATTTCTTACATCAAACAGCTACAGCAGGTCAGATGAGAAGGTAACCTTCCTCGGTATGTTTGGCAATATCTAACAGGGATTGCTTTAGAGAGAGTTTTTAAAAAGGATCAGCATATAGTGACAGTTCTTTCAGTTCATCCTCCCAACTTCTATCAGTTTAACACATTAGGGACACCTCTTGGGTTGGAGTTTGCATCTGTACTAATATTTGATAGCCATTTAAAGATTTTTCATACATTAATTCTTTTTTTTAAACCTTTTCATAACTGTTTTCTCCTGTGGGCATGAGTTCCACTGCTGCATTATTTATTGTGTTAAATTTTTCCTCTCTATTGTTTCTTATCTAAGTCCATAGCTTTAAAAATAGTGCTGTGGCAAGCTCCATTCCTCCTGGTCTCTAATTATTGCTTCAATATTTTAAGAATTACTTAAGACAACAATTTCCACTTGGAAAATATATGATTCTTTTCTGTCTAGTAGTTCTTTAGTGCTAACTGGGCTAAACTTTCCTCTCATGTAGTTACCCTCTACTAGCTGCCAGGAGGCAGACAGTGACAGTACCATATGTCAGTCTGTGAGGTTCCCAGGTGGTAGGTAAATGATTTCCAAACACAGGAACAGATTGGTGGTGTTTTAGACTCCTTGCTCTCTAAGGAAAAATGCTTTCCATGTAGCTTACTGTTTTAAAAGCTAGTCAATTTCTTAAAGTATTCATTAAAAAATTGCTTCTCAAAGTGATAAAATTAGAGCACACCTGAACATTTCAGATAAATTAGGATAAAGAAATTAATCCTTAGTGGGAGAATGTGTTGCAGAAGCTCATAGATCTCATCCCTTTTTAACTTCTGTTATACTGTCATTCATGTTTGGGTTTTGTTTTTAAATTTATGTTTCTGCCAAACAGGAATCCTCTGATACCTAATAGAGATATGGAAGCAGCCTCTTAAAAGGTAGGTTTGCTAATGGTACACCAGTACTTTTGAAACCTTGCAGGGTTACCTGTCCAATTTGCACAGCAAATTTTAGCACTAGATGAGAAATACATTTACTGCTGGCCTTAGGGTGCCAAGCCTACTCTTTCTCCTTAACTATCTCCTTCACATTTGTGCTATTTCAAAATGCTTGCTAAGGAAAAGATCATTATGGCACAAGTATGTCTTCAGATTTTAAAATATCTGTTCTTCCTCCAATGGAAGAGGCACATTTGTGTAAATATGAAGGTAAACAAGATTCCCAAGTGGCAGGTCATGATCTTCTTCTTACAAATGTCACAGCTGTTTAAAAATTCAATCTGTATCAATCATACTCGGCTAAAAAGTAGGTCAGAAAAAATTCCTTATCTCCCTTATGTATAAGCTAGCCAATATTCTTTTTTGTTTGGGGATTTTCTTTTTTAAAAATTTTGACTTTTTGAGAAAGGAACAGTAAAATAGAAATGTACCACTTTTGATTAAAAAAATACTTGGAGATTTTTATATTCAGGATATGGGCTTATGCAGCATGGCAACGTGAGAAGATGAAATGTCTCACATGAGCCAATAGCCAATAACCAAGAACAGGTCTGGTTAATTCATCAGTTAGTTGAATACAGAACAAGGAATCAAGGAAGTGCTGACATATCTCTTTACACTGGCATGGTTGGATTTTCCAGGATGAGAGTCTTTTAGACTCAGTTACTTTAGGTAAGAATTCCACCACTATTGGTACGAGAGTAAGGAACACTTATGATGGCAAGATTTCTCTCCTGTTTAGAATACAGGAGACTCAACTTGCTCTTCAACTCACGAAGGGCAGGACAGTGGAACTCTGCCTCTCACATGTAAGGTGGTGTTTGCCTTGACTTAAATAATCTCTCTTGGGCATGTCTCTCATTTTTCCTGAGAAAATATTGTCAATGCTTAATAACAAGAGCAGCCAAAGACTGGAATCTCAGTTTTTTTCATGCATTCTGGTTTCCTGACCAGCTGTCAAAAACATTCATTAAGGGGCGTTCCTTTGTACAGACAATAGGTTTTAATTATATGGTACTTTTAAGAAGTTGAAAAATACTGCAGTTTATTGGAGAGCAAGATGTAAGCCTTGTCTTTGAGGTTTATTGCTGCATCTACATAGAAAAGTTTAACTCCCCAGAAAGATTTCTAAACAATACAATGAACATGTAAAGACATTTTCTGTAATTTATGTGGCATATGCAATATGCAGTATAGTATAGATGTTCAAGTGGTTCAAAATGGAATGATACTTCAGCATTTCAAAGTAATTCTTCACCTGTTCCTAATGCTTCTTATCACATTGTCAATCATATGTTGTTTCTCCTCAGAGTGCAATACACTAAGATTTTTTTCCCCAATTCTTTATCAGTCTCTTTTAATCAAAATATGAAATCAATCTGTTTAGAGTCATATTTTCTATCCATTGTATTAATTGGTTACAGTTGTCCAGCATAGATTCTGCTCATTTCTCCATAACTTAAACTAATCCTTAGGGAGATCCATAACAAACTTGAATCTTCAGTAAAATGTCAGTGATGTCTGCACAGTGATACGTGGAATGGGAAATGAATTATACATAATCATCTTCTAAAAGGAGCACTTGGCATTGCTCAGAATTAACTGCTGACTGTTCAGATCTTATAATTTTTACTGGATACAGTAGTAGAGGTCATTGCATTTTGTTATAGTGTCTGCATGACCATGAGGTAAGTACAATTTGTGCATTGCTTCATCGGAAGGACATCTGTCCTGGTTTATCATTTCTGTCCTGTGATATAATTTTGAGCTTTAAGGTCATCACATTTCATTTAGCGTGTAGACTAAGGGAAAGTTGGCAGCTTATAGGCAGTACAGGAAACACAGTGTGTACTGAAAAAGAAGCAAAAAATTTCCTTCTCTGCTAGTTTGCAGATTATTTTCCAAAGTATCTCTGTGTAATTAAATTCTGAGGGTTTGTTTACTTGTTTATCTTTCTTATTTCACTTATAATGTATGTGGGGAGACTTAGTCTGCTTAGATATTTAAATGAGAGAGGTAAATTAAATGAATTTTTCTACCAGCCATGGGTATGAAATGGGCTGAGTTGAAAAATATAAATCTGGTCTCACATCCTTATGACATGAAGCTCTCCTTATGGGTCAAAAAAATATGATGACACTGGAATAATGAAATCTGAAACAGCACACTCTGTAAATAAAAGGTAGGATTTAGTTTCAGAGTTTGAAATCTAGTTTCAGAGTTTGGATCAAATATTTTGCTTCAGGTCAGACTTCTTTTATCTCTCTCAACTTCCAGTTCAGGAATGTAGGTATTGTAGAATATGTAGGTATTGCATACCCTGTTGTTAGATTCTCTGAAATGAAGCAGTTCCAACTAGCTGCATTCCATTTTGTAATGCTTTGCTTCCCATCATAATTTTCAATAAATCTATGATGCAAACTGAAACTTGCTATTTAATGTAGAGATGAACTTGTCTATTGCTACTGAGATATTGAATTTAAAACATGGGAAATTGTTCAGCCTCACTTCAGTGCATTTTGCCATCAATGGCATCTCTCAGTTTATTCCTTAAATATTGGTGGCTGCAGAAAGCTGGATCAGAACCTGAAGTAATTTCTTATTTTTCACCCTTATTTAGGCAACCTTCTTTGGAAATCGATGTGATGTAAACTAGCAGGAATTTCAGCAGTATTTCATTATTAGATCTGTTGGGGAAATGAACAGTGTGTGGTACCAAAAGGCAGTGCTCATCTGTGTTATCTCTTAGCTGGTCCCGGCAAAGCAAGGGATGACACATCTCTGTTAGTCTCATTTTCATGCAAAGCAAGTGGAAATGCTGTATGTTGGATAAAGCAGTGAAGATAAAGATGACAATAGAACTGTGAAATAAAGCAGTAGGCCAGGTGCTGAGAAAACAGTCTGGTTTTACTTCATTTGTAGATAAAGCTGTGACTGACTGTAATTATTTCACTTGTACTTGGAATTAATTAGCACAGCAAGGTTTGACCAATATTGAACAATCACTCCAGTAATCTACAATGTACAATCTAGTTATACTGTGGAAAGGGCAGTAGTAATTACAGGTTATAAATAACTTCATAGACAAAACATGAAGACAGAGACCTTTCATTACGTTTTTATATGAAATCCCTCCCTTTTGATCTTTTTTCCCCTTTGAATTCTTATAGAAGAAAAGATAGTTATCTCACATTAATATACTGCCTTTCACCTCAAAGCACATCAAAAAGGTACATACATGTAGTAGCATTTGTGTATAATGTCTGTAATTATATGTCTTACACAAATATGAGGCCTTTTGTGTAATAGGAAGTAGTAATGAGATAAAGGCTTAGAGGATGAAGTGGGAAAACAAAATTTACCATTTAAAATTTTTTGGGCATTAAAGTCTCTAGAATATGGCAACCCAGGCTGGACTGGTTCTGGGAAAGGGATTCCTGAACTTCATAGGCTGTGTGGCACTCTGGATTTCTGCTTTATCAATGCAAAACTATTGTATGCATTGCAATATGGTTGCACCGATACTGTGACCTCCATGACAGTGGAAGCAATCTCATTAGAACTATTGGGATTTTCAGTGCTATACAAAGGCCAAAAGGATCAGTTTTGTTTCATAGTCTGGTTAAGAATCCCTCCCATCACCACAGTGATGAGGAGCCACTGATTTGGTGCTGTAGCTGTTGCAGGTCCTATAAGTTTGGGCCAGCTTGTTCCCACTGTCAGGTACAATGTTTGCCTGATCCTCCTGAGCTTGTGAAAAACAAAGGCCATATCTTCAGGAAGGAGCAGTAATCCCTCTCTAGAGCTGATTGTTGTGTGGCAGTAGACATAGCATTTAGTAATAAGTTTGTTATTCCTTACCTGCAATAAGTGTTATACATGGCAATCAAAGTGGAGGACAATCAGTTACCTGAGAATGGATGGGCTGAGAGGCACCTGCAATTATGCTAATGGATAGAAAAAGCAGGTGTTGTGCTCCTCATGGTTAGAACAGAAGCAACAATGATTGATCACTCCAATAAACACACCAGAATATAGGAACTTTCTGTCATGTATATTAGGTTTCCTTCTTGCTCTTCTTTGTTTATTAGAAATAGACAGAGAATTGGAGGCCATGTGGAAATAATAAATGAGAACTTTGGAAAGGTTGATTGTGCATAGAGTTAGCAGACAAATTTAGTGATGGAAATTATATAGTGGAGACTGAGGCAAAAGGAGGAAGGCACAGTCTGAGTATGCTTGGGGAAGAAAGCAGGAACAGCTTTCAGGGTGTGCTCAGAGCCTCCAGAAGTGATCAGAGCCTTGCAGAAGTGCTCTGAAAACAACACTGATGTGCATGGAGCATAGGAAGGGAGTTTACATTTTAATGAAGTATGTTCAAGCCTTTTTTCCTCCTCTGGAGTTCAAAGAAAACATCATGTGTTACTCTAATGAATAATGCAGCTAGAAAGGTGAGCAGTAAATAGCATTTTCAATTGTCCTATCATGTAGATCATGTTTTACAAATCCTTTTAATCTTGGCTAGGTCCACTGCATTATTGTGGGATGGTATAAGCCCTGCCAATGGCAACCTTGGTTACAAAACACATTCATTTTCTCAGATGACCCATTTGCTTTTGGCACTAGCAGCAGTTGAGCCAGACTGGCTCCCCCAGGGTCCAGAGTAGCCATTATTTTCAAATTACTTTTCCCAGTTGATAATTTGGCCTGATACTATGATCAGAATAGCCAAGTTAGTTTGTTTATTTTGGTGGCTTTTTCTTGTTCCATTAGCATTATGAGTATTTCCCTTTGTTCTACAATACCATCACCCTGTGACCTACTTTGGTATGACCAGTTTAGTGGTCTAGCAACTCACCATAGCCTCTTGCATACTAAGTCTCTTCTTCCCTTGCTAAGACCTCTGCTTTAACCTGCATGATAAGCATAATGATTCAGATAGGACAAATTGTTCCTGGCTGACAAATACAAAAATATCTTCACTGGCTTAGTCGCCTACCTGGGCAAAAATTTCTTGCTTGCACACAAAAATAAGCAACCCCACAACATTACCAAAAGCAGTGAGCTGTCAGTGGTGACAACTTCTCTGATGATTCTCAGGTTAGGGACAGATCAGCCAAAGTTCTTGAATTTTGAATAGGCAGGCCCAGAAATAGGGTGAATTTTTAGTTGAGAGTTAGTAAAGAAATGTTTCAAATTATCTTACCCCTTGATGATTGAATATAGCATCCAAAAGTTCCCTCAGGCCAGAAATGTTTTCAAACAATTCATTGAGGTGAATTTGTAATAGGAAACAATAACAAGTAGTGGTTGATGAGTGGGGGCTTAGGGACATTTTTATACATGAAGAACCAGATCCTAGTCAGAGACACAATATGTGGGGAAATGCATGCAGAGGACATCTGTAGCATTTAGTTTTATGATGTGTTCCCAAATACTTGTGTGATTTTATTCAGATGCAATAAGGTGCAGTTAGCTTTGCCTTTGCAGAGCTATATGCCCCTTTGAGTTTGACTTTTTTTGGTATTACTTGTTATTCAAAGGTTGGCCCTGTCGTTTGTCTCCAGAACAAAGTGTAGATACCTCTTCAAAGGTAGAATCCTTCTTCAAAACTCTGAAAAACATTCTGAGTACAATACCCAGACACTCTTCCTAGCAGTCTTCCTACTGTCTTTTTCTAGCTGCACATTTAGGTCACAGGCCAAGTATGTCTATCATAAGTGAATTGGATGTCTGTCTCCCTCCTCCCTGGTTATCTCTAATACTTTAGCAAGTGCTTGTTTCTTGGCTTTGTTTCTCCAATATATCACTTTTCTTCCTCAGAAAGAACCTTGGATTTTGTCCTCCCTTTGCAGGTTTTTTCTTTTCACAGACTAGTTTCTTAGCATTTCCAACACTTCCCATTAGTTTCTCCCCATCTGTCACACCATACCAATAGATCCATGCAGTAAACATCTCAACAACAGAGTAACCTGAGAGAATGTAAATGAGCATAGAGCAGTGCAAAATCTGTCATGATCCCAATTCATGAATTCCAGAGGTCTATGTATTTGGACGTTGATCACTGTTATTTCGCAAATAAATTTGCAGCTAGCTGTGTGTAGCAATACCTATTTATTCTATAACAATCTTCGTAACTTAAACTACTGTTCATTTTCAGGGCAATTCTGTGTTTCCTCTTAATTATTTTTCTTACCATTTCTCTCAGCCTCCCTCTGAAACCTCCTATTTTCTAGATAAAAATAAAAAATGCTTTACCAATAGGTCCTCATTTGAAAGTAATGGGCAAGGCACAAAGAAATACTCCCTGTGTGTGTTGCATGTATGACAGAGAAACAAAGCTGTTGGAAAATGGCAGTAAACCACCTAATAAACTGGCACAATTAGACTTCATGTCTTTGGGCCTGGAAACTTGTTTGTTTTTCCTAACTGTATCATTTGATCTAAGTATAGGGTGTGCATGTCCTACAGACCTAGATTTACCAGAAGTATAACAGTACTTTTTTTTGTGTATCATGGTTTCCTCAACCTATAGCAAAACAAACTCATATGAAGTAATTAATCTGGAACTGCAGTCCTTCAGGACAAGGGAAATTTGACCAACATGAAAGACCGTGTGTGAGAGGCTGGACTTCGAAACATCCAAATGATTCACAGAAAACTAAATTAAGATTTCAGAACACATCTGTTCCTCAAGTCTGAGGTATCAGTGTTTCCATAATGTTCAAAAGAAACAACGAAACACAACTCTCTATCATTAGGACTGAGAAGAATTTAAAATGCAGCCTGTATTAGATTAATGAGTGAGTTACCCAAAATAGGATGGAGAATGTGAAGAGAACAGATACATCTTTTTATGCCTGAAGGGGAAAAAACTACATTCTTGACTTTCGCTGAACATGACGTATTTATAACTACGGTCTTGTGGAGTTTGTGGAAATTCTCCTGTAATCAGATGTTCATTGCAACATCTAGCTTTCAAGCAGAATCATCCTTTCTAGTCTACAGTAAAGCAGATTGTGCAGGCAGATACTTGCAATGTGAATGTGTCAAAATTGTGACCTTTATTTTTATCAAAGTGGATAAAAAATAGAGATTTGAGTTATGGCAACCTTTTTTAATCTAAAATATTTTGTGCTGCTGGAGGTCAGTTCCTCTCTGATTTGATCAAGTTCAGTGGAGGACTGATTATATAATTCTCTGTGTTGAAATCCACTTCTACAGCTTTCATGCTGGACATCTAGCACACTCTGTGTGTAGAAAATAATTCAAAATTGTTAATGTATGCAATGATACAACTATCCTCCTTTTGCAGACAGAATATCTCTTTTTTTTTTCCTTAAAGGAAAAAATCCATTCTTTTTGTGAGATAATTAATTCTCATTTCTCTTTAGGATCACTAATATTTTGTCTCAGATCTTTCAAAGATGAGACAAATAGGCAGCATTCTCAGAAGCATGCAAGTAATAGAAACATTTAAATCCTGGCAGATGAATTCTGAGGAACAGTTTTTAAAGCAATATAAACAAGGCAGACTGAGAGGGCAGAACTATGTTTTAACCACCAGGATATAGAGGTTGGCAAAGTTAAAATGAGATCTGGAATTGAACTGCTTCTGACTTGTAAACTAAATGGTAGCTGACCTGTATTTTTCTGTTAAAGAAACATATAAAAACTGCCTCTCATTATCAGGACATTTCTATTATTTCTAGTGGTCTATACTGTACATTGTTAGGCAGAACGTCCCACTGAAAAATTTGAGCTTCTAGACTCACCAGTGTCCTCTTGCTTTACAGCAGCCTTGAACATAAACCCTCATTCATATCAACATTCATAGATCTGGACAGGTTTTGAACAGTCCTAGGTCTGTTTTTCAATTGTGTCTTCCCTCCTATCATCCATTCAAACAAAACTAATGTGCAGAAAAATACATGTGTACTCATTTATATTTTAGTCAACTTGGGCAGCTTTTTAAGTAGGAAGAAACAGAATCCTTCATCTAGCAGAAACTGTACCTTGTTGAACTTGAAATTCCTCTTCAGTCATCTGGTGCAATCATTCCAGTTGCTATGATGACGGGTGGTAAGACCAAGAAACTTGGTATGCCCCATGTCTTATCTGTTTACTTTTTGTTTACTTTTGTGATCAAGGTGCCTGACGGAAGGTGTGTGAGTGCTGTTTGCCAAAGCATATGCCAAGTATGCCTTCATGCATTGCTGCTTTTATCATTAACATTGCCCGTGCAAAGATTCATGTCTTTAAGGTTTTGCAAACATTTGCTGCTCTGCAAGACAGTCTTGAACATAAAATTTAATTTTGAGTCAAATGTAAAGAAAACTCATTCTGCATGAGGAAGCTGTCTGCTTTAAAGCCAGTACCATACACACCTTTTTTTAAACAAGGTCATAATATCCTGCCACGTTTCAAAAAAGCCTGACACGTTTCAAAACTTTTGGGAATTTGCACCTTCTGAAGAAATTAGTCCTTACTCTTTCTGTAAAACACTTATCATTGTTGTTGCTCCCATGACTGACCGGCACAGCAGCTCCATGTTTTTGGTATTTGCTCAGACTTTACCGCTGAGTTCTCTGGTTTTATTCACATTATGGACAAAAACACTGACATTTTACATGCTTGCGACAAAGTTATTACTCAAGGCTGTTTGGATCACTGAAACAGACAAAACTTGAAAATGGGATGCAAACTTTAAGGTGGGATGCTTTTCTTCCTGATTTGCATTACTTCTAATTTGAGTCTTCCCTGCCCTTAAGTCGCAAAGTTGGACAATGATAATTACGCTCCAAAGGACAGTCTCCCTAACAGGTTTTGATCCAATGCAAAAGATAGCTCAGCTTTAACTTCATTTCCTCTGGTATTAATGGGCATCAGTTATTTATAACCAGGTAATAACTCTTAGTCATTCTGTTGAACAAGATAGAAAGAAAGCAACTGGTAAAGAGACCAGGTAAAAATATTTTTGAAGTTAACAGAAAAAAAAATGTTTAGAAGGCAAAATTCTGATTTGTGTCTGAAAATAAGTAACTTTCTGATCCTTGGAGTCAACAGCAGGGCTTATATTGATGTCAGCTGAACAGTACCAGAGCCAAAGGTCTTGTGATGCCAGTGCAGATGCTGAGCACACTGCTTAACAGCTTAGAGGAGTTGGAGGGATGCCACTGTTATTAACAGCACGTTTTATGTAGCCTGTGCTGTATAGTAAAATTAACCACAGTGACTGAGACATCTTAAGGCAACCACTCAGAGCAGGAGTAAACTTCCTTACAATACAGTGTCTTGAAGGTGTCTTGCTCCCCGTTGTTTTCTTCCTCTTTAGTAATGGATCCATGCAAAAGAAAGAAAGATTTTGACTTTTTAACCAAAATGAAATCAAGCCTGAAGATCAAATCTGATTTTTAACTTTCCCAACTATGAGTTTATAGAATTGTGCTCCAAGTCTTTTTTATAGTGATCCAAAGCTCAGGTCTGAACTTGGGCACAAATTTGACTTGCAGATGCAGAGGAATTTGTTCTATAATTTACCTTAGGTAACAGGGAAACATGTTTTTCAGGAGATAGAAAAATGCACTTCTATAGTGTGTGTTCTACATGAACATCTAGCACATTTATAAAAAGTTCAAAGGCATGAGATAGTCAGTAGCAGCAACGAAAGTAGACAAACACTGGTAGATCAGGATTATGTAAAGCAAGACTTTGTCTTTAATTTTTAATTCTTTTGTTTTTTATAATTTCAGGTGTTGTTCTGAAAGACATTTGACCAAACTCATCTCTTTAGACTAAATTTTCTTTTGCCCAGGTATATTCTGTTCCCTATATACTTTTTCCTGCCTTGGCTAGGAGAGACAAGAAATAAAAATCAGGGAGAAACAGGAGAATCAGTTCTAGTTTTTGTTAACAGTGATAAGCTCAAGAGTTCACTTTAATATGAGCAACATGAGAATACAGATTTTTCCTGGCAGTCAAACAGAGAAGCTTCTGTGAGTGGAAACACCTGTAGTGAGTAATGAAAATATATGTATGTGCATATATGTATGTGCCTACAGCTGACAAAGAAAAATAGGTACCTTCATTCCTTACTATAAGAAAAGGAGAATTGAGATTCTCCATTAGGTAAACATTTCTTAGAGGAGATGAATAAACAAGTGCCTAGCAAGCCATTGGTAAAGGTTCAATAAGGCTGAGATGAGGCAGGTGCCACAGTGAATGGCATTATAAATCAAAAGACACCAAATAAATAAAAATCACTGTTCAGGAGATGAGTATGGGTTGGCAGAAGCTTAACTTTAGTTTGTGATCAGGCTAAGGAGATCCACTGGAGGTTGGAAGGGTAGAAGAAGGAGTTCAGATATTTCTTATTGAAGAAGTAATGGAGGAGGTACTCCAAAGATTTAGCTACCCCCCACTAAAAAATAAAGCTGGCAGTTGTCTAGGTTGAAAATGGTTGCATCAAATCTGAAACATGGTCAGCATCTCCTAAAATAAATTCAGGAAGAGGATAAATTTCAACTTTTGAATGCAAACATATGTCATGAGTGTTAAAATTCCACAGACCAATTATAGGAGTTGGTCTTTTAAAAATGTCCTTTGTTTTCTCTTAATTTCTTCAGTATTTCCTTCAATACATCCAGCATTAACTGCATTGGGAAAACTACTCATGGTTGTCCTTTAAGACAAAGCAAATTGGGAAAAAAAAAGAATAATAAACATAGACATTCTTTTCTACTGAATACAGTGTTGCATTTACTTTTTCCCAACATTAATTTTACTTTTGAATGATAGACTAGGAAAACTAAACTATGTATGAATAGTTCACAAATGCAAAATTCAGTAAACTCTTAACTGTGGGAATCTGTTAAATTTTTGCCTGCTCCATTACATGCACATGACTTAAGTTGGAGCTCAGCATATTTTAAAACCTGGGCATAATTGTGCAGTCCTGAGGGAGTGAGGTTTAATAAGTACTCGTACTTCTTCCCACTTTGTTATTACTAGATTATTGCTTTCTTATTCCACTATCTTAACTTGTATGACTTAACTGTTCAAATAGAAACTCATTGACTTGAAAATGAGCCGCATTCGGTTGGCTCTACAACTTTTGCCTCAGAGGATAATTTTTAATAATGTAAAACTCATGAAACAGCAGACATTTGCATAGGAAGAGAAAAGAATGAGGCAAGTATTTCCATTTTGCCTTCAAGAGAACAAAGGGTACATAGGGACATTGTATTTTTTCTTTCTGTGTCTGCAGTTCTTAACCAAATGCTACGACATTTCTGAAGTCCTTGTTCAAGCAAAGTGCTTGACTTCAAAGCCTCAGAATATGGCCATGGGCCTGAAAAACCATTAGGATCATCTTGGTCGATGTGAAGCAGGGCTGTGAACTGCTAGAGGGTGGTTTATAACAAGATTGAACTTAGAATTTGAAACAGAACCAGACACATTTCCAGATTGAAAACTTCAATTTTCTGTGTGCAGCAAGCAAGTTACAGGACTTTTTGTTGTCTGTACCTACGTTCTTTCCCAGGATTTGCCTGTTTTTGTCCCAAAGCACTGGATTCCGTTTACTTCAGAGTGTAACCAATATTCATCCAAGCATCTTGAATTGTGACACATTATAAACAAAACCACCCACATTTAGGACCTCCCTTTTTACTAGATGAGAATAAGAAGCCAAAAAAAATTGCTGATCTATTCTTTCCAGAAAAACTTCTCCATGACTCACAAATACCAGCGACTGTACAACATGCACTAAGTGACTTGTACTTGCTTTAAAATCAAGACAAAGTGGATGGTGTGCTTGCCTTCTGTATTGTATCTTCAGATGTGATGGAGCTTGCCAATGGGCCAAAGAACTGATTTTGGGCATCTGTAAACCTGTCACCTTGTGGCTGCATCTCACTGATGGTGGGAAGGTTGTTATGAGTCCCCAAAGGGGGTGGCCCGACATCACATCACCTGAGCCCAGCCTTCTCCCCAACATGAAACCAGCACATAGCATTCTTTTAGACTCATTTCTCTCATCACAGTGCTGTGTCTGGCAATTAATGTCAAAGTTAATTAATATAGCTAATTCGTACACACTAGGAGATAGATAAACATCCACTGGCAAAATGCAGCTGTTTTCACCATCCTCTTTTATTAATGATACATAACAAAGTTCAGATGCCAACATCTTACAGTTGTTACTGATCTGGGATGATATATAAAATGGAAATTGAGGCTTAAAACTTGTATTACTTTTATTTTACTGACCCTTTCTCTTTGCCACACAGTCCATCTTCACTTTGACAAATGCTCTCTACAAATGCCAGCATGGTCTGCCATTAACAACTCCTGCATTCTGTAATATTAACAATCTCAGACAGCATAGTTTGCACAGTGATTAAGAGGGTTTTGTTTGTTTGTTTTATTGACATGTAATAGAAATAGATGTCTAAAACCTGACACTGACTGATCAGGAACCTCTTGCACAAAACACAACACAAAATACAGTGCTGTCTGGATTGCCTCCAAATTGAATTACTGTGTTTCAGAACTGATGAGACAAATCAGGGATTTGATGGAGATTTGTATTGCAGAGCTATAGACTGGTCTTTCAAGAAGTCTGGAAAAGTCAAGGGAATAAAGTCAAATACCTGAGGAAATTGATGGACAGAGGTTGCTTAAGAGCCATTTAAAAATGGCTGAGAACCTTTTGCAAAAAGGGATGAAAGCAGCAAATAGCAGGCAAAAGGAGAATGGCAAGTGAATGGAAAACAAAAATGGTTTCATATCCCTGGAAGATTCAGATATTCTCTCTGAAAATTACCTTTTTTAATGGATCTACTTAGTAAACAAAAAGCTAGCAGTTTGTGTCAAAAACAAGCAAAACTAATCAATATATTATAAAGGAATTCACATGCCAGGTTTCAGGGGTTTCAGTGCAATAAATATTTTTACTTTTTCTTCCTCTCAAAGCAAGCAGCCATTTTTTTTTTTTTTTTGGTCAACATTCCACATTTACTTTTAATAATAAACAAGGTACATACCTTGACCATATTTTATATTTGGCTGAAATACTTCCACGCTTTTATTGCAAGACACATTTAGAAAGAAGACCTTATTTTCCTTGACAAAGTGAGCTAAAAATACCGTTGTCAGGACATGGAAGCTGTTGTGGAGCCCTTCTGAAAGGTTGCTTTGAACAGGGAATTTCCCAGTCACACCAACAAGTATTGCTCTAGTGAATAAGAATCCTACAATATATTTTGTGACCAAATGCATTTCACTTGAGTTTTCTTTTCCTTCTCTCCCTGAAATGCACTGTTCAGAAGAAGATAAAAGCAACCAACCATCCAAACAGAAACTGCTGTGGGCTACTCTAGATCTGAACAGAACAACTCCAAGGGGAAAAAGTGGCAATTTAAGAGGAAAAAGCAACAAAAATTATACTTTACCTGTGTTTCCATGACAGATGGTGAGCAGAATCCTGGGTAATCTGTTAGTCCTTGTGAGTGAAATCAATTAAGTTTAGAAAAGCTATTTATTGCCAGGGAGATTAAAACGTAATTAGCAATTAAAAAAGAAATCTTCAAGGTCCTAATTATAATGAAACAATGAGTTTAGCTTCTGGACAGGATGGAGGTTCTGAATACAAGTAAAGATTGTATCTTGTATGTTGTTTATTAGGAAAATAGCAAGTGCTATCTTATTGCTGTTATGGTGATGATCTCTGAAAAAGCTTCTGGGATTTTTATCAAGTTGCTGATACAATAACAGCCCTAATACCATTTTATTAAAACCCAACTGCAGGATTAAGTACTTTTGTTAGAAACATTTAGCAACAGATAGGAAAAATTTTAAGACCTTGCTAATTCTCTGTCTCATATTCTTTCATAGTTAATAAAAACTTTTCCTGCAGTTGCTTTTAATTTTATTTAGTTACTTTTTGTATCATTACAATAATATTTTTTTCTACGTTTCCAGGAGCTGAGGATAAAATATTTCTGAGAATAACTTAACTGACACCACTATGTTACTACAGGGTGTACATCTGGCTCCCAGACAGTCATTCAGAACTGAATTCCACCTACTTGAGCCACATAATATTTTGAAAAGTTGTTTCAGGAAGCAGATCTTTTTGTTGTTTAAAACAACTAACTACATTTAGGTGTGCAGATCTTTTTAATGAAAGCACTTATTCAGACTTACATGAAGAAAAGTTGCTTGCAGAGAGGTCTCATGGTGGATGATGGCTGGATGATCCACAGATGCCAAAGCAGCTTTTTTGGGGTGCAAGGTAAAGTGGCAACTCTGCAAAGATGCTCCAAAGCAGTTCCCAGTGCAAAGCAACTTTACAGGTGATCACCAGAGATCTTTGACTTCTGGAAGATATGCATGAAACCTCAGCATAAAGGTGGTAGCAGAATATTTCTGTCAACCATGCAGACATAAACTAGGGAAAGACTTAAGTTGACAGAAAAGGCAGTCTTAGAGCTGCTAGGTGTTTAAACCTTCAGTGGTTGTCAGTGAAGCAGGTGAATGTTCAAGTTGCCTGAGAAGCAGACTAGTTTCATTGACTACTTTCACCCTGGGTTTGGGAATCTGGTGTTAAGCATAAGCATAAATACAAAGGACAGCATCAAGAGAACGCTCCACTGCCCACTATCTGAGCTCCCCATCAAAATTAGCCCCGTGAATGCAAAATGAGAAGCATTACACTTAGAGCTTTCTTAAGTGGCTCAAGCCAGTGTTGTGGTACTGCATGAGGGGAAGTCCAACATTTTCCAGAATCTTCCCAGTATTTTTACTGTTACTTTTATTGAACCTTTGTGAGGTCTTTTCTTCTTTCATACTATGTTATCCTTCTTAGCCCATGCATAATTTCATGACTTTGTGAAGACCTAGAGATGAATCAAATTTGAGATGAAAGAAAAAGAGATTAACAGTGAAAAGGAAAAAGCTTTCTCCTTTAAAAAAAGTGACTCCACTATTACAAATTCACTGCCAGTGCTTTTCCAAGAAGTATTTATGATCACGGATGTTTAGAAGCCAAGACATTTTTGTAAAAAAATTTTGCTTAAGGAATAGTTTTATGCATTTAAGGAATATATCCTTAGCAACTCATCTCCAGGTTTTAATTTTAGAACAGTGACACAATATTTTAATATAATTTATTAAAAACCTAATAGGCTGTTAGCTCTCAAGTTGTAAATGAAGCATGTAGGAGGAGAGGGATTACTACTGTAGAGCTTCTGCAATGGGGAGTAATTATAGTCCTTGTAGAGTAAGAAGGGGGTGGAAAAATACTGTGTAATAAGTTCTGTATACTTTTTCCTTCCAGTGACATACTGATTCAATTTTCAAAACTGTGTATTTATAACTTCCTTCTGGATGTTTTTTACCACCATGCAAATGGTCTGCAGAGAGGAGGAATGGTTACAGTTGTAGAAGGCTCATCTGTGGCTTCTCATGGTTGTAGCTCTGAGCATTTGTGATAGAATGACTCCTCCATTGTTCAAGAGAGCAGTGTCTCTGGGGCACATTTTTAGAAGGACACTGAAAAATTTGGAAATAATTACTTTGCTGGCTCCAGTTCTGTAAATCTGGTTGCTTATATTGTACCTACTATTCCTAGCTGAAACTGGGAAAATTTTTGTGTGTCTGTGTGCTGTGTTTAAGGGCTGTGTCTGTCCTAGAGTGTTTGAATTCAAGTTGGACAATGGTAGGAGAGAAAAAGAGAGCTCAAAAAATGACCTGGCTTGAGGTCAGAAAACTAACTTCCCCTGGCTCCTACATGAGTGTTGTATTCACACAGAATCAGTTTTGCCTGTGCACCTCATGCAGACCCTTTGAAGCTGATGGAGATTTTTCAGTTTTCAGGAGTCTGAAGGAGTACTTCCTGGACAAAGGCATTTTTCTCTAGAATTCATGTATACACCCTCCTTCATTCCACTTCACAACTTCTATCCATTTCACAAATACAAATTTTACTTTGTATTGTAAAGCAGTTCAATTTGGATTCCCTAGGTACTGAAAACTGCTATTTATGTTGGTTCAGAAAACCCTTTTTAAAATTTTTCTTTAGTTGCAAGAACTAATAATGTCTTGAATTTTTATCAACCCCATGAGGATTTTTGAATTTTCTTATAACTATAGTTCCAAATCAAAATAATTTTTTATCCAGTGAGGAAGAAATTTCAATCCTTCTCATTTGTTCTTCATAATTACTTATGAATTATAGTGCCTCAAAGAACCCAAGCTTGCTTTTGACAGAAACAAGCCATAACCTCTCTTTCCATTTCTGAAGAGGCTGAACCTTAGTCTTCTTCATACAACATCTCTTAAACTTTGAATAACTGTAGGTGGCTGCAGCTGGCTAGCTGAAATCAAAATATGAAACAGGTTTAAAGTGCTTAGCCTCAGGTATGTCAAACATAGACAAGTGTTTTCTCTGAAATATCATTTTCATATGTGGTCTATATGAACCCTAGAATTATGTTTTCTCAGCAGCTGAGATTTCTTCCAGAACTGCACTAAGCAACTATAGAAGAAAAAAAAAAACAAACTAAAAAAAACACAAAAAAACCTTCAAAACAAGCAAACAAACAAACCACCAAAAAAAGGAACTTCTAAAGGGTTTGTTGCAAGCAAAGCTTCCTCAGGGAGGAGGCTGCTTGACCTCACTGAATGCTTAGAAAGCATTACCCATTTGAAAGCTGAACTGAGCATTTACAGAGGATTTTCACAGTCCTTAGTTGGGCACTTACTTGATATGGAAAGATACCGAGTCTTTGTTGCCATACACGGGAGCACTGATTGTGTCCTCCTCTATAGCTCTAAGGGCTATTAACTATATTACAGAGTCCATAGGCTGTTGGTGAGCATAACTAGTTTGGGCATTGTAAGATGGAGTAGCCAGGAACTGGAAGACATAATGGGGAATAATTGTCATTGTATCTATTTATTGATCATATAAGAGGCTGTGAATCTTACACTTCCTAGTCAGTAATGGGTTACTCCACTATTACAGTGGAATTAGCACATTTAGCCTATATATTTGTATTATGATTTGAAAAGATATCTGACTACAGATGCTACTTGTTGGAGAACTCAGCCATTCCTTATGTTATCAGTATGCAACAACTCGATGGAAACACTGGGCAAAAGAAGAAAAGAGCAAGCCACAAAAAGCAAGGCAGTAGTCGATGCACTTGAGTGGATAAAGGAGAAGTCTCACTGAAAGTCTCACCATAGTTTACCCATTGTTAATATTTTACCAGCAGCCAGTCTTTCTTTAATCAAAGGAAGACTACAAAGATTGCAAAACCTCTGGAATGAAATCCTGAGGCAGCTGAGGAGAATTTAGCGTGGCCTTTCAGTGCTTAAAAGAAAGATGGGCACAAACTTTTAAGAATTTTTATCCTTTTGTGGCAGGACAAGGAGTGATTATTTTCAATGGTTTTAAAGTACAAGAGGGTAAATTTAGAGTAGTTATAAGGAAGAAAATCTTCACTGTGGAGTTGGCAAGACACTGAAACAAGTTGCTCAGACGAGCTGTGGATACTTCTTGAAGTGCTCAAGGCCAGGCTGGATGGGGCCTTGAGCATCCTGGTCTAGGGGGAGGTGGCCCTGCCCACGCAGGGAGGTTACAAGTAGATGATCTTTAAGGTCCCTTCCAACACAAACTATTTTATGGTTCTATGAATACGGTGTTAAAATGAAATTACATGTGGCTGCCAGAGCAGTTTGCACCATGCCATCTCTTTTGCTACGTGCCTTGGGCTGCGTGAAATTGTTAGTGTTCTACCACCCTGACAGTAAAGAATTTCTTCCTAATACCTTAGCTAAATCTATCCTCTTTCAGTTTAAAACCACTACCCCTCATTCTCTCCCCACATCCGCTTGCAAAAAGACCTCACCAACAGCTTTTGTTGTGTATTTAACCTTTACAGCCCCTTTCCCCCCCTCCCTAAGTACCAGACTTCCCTTTCGGCCCAATTACCGCTAATCCAATACAGCCCTTGTAAAACCCTGTCCTTAATCCCCCTCCTCGCCGCCAGTGCTGCTGCCGCAACACCGGCTCCTCATTTACATTCGCTACTCCGCGCACCCACACCGGGGCCGTCGCCGCCTTCCCACCCACCCACCCCCTCCTCCCAGCCCCAACATCTCCTCCCAGCCCAAACACCCCCTACTCCCTCTTCCCCCCGCCGCTGCCGCAGCCGGCGAACCTTCCCGGGGAAGGGGAGGCCGGGCCACCGGGAGCCCCTCCCGCCCGTGCCGCCGGGGGAGCAGTGCCCGTGCTCCCGCCAGCACCGGCGGTCGCTCCGCAGCGCCGGGGCGAGACGCCGTCGGCGCCGGTAAGTAGCAGTAGCATCAGCGCCAGCCGCCCCTGCCTCCTCCTCCTCCTTCTTCTTCCTTCTCTTCTTCGTCTTCCCGGGGCTGAGCCGCCGGGGCGGGTGCTGCGGGCTTGGGTTGGGCAGCACAAGCCGTGGAGTAAGGGGGTGATGGGGTGGGAAGAGGGTAGGGGCTCCGCTTCTGCGAGGCGTTTGCTGGTGGGTTTTCTTCCTGCTTTAGGGGATTGTAAGCTTGAAGTGGCAACTGCACGGAGGTTTGCGCTGATAGTTGAAAAAACATTGCCTTGTGGCTGTTCTCCTCCGTCGTAGTGGGCTCGGTTATCTGTGAATAAGCAGTTTCAGGGGGAGGCACGTACCGAAAATCGCGTATGGGTTATTTTTACTCTTTTTTGAATGGGTGGGAGCTGCGAGGGAAGGTGACATTTAAGATCTATCATTGCATGGCAAGCATCATATCTCTTGCGGAAGGCAGAGGATTTTTATTTTATTAATTATTTTTCTTAAAGCAGGACCTACAAGGTGCTTGTCACGCCTGGTGAGCGTATGTTTGCTGAAATGCATATTGGCCATATACAACCGAAGGCATGAGACTGCTCCGTACCGTAACCAACTGGGAGCCTGTGGCTTGCATGTTCTATTTAAAGTAGAAGGACTGTATGAAAGACGGCATCCTCTTTTAAACAGGTCTTGAAACACAGACAATTGGAAAAAAAAGAAAAATGCCTGGTTGTAGAACTACGATGGGGGTGCCTTGTTTCTAGGCAGTTTACAAGGAATAGCCTTCATATATTTTTCTCTCAAATAGTAGGAGGGGCTAGACGACTGTTTCGGATAGATGGGTTACAATAGACATAAAACAGCTAATGATAAGTAATAAAGGATTGAGCTGACTTCTACGGGAAAAATTGGGAAGGGAACTGAACTGTGATATGAATAAATGGCCATGCTTGTGCAGCAGAAATACAAAATATAGAATAACCAACAGAAAATTCACCCCTCAACTGCAGAAAGCAGTCAGGCATTCAAGGTCTATGGAAGGAGTCCTTTATATGGAGAGGCTTCGGTGGAAAAAGCCACTAATTAAAGTAGGATCAGTACCTCTTTATCCTATTGATGATTTAATGTTTAAAAATGACCCTTTGACTACTGCGGGAGGTAAATCAGCAGTAGGAATGGGGTTCTGATGGATGAGGCTGTCGTTTTACAGCTGGCTTTTGAGTTGTTTTGTTTTTCTTTTTGGGTTGTGTGGTGGTTTTTTTGTTTTGTTTTTTGTTTTTTTGTTTTTTTTTTTAAGGGGGCAAAATAGAACATCAAGCAATGTAATTCAGAAGCAAATATTTAAAAAGCTCTGATTTTCTCCTAATGCTTTGCAGCAGTACCTGTAGAAAGCAAATGCAACTGTTAAAATTGAGATTCATTCCTTACTCTACTCTTATATTTGCAAAGTGATTTTAATTAGTTAAATGGCAGGAATAGGTGACATTTTAGTAACAGTGACACTGTCTCTACTTGAGACTATTCCAGTGATTTTACTTAAAAACTTTATTAACTAGACTTAAATCTACACATACAAGCAACTGG
This sequence comes from Calypte anna, assembly GCF_003957555.1. NCBI lineage: Eukaryota > Metazoa > Chordata > Aves > Apodiformes > Trochilidae > Calypte > Calypte anna. Next base: position 55,090,253 of record NC_044245.1, on the reverse strand, counting down.
CTATTGCTTACTGTGCTGTTGTCCCAGAGAGTCCTTCTCTTGTTTATTTAGCAAACATACTGTAGGTCCTGATAATGAAAAAATCTTTGTTGCCATGAAATTATTGTGGTCCATTTCTTTTGGACCAACTATTCTGATTATGGCAGACCATGCTCATGAATTGTGTGGACACCACCTGTTGCTTTAAAATGTGTTTGTTATTTCTGAGGATTTGAAAACTTACAGAAATACCTTTAATCCTACTATAAGTGATGGACTTTACCCTTGTAAACTGATGTTCTGTAGAATAATGCCAGATATGGAGTACTTTGAATTTTAGGTTTTCTGCTGGAGAGATTAAAGAAAGAGGGAAAGCAACTACAGGTGCTACTTACAGTGGTAGAGATAAAATTGTGATTGCATACAGGCTCTGCAGTTACAATGGCTTAATGCAGAATAAAGAAAATTCAAGCTTATTAGTGACAAAGCCTTTTATTTCTACTAATAAAATTGATGTGCCAATATAATGCTAAAATATCTGCAATAATGTGCATACATTAAAGTTATTTTATCTATTGACACTGACTGCCTTAAAGAGTTTGAAAACACTGGGCAATCTTTCCTCTCCTGGCAGCAGGAGGCAATATTCCTAAGTGCTTCTGCTGTAATATCTGCTCTGGTGCTGCCATGGAGGTCTTGCCAGGGCTAAGTTTTGCCTTAAGAGACAAGCTGAATCAGCACAGATTGCATTTATTCACAGATTGCAGCTGCCCATAGCAAGAGTTTAGCTGAGCTGAAGCCATTGGTGGGCATGCAGCAAATCTTAGTTGCATCCACAAAACCAAAACGACTCATGCTCCAGTCTATATCATTGCAGGTAGACGAATTCTACTCTGAGGATTTAAGCTAGACCAGAGGTTATGGCCATGCTGTAAATTGGATTAAACACATATTCTCATGTATGGACTTGCAAGGGATTTATTCAGGAGAGAGTTAATGGATTTGTGTAAAAATTGTTTCATAGTGTCATGAATATATGAACTGGTATGTGTTGTTGTATTTACTAAACAACTAAGTGAATGAGTAATCATTAAATTTATGAATAAATACTAAGTTTTTGCATCCAAGCTCAGATGTGTGGTGGAGCACAACTAAAGATGGTGTGATGTCTGCAACAGATCTCCTTTGAGTGATAAGGTGGGAATTTATGACTGTGATACTGAAGATGGATGAGTAACTTAAAATCATCAGAAATGAAAGTGAACCAAAACCTTTCTTGTCATTTGCTGGATTATTCCAAGGAAACCATTAACACATCCAGCACAGTTACTGTGGTGTAACTGAAAATAACTCTGATGTTCAAGGCATATGCTAGTCACAGTAAATACACAACATAGGAAAAATTAAAAATGCTGCAATAGCCTAATATCCACAAAAAGAAAGCTTCATAGTTGACTCTTGTATCTGACTGAAGACTGAGTTATTCTTTAAAAAAATAAGTGAGACCAGATTATAATTTTAGACCTACTTTGTAGCCTTTTGTAAATAAACCTTTTTGACCTTGACTTTGAGGCGCTAGAATTCAGCATGTTGAGGTTAAAGCTGTTACCTATAGATCAGTAATGACAGTAATATGGTAATTGTTGCAATAAGGATATGGGAAAGAATGACTCATCTGTTCATGACTGACTGAGGAACTGGATTATATAGAACACTTAGGAAAGAACATGATGCATCTCTGCTAGATACTGGGTAGTCCTTGCCAGTGATGAGAATATATTTAATCCACATTTAAAGCACTCGTTGTGACTTTTGGCTTGCTGATAGCATTCCCTGAAAGAACTATATGAGCCAGCATACAAAGTTTTTCTTTGTAGAGCTCTCTTGAGAACTGGATAAAGATCCAACTTGTTCTTGACTATGGGGGTAAATTCTCCGTGCTTTCTCATAATTTCTTTTGCATCAGAAAGCAAACTTTATCCCGTGTGCTCTGCTACCAAGGAAAAGATTTGCTAAATAAAATTGCTTTGTTGGTCTCCATTTGTGAGCATGATACGAAGGACAAGACATAAATATTATGCCACAAGTGGGGAATACATTAAATGCTGCAAGCAGGACTAATGTAATGGAGCTTTTTTTTTTTCTTCTTCTCTCTAAGAAAAGGACAAGAGGATTAGTATGGTTCTTAGAGCAACAAGCATCTTTAACATCTAGTTTAATTTTTGAAGTTACTATTTTATTGGGTTTTTTCATCGGTAGAGTGTGGAGACCTCAAAGGAAAGTCCATTACCACTGTTCAGGATCAAGTTTACAACTTTGCCATGTGTTTAAACAGCCTTATAAAATTGAAAAGTGAATTGAGGAACAGGGCTCTGTTTACAGGCTCACGGAATGAGGGACCTCTGGAGCTTCTGGTCCAACCCTCTGCTTGAAGCATTTAGAGCAGTATGCATGGGGCTACATCCAGCTGTGTTTTGAATATCTCTGGTCTCCAGGACTGGAGACTTCACAGCAATGTGTGTCTGTGTCTTAGAGTGAAAGTTTCTCATGTTTAAATGGAATTGCTTGTGTTTTGGTTTGTTTCTCTTTCCTCTGTTCTTTCACTGGACACTCCTCTTCAGAAGAGTCTGGCTTTCTTCTTTGTTACAAGGCCGTGCTTATGGTCAAGTTGTTGTCCATCAGGGCTCCCTCAAAGGAGCAAGCATCGTTTTATGACAAGACCTTAATATAATATATTAGTCGTGGAAGACATGGGGGAATTGGTGATGAAAGAAAACTTCTCTGCTTAGAGATTCACTGGCATTCAGGTTGTAATCTAGTAGTAGTCATCTAGAACAGGTGATGCAAGACTGCATTTAGGAGTGCTTAATGATGCTTGTAAAATGGAGGATGTGCAACAAGATTGCTTGTGGGATTTCATAGTACACGTATGCATGTACATTTAAGCATACAACTCTTTCATGTTTGGAAATAACAGAGGTCGACTGGGAATTTTTTATATCTGAGAAATAGTTGAAGCTTTGTCCTTATCATTGGTTGAGATCCACATCCACTGTAAATAGGTCAGTCAAAATCAATGGAGCTATACCTGTATGCCCTTTGTGTCCCTTGCCTGCTATGTTTTTTTCTTCTAGAAGATTGAAAGTCATCCAAGACACACAAAGTAGAGGGATTTTGCTTGATCAATAATGTTCCTTTTCAGAGACTTCAGAGGTATGATCCATGCTATCAGTGCCAAGCTGTTAAAGCAGTCATTTATATCATGTTCTGCAAGTTCGAGAGGTCCAGGCAGAGTAACATGAATACACACAGAGTAAACTAAGATCAGCTTTTCATATGGTAAGATTTTAAGATTTAGGATGTAAATGAAGCTGAAAGCAATGCACTTTCACATATTGCTAATGCTCCTCATGGAGGAGACTGAACACCTTCTCAGTGAGATAGTTGGCCCTGTAATGCCAATGAAATTTGGCAGCTGCCAGTCCTGAGCTATAGACTCTGGTCTAACCAGGAGGTCTGAGATGGCAAGAGAACTTGATTTCTTAATACCAATTTACTTAGTTGAAGATATTTGACATTATGTTGGATGTACATTTAAAAGAGTAATGCAACATTATGCTGAAAACACAGCACAGGCATGGTAATTGCAATGCACATTTTTACCCCTTGGCAGTCTCTACATGCTCCACTGTCATGAAGAGGGAGATTTTGTCCTAATTAGGGAAGTTCCAAACCATGGATTGAATAAAAATATAGTCTGGAAATGTTTAGGTAGCCTGCATAGTGAGGCATGCTTAGTAATTTTTTCCTAGAAGTTTGCATTCTGCTGCTTAATTTGCAAGAGTGAATGTTGTAATTTTTTCCGTGTTAAGTCCTGGTTCTCATTTTAGCCAGTACTTCTGAAAGAGAGGTTTTGTACTTCACTGTAATGAAGTCCTGAAAGTTGTTGGGGTAAAAGGAGAGTCTACATAAATGTGATTGTTATTAGGGGGATTTAGGGTCAAGGACTCCAGGGTAACTGTGGTCTTTCAGATCTGAGATCTGTTTGCATTGCACAGCTCAGTTGAAACAATTCCAGGATCAAGGCCTTTTCTGGATCCATCATCAGGTTCAGGTTTAAATGGCAATTGAATCAGATGTATCTTGTGCCATCAGTGTGTGATGTACCAGCTCTGCTGTGCAGATTCAGGGTGGCTTTGTGTGTGCCACCCTTTGTGGTAGGAAGTTACAGCAGGATTGTAAGGTTACAAGTGATTAATAAAATACCGTCGCTGCTGATTTTTGAGCCATCTCACTCAAGGTGAAAGCAAAGCTTAGTTTTTAATTAGATTTAAAAGTTAGTTTTTAATTTTCCATGGTAAAAAAGGAGGGGAGGGAACAGCCTAGATAAGATGTGTATACCACAAACCTTATATAAATGAAGCTATACTGACTTTTAAAATACTTGTAAACAGTTTCTGTGGAGATCAAGGGCAGCTTTTAAGAAGCTGCAACAGCCAAAATATGGAGATCAGCAGGTGGTGTGCATCCTGTTTTCTGTGCCATGGTGTGTCTGGTGAAATCCCATAATGAAACAGTCAAATGTTTTGAGAAGTTGCACAGAGCTCAGCTAAGCAGATCTGTGCTGATATGGACTGCCAGAAAACTGAGAATTGCACTCTGTTGTTTGATTGAACTTTCATGAAAATAAATTATGGGTAAAATCCACTGTTAAAATGTGTTCTGTTTGTGGATCCTGCATAGAGGTCATCAAGATACTGACAGTCAGGAGGAGTATCTGTCAGGTACACAGGTAATACTCCCTGTGCTTTACAGTCTGCAGTAAGAAGTAAAGCATATATAAGTGAATACCTCATACCTTTTGCCAATGAAAATTATTGAACCTAAGCAGAGAACCTGTTGGTCTATTTTCAGAGCTCCTTTTCATTTGGATGACCAAATTTAAATACTTGGAAAACACTGCAACTTTATTTATATTTGAGGAATCTCACTGTGATCCACTGAGTAGTTCTACCAAAAAATTCCCTCTGAGTGAGTTTTCCTACTGTCCAGTCTTCTGAAAAACTTGTTCAGAGTCTCTTTCTTGGAAGATGCTTTTTTCTTTGTTGCTATCTTAATTGCTGAATATAAATTTTGGCCACTCAGACAGCCTGCAGTTTCTCAAATCAGTAGCATTCCTATTCCTGAACTAGTATTTGAATATAATTTAGTCCTTTCCCACAAAAATCAGCCTTTAAGAGAATAACTGACAACGATATTGGCAATTCAAAAGTGCAAGGTATGCTTTTTTTTTTATTATTTTTTTGATACAGTAAGTCTTTGAATTTCATAGGAACATGTCCTCAAATGTATGATATACACGTATGGAATGTGATGTTTTGGAAATTGGAAATTCTGCAAAGAAATTCTAAAGAGTCCTCTACTTACATTCCCAGAAATCAATAACCTACAGAAACATTGTGGTCTTCTAATCTATTACACTGAAAGCTCTGGAGAGCAATAGGAGCCATGTGGCACAGAGCCATATATATTTAAATTGAATGCCTTGTCAAATGAGATGAGCAAACATCTTGGAATAACACACCTACTTCTGTAAATGTACAGGTTGCAGCAGCTGGCAGATTCAAAATAAGAGACTGGGAGAGTTGCTCTTACCAGCAATATCCGAACCAATGAACTGTATGGATATAGATATGTTTGAAGGCATCTGCTCTTCCCATTACAAGGTAAGATAGAAAAGGATTTTTTTGCTATGTTCTTTCTCTTCAATGCAGCTCTCTTTTGTGGAATTGCCCAGATGGCAATGGAGGTGTTCTCCAAAGCTCCCTCAGCCTGCTTGCTCACTGCTAATAACTGTGCCTGACAATTAATGTATAATCAGACTAATGTATAGCAGACCTTAAAAGGCCTCACCTCTCAGAAGTCAGTGACCTCTATGGATCCTTAGGTCCTGAAAAATTCCAACTTTTATTATGTAGTATCTGTTCAGAGAGCTCAACAGGTTGTCTATTTTTAGCATGAGACAGGAAAGCAGGAGACCTTTCCACTCACCTAAGGCATTTTTTTATTGTGCTTCTTGCTGTAGATTGAAGTAGACTTGAAAAGTGTACTTCTGAGTGCAGGATGTTAATCAGGCGAGAATGTCTGTACACTGGATGCCAGAAAATGTCTCTAACTGGAAATGCAAGTTACACCTTTTTTTTTTTTTTTTTTTTTTTTTGTATGGTCTTTGTGTTCTTTCAATCTCAGAATTGTTACATGGTTTGTTTACAAAGACAGCTGCCATTTTCTTTTTTTCTTTTTTTTTTTTTTTTAATCTATCCAAATAATAATTAATTCCTTATTGCTCTAAGCTGTGGGTGGTGGAGTGCTTTATACATTTTCTTGGCATCTTTTGCCTAATGCCCGGGTATCCTGTCACTTATTCTGAGACCTTCCTCTACTAAGTTGTTTTCAGGGAAGACGCAAAATACAGATTTTCAAAAACTTATTTGGAACTGGTAGGAACACTTGAGAAAGATATGAAGAAAGCCAATTTTAAGTTAAAATTTCTTTTGTTTCAAGCTGATATATGTCTAAGAGGGGCTTCTTCAAAACCTGATAATTCCAATCATCACAAGTTTCCTATAGAGCAAATGCAAAGCCACAGTACCAACTCTGTGTTACTCAGGAGTTCAAATTAGGCAGCTGTGCAATTGGAAGAAGGAACAGCTACAACTGGTCTTAGCTGGTGTCTGCTTTACCGTAGGGAGGACTTTGAGCTGCAGTCAGTATGACACTCCATTTTCACCAGCCAGTGTTAAGAGATGAGGGAACCACCTGTGCTGGGGCCATGCATTGCCATTACTTCTGTTCTCTCTGGAAATACTGGCCACCTGTGCCCACTGGTATCACTGCCATTTTTGCAAGCATGAGATGTGCCTTAGTCTTCTTCTGTGGAAGGACTAGATTGAAGAGATCCTCTTCCTAAGATGGAAGTCTTTCCAACAGATTGTGGCACTGCATCCTGTAGCAACAGGAGGTGATTTCTTGTATGCACTAATAACAGGAATGAAATGTGTGAGGTATTTATAAAATGCAAAGATAAGCAATAGCAAACACAACTTACAAGGAAAACCAGACTCAGGCTCTTATGTCCTTGGAACATTCCAGTCATTTTCTGTAATTGTTATGGAGGAATGTACAGAGACCATAAAAAACCTGTGACGTCTGGTCTAAGTAGTGAGCACTTCTCTGAAGAGTTGTGAGCTTCCACAACTATAACTTCTGGCCTAGTCTATGCTTTTTTGTTTGAATGTCTTTATACACTTGCATTTTATGAAATCTTCAGCCTTATATTCCTAATATATGGTGGGGTAGAGAAATGACAGCTTTGGTTCTGCATAGGTGGAATGAGAATACTATTTGGTGTTGCCACCTTGCCTTTAACCATGTCCCTCTCTGAATTGGAGCTTCTGAGTTTTGCTTCTTGGCATGGGAGGCAGCCCAGCCTTGAACAGGGCCTCTGGCTGTTGCATGGCAAGTAATCCTTACAAACAGGATTTGCATTCTTGCAGCAGCCATTCTGGGGATAGAAAATGAGTACACAGAGGCAAATTCTGCTTACACAGACATAGCTCAAGTCCAGCCATTCAGAACACAAGTCAATGACAGACAGAGTTGCACATAAATTGAGTCCTTTCTGAAAAGATCTGGTACTAGTGGCTAAGAAAAATATACAGGGTCAGAGAGTCTGCAGTGTCTTAGTTAACTAGATTTATAGGCACTTATTGACAGCAAAAATGTTGTTAAAGCCCCAGAGTTGCTTTGTTAGTTTTCATTTGCCAAAGGCTGTCATCCCTGAAGACTTGTCATGTGGAAATGTGAGCTTGCAGCCCAGCTGCTTCTATGTACAGTCGAAGTGTTCTCTTAAAACTTCATTGCTCTTCCAGTGCTGTGTACTCTGCTTTACAGCATATGAGATGCTCTGCTATAGTGACTTTTCTACTTGGGGTGGTAGCCTGCAGCTGCAGGATAGAATAAATAACTGGATGTAATAGTAGCTTAAATCAAAGCCAGATCTGGAGTCCCTGAACTTCTATCTTGCCATTTTTTCCTGGGCATTATTCTTGGTAGCTTTTGAGGTGTGTTTGTCCTTTTTTTGGCTGAGAAACGATTTGACACATCAAAAAAAGCTTAGGAAGTGATGAAGCAGACTACTTTCTGATTTATACCCAACACAAGTATTCTGATCTTAACAGAAGCTGTGCAAATTTCCGTTACTTTTTTTCTCAGCAACCTAAGTTTAAATGAAAGCCTGAAGAAGCATCTGAAAACTTCTGGGAAGTAATGTACTAGAGACATTCAAAACTGAATAAAAATTTTCTTCAAGTCATCCAACTGTTTTGTAGTTCTTAATTTTCTTTCTCTGCAGAACATGAAGATATGTTTGTTCTCTATATCAAAGCACTGATAACTTAAAATAAAAACATTTATTTTTCAACTGCAAGATAGCTGAATTACAACCAGTTGATTTTTGCTGAGACTTCTTAATTCAGTGAAAGATTTTCTTATCATCAAATATCTATTTTGCCTATGACTTAACACTGTCTTTCTCCTTTCTGGTGCACTGAATTTGATGTTCTTATAATTAACTTTTACTAGTAGTGCTGAGGCACCTCAGCTGTTGATGAACTGTGCTGTGTACCATGCAGGGTCCAGCATAAACTGCAAATTCATGTTTCTACAAACAGTATATGATCAAAGAGACAAAAAAGATTGGATGGGTACAGAACTGGGAGCACAGGAGTCAGTGAGATGTTTCTCGTCAGCATGGTAAGCAGTGGCTTTAAGAACCTGCAGGCAGCAATTTACATAAGCAGCTCTCCAGCCTTGAGGTTATTTGATTCTCCACCACTTTAAAACACAAATATTTCATCCCTGTGAGTAGGGAGGGGTACAAAGAATTGCCTGTAATGTCACCATAGTATTCCTTCCATGCTGTTTTGATCTGAATAAGAGCAATTTGATTTAAATCAATTCAGAAATGAGAGCAGTTTCTTGGCGATGGGGGGAAGCCTTTCCCCTTTGGAAATGAGGGTGATATACACAGCCTGCCTGTCCAGCAGTGTAATTTCTCCTGACATTTTGGCACATTAAGTTCTTACTAACTACCATAACACTTGCCCTATGTGGCATAATTTGAAGCACTTTTTCATAATACTTCCACTAAAATTGAAAGCAGCCAAACTGTCTTTTCTAATTTCAGCCCTTTGGATCCCTTGTCTGCAGTGATAAATTCTGCTTTGCAGTGGTTCCCAATGCTGCCTGAAGTAAAAAGATGATGTAGCAGCTAGCAATCCAAAGTTTTTTCCTCTTGTCACTACTTGAGAGTATGCTAGAAGTCATTGATCCTTCATGAGCTGAATCCTGAAGGAGTTGGCTTCAGAACTTAGCCCTCCCAAACCAGACATTAAAATACAGAAATAACAGCAGAGCCAACAGTAAGATGTGTTTGAGCTTGCCTCTGCTTATTACTACTAGCTTTGGACACTAGTCACAGAATATTATACTTAAAACCCATCACAAGGAAAATGGTATGGAATGAGATTAGAGTCTTCACAATTAAAAGACTTTAGTTTTCATGTGGTCACCACAGGGGAATTGTTAGAACTTTAAAAAAAAAGTTGTTTGTGTGAGGAGAGTGTATTTTCTTAAGTTAAAGAGTATCTAAGCACTTGCAACTTAGCCATTCTATTCAAGTAGCATGTGAGACGTGGTAATTATTTCCTGACTGCTACATGGAAAACAGAGTTGTTTTGATATATTTTTTTTTTTTATTCTGATGCCACTGAATATCTGTAATTCACTCCACTTTCTGAGCTGGCCCAGAAAAGTTTGCTTCCTATTCCTAATAAAAAGCCATTATGTATAGTGTGGATGAACAACATAGATACAGTTAAATGCAGTCAGATGTGGTGGAGAATTCACCAATAGATGGAAGAAGTTTAGGAGTATGACCTCTTGCTTGAGAGCTGGTATAAAAGTAAACATACGCTGTGTAAAATCAGACTGTGAAGTCTGATGTCAAGGTAAAGGTGCTATGAGACTGATCTAAGATGGTCTGTAAACCCTGGCAAAAAGATCAAAATGGGCAACTGGTTATAGAGGACTTCTAGTGCTGCTTCTCTTTTCTTATCTAACATGGAAACGAAAGCTGGGAGACTTCTAGGTGTCTTAGTTATTTAGCATCAGGTTTCTCTCAAGTCATAACCAGCTAGTGTTTTGAGGACAACTTTGTATCAGCTCTGTGAAGTGGGGAAGTGCCTTTATCCCACCTCCCCCATACAGATGGGCACTGAGATTAGCCCAGGATCATGCAAAGCAGAGAACAAAGCAAATTCCACGTATAAAAACAAGCATCAGACCTGGCTATTCTCTCAATACTCTTGTGTCTGTTACACTTAAAACAGTGTATTGAATTTCAGCTTTGGGTTTCTATGTCAGATTTAAAGCAAGTAAAAAGGCCATTTGCAGAAACACAATTCAAAATAGTAAAGACAGTACAAAAGCATATAGAGCTTCAGGAGGGATTCAGTTTTTGAGTTCAGCTTCTTAGAAGAAAGAGGCCAAACTGAACTTTTAAGTTCTAATCTTTCTGGAAAGGTGAGGTTGCAGCTGAGACCTTTGCCAAAGAGGTCCCTGTAAATAAAGAACCTCACACTGTAAATTAAGTCAGTATAGAAAATGCTATAAATGTATAAAGTGTGAATTGTGCATTAATTTCTGTATCTGTGCTATTAGTTATGCTTTAGGTTACTAACAGTGCATTTTTAAATTTCTGTGATAGAACCTTTTTTTTTTTTCTGGTCTGATCTTTTTTGATGCTTCCTTACATGCATGTGCTAATTGCTTAGATCCAATTAAATATATACTGCTTAAAAACAAGCCTTTGTAAAAGCAGATGCAAAGTACAGTTCCATTTTAAACAAATGCCTTTTAGTATTTAACATGTCAAGGGCAGCGCTGAGAAGTCAAAGGAATGCTTGGGAGTAGGAAGGTAGAAGCACATCACATGAAGTTTCACAAGTGAAATCCTCTTTTGCACGTAGTTAGAGTTCACAGCTGCAAGGAGCTAGCTGAGTGCTGAATCAGAGTGCTTAAGAAGTGGGGAAAGTGTTTTACTTCTAAATGTTTTCATGCATTTTAGTGTGGAATCAAAATTTAAATTGTTGACATATTTCTAAATGTGTATAAAAATGATAGGTATGATAAACTATGTCAAGAGGAAGGGTAGTTTCTTTTGCTAGGAAGTTAAACAAAGATGGTCTGAGTACAGTCTTGCCCACAAGATCTGATTGGGTTTTTTTTCCATAGCTTTAGCCAAATTGCTTAATTTATCCACCTTAAATCTGTCCTTTGGTTAAATGAAGTAATAGCAATACCCTCCGTTTACTTCAGGGAGGAAATGAAGGGAAAATACATGTGCAATTGCTGAAGATCCAAATTGTTAAAAATGCAGGGTACTGTATTATGACTCTGGTGTAGTTTAAACAACAGAATTAGCAGGCAACTTTGTCTAGGCATTCTGCTGAACTACCAAATAAGTATTCAATATCCTAAAATATCTGATGTTACGTTTGCATAAGTGTCATGATTCTTGGTTTCTTTTATAACTATTCAAAGAAGAGATTGTCTGTTGCTTTTTGGATAGTTATATTCTTTTTCCCAGTCCTTCTTCTAAGTGCTCTGAAGAACTGTAATTTTTGCTGAGTTGGCTGCATCCACTGCTGGCTTTTTTTGCTCATCTTAGTCACATTTTACAGGTAAGGTGTATTTTCTATCAACTTCAAGTACTTCAGCTACTCTGCTTCTATGCTGAGTCTTTTTGGTTCCCACAGCATTCTCCAGAGATATTTTCAAAGCTAAGAACTACTTTCGTGGGTTACCTTGCACTATTCTTCTTCCTGCTTTGGTCTATTAGCTGCTCTTGTGTTACGTTAGAGGCAACTTCATCGCAATTGGTGCATGTGAAATCCTGTTCTCAAGAGTTTTTCTTTAAATTGAAGGATGCTTTACCTATCACAATAGGTTTATTAATTTGCTGTAATTCTCTTTTCAGATGTAATCTTCTTGTCCTTGAGTAGAATCTCTCTTAACATGCTGTTGTCTTAGGCACATATTGTCTACTTTATTGCCTGATTCTGCCACACAACCTAATAGCTTCCAGAATCGAGGCTGTCAGATACCTATTGGCAGGAACCCCCACAAAACTCTTATTTTGGACTTTCTTTGGCAATTTAATAATACTGTATTCCTCATCTTTCTCAGCAGTATCTTGCATATTTCTTCATCTTGCAAACTCCATATATTTATGTCTTGCCTTGATTTTTGCCCTGCTGGAGAATTTGACTTACTCCACCCTTCCTGTTAGGCTGTTTGAATTCTTCCTTAATCTTACTGCACCTAATTTTAGCTGTCTGCTTACAGTTGATCAATCTGTTTCTATCCAGCATTACACTAGGTGGGATCTTCTTTGTGTTTCTCTCCTGGGACTCTGTTATCCCTTGAACTTTTGCCCTGTCAAGAAGCATAAATAATTCTGCTTCTTAGTCACAAAAAATCAAACACATTTTTGTGCTGGTAGTTAGAATTTATTGTATTTTCTAATTTCAGACCAAATAGATTTACATGGTGTCTCTTCATCTACAAGGAAATTATGCTGGCATTCCTATTCTTTAGCATAAAACTTGTTAGGCAGTATGTGTAACATTGTTCCTCTCTCATGGAGCTTCAATGACATGCATGCATATAGGAAATCCGTGCTTTGTGCTCTGCACACAATTGTGTATAATTTCCCAGTGACTCCCTGCTGGGGGTCTCTTAAGAGCTTCCAGTCTTCTTTCATCCAGCATATTTTCCAGTTTAATGTTGCTGCTCTCAGGATTCAAGTTGCAGGACACTTGACTTCTAGATTTGGAGGTGGAAAGAAACTTGTTAAAGAAACTTTGGCAAGAAGTAGAGGTGGTAATTTCCAATAGCTCATTTAGGAGCTATTGGAGCTAATTGAGCTAATGCTCAAAGGCATTACTTTGAGAAATAGTAATGCCTGATTTATCTCTGATGTAAGTGGCATCACTTATTCTTAAGTAACCTTGGGCATAAGAGACCAAAATAGAATGACCTGAAGCATGTGCTATACACATGGCAGATCAGAGCAAACCAGATCTAAAGAAATAGACCTCCTTTCTCTCTTCACATAACAGGCTCCTGGGAAAGAAGAGTTGTCATTTTTCGCCTGCACAAGTGGGCATAGGAAAGTGATGGCATTAAATCTGTTAGGAAGATGTTCCTTAAAAATTTCCCTAGAGTGTTGGCTCTCAAGTCTGAAGCCTCACTGCACTGGTCAGCAGAGGTGTCCAGGTACAGAGAAAGCTGTTCTGCCCATTTTCCTACCAGAAGTCCCCCAAAGTACTGTCAAAAAAATTTTGACCCACTTCAGATCCTAGAGGCACACTGTCATCTGAGGTGGGTGTGTTTTCCAGAGGAGCAAAGAGGAATGTGGAAAAATGTGTTTTAAACAAATGTATTTCCCTGAGAGAACTTCATGTTCATATCAAAAATCCATATTTAGAAATCTTTTCATTCTTCTTAATGAAAAAAATAATTGAATGCAGAGGAGTTTGAATGAATGAGGAGAAGGGTTCTTCATTTCTGTCAAGTTTTCTGGGTATGAGGTCAGTAAATTTAAAGATCCTTTGGGATCTTTATAAAGCATGAAAACAGATTGTTGCTCAGTTTGATTATCAGAAGAGCTAGGCAGCTGGTCTTGACTGCTTTTTGGAGGCTACTATTTGAAGGCTACTTACCCTATCAGTATCAGTTATGGCAAGACATCTTAAAACACGACACATTTTATAATGGTGTATTTCCCGTGGAAGATGTCATGCTGCTACACAGAGATATGTTTGGGAATGCTTTGGGATTTTTAGATGAAAGCTGCTATATATGAAATGTACATGGTGTTAGATATCAAAGGGGTAGGAGATGATATCTAAGATTAGGAGTAAATAATTGACTACTTCCCAGAATGTGTGTCTAGTTTTCAAGAACCAAAGGGTAGCAGCAGGGCCATGTACCAGCAGGGTTCCATAAGAATTAGGTTTGGTTACATGGCTGCCAGGAGTGACTTTTTGAAGGAAGGTGATTTTAATATCAGCAGCTAATAGTACAAAACTAGTACAGCACTTGATGTGATAGCGCAGCCATTGAAGTTTGGTTCTGAGGATGAATCTTGGGGCAGTGCCTTGAGAAAGAATTTGTGGGGTTGGAAAGATGATTTTCACACTCAGCACAAGTAGCATAAGCTAATTGTTTAATTTAACATCCTGAACTCTGACATGGATTATTATCCACAGGGGGGGTGGATATTGAAAGACTGTCATCAAGAAGTTTTTATGTGAGGAAGGGATAACACACTGAAAAATTGCAGGAAGGGTAGCTGCAAAATTTTTTCCACATTTTTTTTCCAATTATTTTAATCTCCAGTTTAACCTGCCCTCACACTGAATTGCCTTTGTTTTCCCTGCCTCAGATAAAATGTGTTAGTGGGTTGCAGCAAATACTGATCTATTGCTACAGGTGGGCCACTTGCTATTTTTCTTTGAACTCTTAGTAATTCCTCTTCAGCTGTAGCATACTACCTTGCACTGATGCAGTGAACTCGTCTCAGGCTTTCCAAGTTTTTTATGTATTAAATAAATATCACAGTACCCTTCTGAAGCAGCATCTGACTTGTGCTGGGCAGTGCTACATAATTGCGTTGAAATAAATGCAGCTATTTATGACTGGAAGTAAGGTGTTGAGTAGAATGATGGAAGCTAGCCCCATCACATCTAATATATCCTCCTTCCAAGGTCTTAACACTATGACAACAGGAATCCCAAAAATAGAAATCGGGAGCCTCAGCTTCTGGGATTTCATCACTAGGCAGCATTTCCTCCCTTAGGACCTTTTTTAATGTGTTTGTACTTCAACCCACCTTCTTTCTATCTTGTTGCAGAGAAAAGTTAAATCAACTCTTAAGTGAAAGGTAATTGCAATCATGAGTCTCTTCCTTAGGGCATTGGCATAATCTTTCTTTTTAAGTTAGATATGCTATGAATCATACTGAACTGCTTCTTTCTCTGGAGTCAGTTGCATGTGAAAATTAGCAATGTTCAGACACCTTTTTAATAGAACGGCTTTACTGGTGTTCAGGCAAGTTAGTTTTCAGTCTGAAAATCATCCAAAACAAAGCCACCATTTTTCGTTTCCCTCCTATCTCTGTTTCATGAACCTCTATTTTTTTTTTTTTTATATAGTTTTTTAAAGCTACAATTCTCTTTCTTTAGAGAGCCTGCAGAACCCCACTCTAGTATCTGGGAGACTATAGTGTCAGGTCTAATACAGGTTCTTTGCTACTGCAAATGCAGTAGAACTTGCAAAGGACTCCTCAAGCTGATTTCTTATCACTGGAGCTTACTGCCTGTAGTTGGCATCAGAGTAGGCATGTAACTAGGTAAAGGTCAGAAGTAATCCATCCATTTGCATTCTGGCACTGCAGAGGCTTTCTAAATACAGTAACTAGATGCAGAGGTGGGGTCTGTTGGCATCTCCCTCATGGCATACACAATGTTATGAGAAAAGTAGATAACAAAAACTCAGTTTCTTATTTTGAGATGGGTTGCCCAGTTCCTGTTATTAAATAGCTGACTCCTCCCTGCTTTGCGTCTTTAGCTGTAATTCTTCTCTCAGAGATTGTATTCTTTTGTTACCTCCTATACTATGTAGCATTATTTATCATATTTAATAATTATATTTTACCCAAACTTTCTTCTGTCATTTTGGAGTACAAGTGTATTATGGTACTATATTTTTATAGTCTTCTGGAGAACACTGTCCCTTGATTCCAACATACACTTTTGTGTATTTAAAAGGCTAATACCTTATAGTGTACCTTAGATCAGAAGAAAATAATTGAACACTCCAGGAACACCAGGGATGAATGGCCAGCACTAGTTAGTCCTCTCCACAGCTTTTCTCTCTCTATGCCTTTGTCTTCACAGGAAAAAGGAATTCAACTATTAATATTTTTATTCCCCTTTATTCAGAGAAGATGTAATCCAAATTTTAATAACTATCTGCAGTTGCCAAGAAAGCCTAATAAGATAATAAATTATCTTTTAAACTGGACAACTTTCTGGTACTTATTCTTGATTTAGGACCGTGCAATTTCACAGCTACGTACTTAGACCAATGTCATCTCAGATGTTCTCCCCAGTTATTACAGTAGGTGAATTTCAGCCAGTTTTCTTTTTGGTGGGAACCTGAGTACCAGAATCTGGTTTCAAAACAATTCATCTGTTTTCATCTATTAAATGAAATACCAGTAGTTTCAGGTATTTTTTTTTTTTTTAATTAATAATTGCAGTGTATTTATAGTGTCTTTCAACTCACATAATTCAACAGAGGTTATGAAAAAGATCATAGATAACTTGATTCATTGCTGTGCCAAATCAGGATTGTTCGTAGTGTCATATCTTCCATTACTTTGCCCAATACACTTTTAGCTGACTTGAAAGACAGATTGCCTGTAATTTCCTTTCTCTCTAGGTAAGCTTCAGATTCCTGTACAAGTTTCAATAGGAGGTTCATTCTTTGTTGCAGTAAGCAGTTCATCAATGTAGAATGATTTTTGCTGAGCTGATCAAGATGAATCTATGTATTTCATATAATAATGGGACAGTCTATAAACCTTTATGGCAAGATGGTGAAATTGGACCAGAAAGCATGTGACCTCTTGGCTTACCAGAGTCTGAAAAGATAGAGGCTTTGCTTCAAACATCAGCTGTGTGGCCATGTGACTCTCTCTTTCTGCTGGAGAGCAAGATCAGCCAAGTGAGTAAGCATATGCTACAGGTTATTTAAACTAACAGTTTATAAAAGGGAAAAAATGTACTTAGCTGGAAGACTTCTGCCTCAGAGATAGCAAAGCTTCCTAACTCAAGCTTTCCCTACTTACCCCTTTTATAGCTATAGAAAGTTTTTTTCAGGTGGTTTATTAAGTGATTGTGTTTAGGGCTCAGCAGTAAACATGGGGTTTTGCATTCAAGCCTCCAGTGAAAAATTCAGTGGGGAGTAGGTTATCAGCCAGGAGAAGCTGTGGATTCAGTCTCTTGTTGGGGAACCAGTGCTGTTCCAAAACTGTAATTACTAAACTCTTGGTAATCCAAAGCAAAAGGCTCTCATATGAGTTCTTTCCCTTTTTTATAACTCTTAATCTATGTGAAAAAGTAGGCAGTACAGGCTAGTCATATAAAGTCTTTTTAATCCAGGGTATAAAACTTCCTTCCTCCTTTCTTTTTTTCCACAGTCCACCAAACTTAAGTCCTCAACTAAACCTTTAATTGTATTTAAAAGATTATTTTTATAATTCTTCCTTTACTTTTCCCCAAATTACACTCAGTCTCTGCCAGAAATAATTTCCAGTGTGAAAGTGTTTCAAGTAAGCTCCTTCTCCAAGTGGAAAGCTTTTGTACTCTCTTCTCTTATTTAATAGAGCAAAACATATTAAAGAAGCATAAAACTTGAGCCTCTGTAGCTTCTATTGTCACTTAACCCAGCTAGCATAAGTGATTACTAAAGTGTGTACAATCCAGCATTTATGGTGCTTGATTAGCATATCTATCCACTGGATTTTGTTCTTCTTGTCCCTGTGGAGCTGAAGTTGCTTGCCCAGCCTTCTCTATTCTGGCCAGTTAATGATCTCTGTGGGATTAAAAAAGATGGGAAAAAAAAGGCAAATGGTTTATGCTTGGTTTTGAAAAAAAATGCTTGGATATATTAGGTTTTAATTCCCATTTGTTCCTGTTGTCAAGGAACTGTGTTGGCAAAAGCACCTCACTCATGAAATAAGAAGAGTGGAAGGGAGAGGAGAAGGCAAATGAAGCAGAACTTGAGGGATGTGCATGTGGCTTGGCAAATTGAGCAAAGGGTGGAGGTGAGGCCAGAGTTCCCAGTTTCACAGCTGATTGACTGACTGATTTGCTCATATAAACTGATCTGCTCTGTGACACAAAGTACCTCAAGTCTACAGTTACCTGATCTAATACAGAGTTCTGCAGTTTATATGTAAAATGCTTTGGGAACTTTGGCTGAAAAGAGTTGTATGTAGATAGATACAGATTTAGAAATGCAGCTCAGCCTACTGCAGTTACAGAGCACGGCATTACTGCCACCATTGAAAGGACTGGAAGAAACCCTCAGGGAGCTGTTAAGTAATTTCTCGAGTCTTTTTACACATTTACTTTGGCTTGGAAGCTAACATGGGCTGATGTTCAGCTTAATGCCTAAGAGTTCTGGAGGGAAGAGGGGAAAGGGTGGGAAGGGAAGGTCATTTCTTCAGGTTTCAAAATTCCTTTTGTATTCTCATACTGTCATTAGAGCTGAAACTCATTCTTTCTCTCTTCAAGAGGTCTAGCTGTTTACTTAGTGTTAAGCCACTGGCATTTTAAAAATGAAAGATTTCCAATAGCCAAGGATTACTTTATGAGGGGAAATAGGCATGTTTGTCCTTGAAGACAGGACAAGAGGTAGAGGAAAGTCTGGTCAGCTTCAGGATGTTACTTTTTAGGTGATTATAGCAACTCTTCTCTGAATACTTGCTTCTGCTCCTGTTCATCAATTCCACTTGAAAATCACTCAGTTTTTAAAACATTTAATGACTGTCCTGAAAACTATTTAAGTTATAATGATCTGCCAAAAATTACACCATTCTGCTCTTCCACAGCACTAGAGGATTCACTCCCCTTTCTTTGTATCTTCTGTATATTTTTTCCTTTTATTTTTTTTTTCCTCCTCTTTCCTAAATTTCAGATATCCTTGCAACAGTGGTGTTAGGTGAATTAGAAAGCAAGAAGGGGAATACTTCCCTGAATGCATTTTTGCTTTGCAAAATTGAGGGAGAAAGTGAGCTGCTGGCTGTGGGGGATGAACCTATGGCTTCTCTACACCGAGCTTAAAGACCCAGTTTTCTAGCTCAAAAGACATAAAAGACCTCTCAGGTACTTGAATTCATATTTCTTCTTGGAGCTGCAACCTGTCCTATACCATTAGGCCATGTGGCAAGGGAGATGCTGCATCTGGAAGCTGTTTATTCCACTTAGTGTGGCTGCATCAGTATTAATAAATTAAATGTGGCCAGCGTGCCCAGAATGATTCTTGGTCCCTGAGCCCAGCTAGCTACATGCAGCTGTAATAATACATAATTAAACTTTTTCAGCTTCCAGAAGACAGCCACATGCTTGCTCGGGTTGGTATCTGCACTTTGCTAACTCTCCAAGTGTGCCTGAGAATTGCCAAAGCCAGGATGGTGACTGAATGATTTACCAGCACTAATGATTGATTTCTAGCACCCTGGGTGCACCAAGTTCATTGAAGGGTATGCAAAGGATTGTAAAGCTGATGTTATGATGATAATGTAAGGTCAGACATAGGCAGTGGGGATGCACAGTGAGACATGTTGATCTTGACTGTGACACCGTGGTGTCTTGGGTTCACTTTACTTCACCTTTAGAAACAGAGAGACTTTTGTGAACAAGTTTAGCTTTTGAATAAGTGCTAGTCATTTGACCTGAAGGAGCTCTTGGTTGATGAAGTGAATAGAAACAAATTGCAAGTCTTCATCCACAGAACTGCTCCGAGTTTTTAGACATCTCTGAACAAGGAAAAGAAGATTCTTGGGAGTTTATTCCATGAAGAGTAGCCATAAATGCTTTTCTGTTGACCACACAAGGAATTGCAATTCAATGCCATTCAGAATCATACAGTGATTTGGGTTGGAAGGGACCTTAAAGATCATCTAATTCCAACTCCCTGTCATGGGCAGAGACAACTCCCACTAGACCAGATTGCTTGTTATATGAATGTGATCCTAATGACTGTTTGCAGCAGTGCTGTAAGCAAACTTATACTATGGTCTATTTCTTACTAATTAAAGTCTTATTTTGGAATGAGTCATCTGTACACCAGAATGATTTATTTATTTATTTTAAATCACAGAGACAGGCATTTCATACTGAGGTCTGCTGCCTCTGTAGTGCAATTTATTATCCCAAAAATGATCTGGGGCTGCTTCTCTCTGAATCCAAGCATCTGTGACGTTAATGTTACTGCATTTTATAATTGGTACTTGATAATTTAAGTGGATAATCAGCTAAGACATAGATGCAGCTTACCAGGAAACAATTGAGAATTTAGGATAATAAGGCTGATCAGACACTGTGTTATGCCAGTCTCATGCTAAGATAATTATACTGAGTTGAAATTGTGCAAATAATGCTGTGAGAGACACAGTGGTCAGGCAGACCCCCTTCATGTATGCTTGACTGCCTATCTTTAAGTAGACACAGACTAAATGATGCTAAACTCCTGTCAATAAGATTAAATGCTCCTCACGTTAAGGATTCTAGGTGTTTGTCTCCTGAGATCTTTGCAAGTTCTTTAACAAAAAAGTTTAGAAAAAAGTTAGTAGCATCCCTTAGCAGTAACCAAATACTCTTCTTCTGTTATCCAGGCTTGATATTTTAGACTAAAACACAAAAGCAGAAGCATCTTGTCCAGCATTACATAAACTTAGTGGCTTGTAGCATCCACTGGGATTGCTTGTTTACTGCTAGAGCAGGTGTTAATGATCTGCAGAGGAGGGAGCCTCACGTGTTCTTCTGGTGGATGAGCACAAGACAGAACACATTATGTTCAGGTTCTTAACTCTGGGCCCAAGCCATGGAACCACGTGGTCCACTAGAGAGCTGTTTGGTGGAAAGGTGAAGAAGTAAAGCTTTTAATTACCTCTGTGACTCCCAGGCACAGGGGTTCATGGGGACCAATTTAGTCTCTGGCACAAAAGATAACAGCCTTATTGCCTGGATATCAGAGGGAGGTGACACAGAGCCTGGTGTGGATGACGTTGTTGCTGGATATAGTTTCTTAGGGTGTTACCTGTAGCATAGGAAGGAAGCCACTCACTCTTGTGTCTCAGGGCCTTGTTCTGGCCCTATTTCCTAGGGTGTGGGGAAGAGGAGCAAACGGAAGGAGTCTGGTGATAATGGTAATTTATTTTTCCAGAGTGTGTAGTGCTTCCCTGATACAAAGAAGTACCTCTACTTCACAGATTGACCTATCAGTGTCTTGTCTTGTTTCGGGGACTCGTGTAACATGAATCGTTTGGATCCATTTGTCAGAATCCTCTGTACTTAGGCTCATGAGATCTACACAGTCTGATGAGCAGTTAATGCTGTCTCTGAAAGTGCCGCCTAATCCCACGAGTGCCTTTTGGCACTTCCCTGGTATCGTTGTTTGGCATGCCCTTGACAACTTCAATGTCACAGGAGCAGCAGCTGGAGCTGTATGTTCAGTGGCCATGTGATGGCTGGTTAGGATACATTAGACATATGCTTTGTGTTCAAGGCTATTTAAAGGATTAATTTACAAGAGCCACGCAGCTGAACTGAAGCTAGGGATAACTCTGCGCTCATTACTTAAGCACTACGAACTATTCATCTTCTTCCATGCTTATTTGTCCCTCAAAAAATTCACTAGGGGGAAAAAATTAATAATAAACCAGTCTCCATGACTGGCTAGAAGGGAAAAAATGGATTAGTTTTTTCCAGAGAGGGATATGGAGGCAAAACTTTCAGGTTGCATGTTCTGTCTAGCAGAAGCCACTGGCAGTCAAGCTGGTTCCTGCCTCTGACTGCCCACAGAAGACATAGGTAAGGTGGGTTTTTTTCTGGGATTATTAAGGTACAGGGGAAAGGAAATTACTGTTTAGTAAACAGTCTACCAATGAAATAAACAATTTTTAAAGCAACCCAGTGGAATGAATGCTTCTTGAAACAATGTCATAGCTCAGCTGCACATCTGAAACCCTGTTGCAGCTCTGAGCAACTCAATTGTATAGTTTAAATAATGAAGTAGAGCACAAATGCTTTTATTGCAACCAAATAAATAGCCACACATTGAACATGGCCCTGCCACTG